>NW_024081040.1:341702-809613 GCF_003009895.1 Hyaena hyaena
AAAAAAAACTATTTGTAAAAAAAAAAAAAAAAAAGAAAGAAAAAAAAGAAAAAAGAAAAAAAAAAAAGAAGTTTCAAGTCCCAAAAAGAATGGCATGCTTCTCTAGGAACAATGAGTGACTGAGTAGAATAGAAGGTGTCCCCTTGAATCTCACAGACAGCCATCAGGCCATCATCTTCATCTACTCACTCAGTTCCCCTGACCAGACGTGTTTTCCTTACCAGTGACCTAGGGAACACTAGAATAGTGTGGGCATAGCGAAGGGGCAAGGGATGTGATGCTGGCCTGGATAGGGTGCTGTATACCAGACAGAGACACTACTAACCTAAAGTGTGCACTGATTCTATTGGCTGTGGTGCTTTATCAGGTAAGGCCCCAAAGTAACATGTGACCACAATGTGTGTTTGAGAACTATTCAGTCCTTACATTGTAGAGTCTTTCGGTCTGTAACAGAAAAGTTAATTCTCGTTCTTTCCACCAGTATGAGATCATCAGAGATTATTGGTTATGAAACTATTCTATCTTTTCTGGAAACTCATCAATATAGTTCTGTACTGTAAGCAGAACTGAAACCTACCAGTACATTCTGGTGCTGCTGCAAGTGCCTGTAAAATGCCTAAATATTTACATGGTGTTTGGCAAACAGTGACCACACTCCTCTCTTTTGCAAGTAATTCTCACTATCATCGTGTCATCCCTGACAAGGCAGCAGACTCCAGGACCCTGCCCTAGTAGATATGTCCACTCTGATTAGCTGGTAGAAATGCCAGTTCTTGCTCTGGACATCACCCCAGATTCCCTCATCACTGCTTTATCGCCGAGTGACTGCTTGATGCAGTTTAAGGATCAATGAAAATTAATTCGAGAGAATGAGATGGGGAAAGGGAACCATGCATTTAGAGAAAAGTGCATCTCCACATCCAAGTTGAGACGTTGTTCTGCTGTAACAGGGATACTGACGTGAATGGCCAACATTCAAAAGTTACATGAATCATCCAAACATACAAGTCCCGAAATGCACATGTCAGTGTTACAGAGGGAATGTTTGCATGCTCCCCAAACACAAATGTCATATGTTGAGCCAGAGTCCCCGCTGCAATGGTATTTGGAGGTGGGGTCTTTGGGAGGTTATTAGCTTGACAGTAGGTCCTGAGGGTGGATACATCATTCTGGGAGTGGTGACTTTATTAAGAAGAGAAAGAGAGATCTCCATCTCTGACTTTCCATGCGCACACACTGATTCATGTGAGCACACAGCAAGAAGGCAGCCTTCCACAAACTGGGAAAAGCATTGCCACCTGAAACTAAATGAGCCAGTACCTTGATCTTAGACTTCTAGCTTCCAGAGCAATGAAAAAAAATTCTGTTGTTTAAGCCACTCAGTCCATGGTATTTTGTTATGGCAGCCCAGGCAGACTAATATAGTCAGTCATTACATTAAAAAAAACAATTATAATAATTTCTAGAACTCACAGTTAAATCTAGTGTAAAATACTAGTGAATTAAAATAAATTATCTTATTATTATTTCTTCCTAGAAATAAAAAAGCCACTCTGAGTTAATCCTTAGTATACTTCCCAAGGTCCTCATAAAATCACATTTTGCAGTATTTTGTTTTAACACATTTTTCTCAGTTTATGAGGCAAAACATTGCCTTCATCATACAAATGCCTCTATATACCCCATTTCCTGTAATACCAGATGTCACCTGATTTTTCCCCCACCAGGGTCATATCTGGAAATGAAATTTACTGAACTTGTTTTATTCTGCATGACCAGGCTGTTCCCCTCTTTAACTTTCTCTAAGTTTCTTGGTTCAGTATTTTTCAATCTGTGTACAAGGTTCATGAGAGTGCTGTACATTTGAAACACCTAAAACGGCAAGTGTTTTAAAAAATGGATCTAAAAGAACACCATATTTCTAAAAGTACCATTTGTAAAAGGCACTTTAGAAATGTTTAAAGTGTACATGTAAACGTTAAGATTATATAATGAACTTGCAAACACGACAAAGGAGGTAAAGTCAAACTGTCATGAGCTGTGCAGAAGTGACACACAGTGAGGTGACCTCCATTGGTAGGAAAGTCAGTGAGTGAAGAAACCATTTCATCATCCCAAAGAACTGGATCACCTGGAGTCAACAGCAGCTCAGGCAGTTCCTCTAGAGACTCAGGAAACTCCTCAAAGAGTTGTCCACTCAAGGAGCATCCAAGATTTCCTACCTTCTTTCCCTCTTCCTGTTGCTCATTACGCTTCTTTCTTCCACCCCACCCATGGCCTGTGGCTCCTCCCTTCTCTTTCAGTGAATCTCTGCCAAGAGACTGATAGTGAATATCTTGTCTATCTTAGTTTGAGTTCTCCAAAAGCAAAATTCTGAGACAAGGTTATGGGGACAAAGGGTTTATTTGAGAGGTGGTCTCAGGAAGCACGTGTGAGGCATAAGGAAGTAGGTCAGGGAGGGGAAGACAGCCACAAGAGGGTACATGAATGAGCAGGTTACTGCTAAGGGGAACGGGGCTCCATTTCTCTAAGAAGTATAGAGTATATTCAAAATTGTCTCCCAGAGAGGTGAGGAAACAGGTCTTACCTCTTGAATTCTTTGGGGAGTCTCTAGTTGGGCATTAGCTTCTAGGTACTTCTGGTTCATCCAAGGAAAGAATGCCCTCACTCAGAGTGTCAGAAAGGGGCCCATCTCCTGAAACCATCCACTGCAATCTCAGGAGTATCCCAATGGGCTGTTGGTGGGACATGGTCTATTATAAGGCTTGGGTATAGAGATCTAAGCTCTCTAGACCTCAGAGATAGGAATGGGGTGGGAAGAGTTAAGAGAAAGAAAAGTGGACTGAATCCAGCTTTGGGACATCCAATATCACAATATCGTAGGATTATTTAGAATGGCAGAAAATTGGATGCAACGTGATTGCCCAAGAATAGAGGCAATAGTAAAATAGCTTGTGGTAGATCCACAGAGTGAACCACTCTGCAGCTCTTCATATTATAGAATTGTATCCAATAGCACAGGGGGACATTGAAAAAAGAACTGAAAAAAGTGAGCACATCTATTTTCATTTGGATGGGCTTGTGGATCCTTTGAGATGTGAAGAACAAACAGGTGCTAAGGTGAAATCATCCAGTTCTTTGATATTCACAGAAAATTAATAACTTGCATGAAAGGTCCAAATCTTAGTCTTAGTCTCCAAACATGTCTCTTTACATCACTTGGGAAAAAAGACAAGCTGTGCTCCAATGAGGTGAGTTTTGACTCAGCCCATTAGGAATGTAGGGGAAATGTCTGGCTGTTAGCAGTGTGGGGTCCTGACATCCCAGCCACACTACCCAAGCATTGGACTAAAAACAACCAGAGCCTAGAAGTTGAAGCATTTATAAATCTGGAGATAGACTGCCTCTACTGCCTCAACTTCTCCATGAAATAAAGTAACTGAGAAGTAGGGGCCAGCTGTCAGGCTGTGACTCTGCTCAGTTAGGACCCAAAAAGCCCTCATCACTTCTATAGGGAATGTTCTCTCAAAGACTTTTCGTTATCAGATTGAATTAAGAAGTATAAATAAAACACTCTCTGATTTATAGATGAACATTTTAATAGAATTCCAAGTCGATTTATACCTAGGACCGTAGCTACTTCTCAAGCCTGTGGCCTGGTCAGATTTTTTTTTAAAGGATGTCAAGAAATCCTGCTATGAAAAGCTTAGCAAGAGAGGGAGGCAAGATCAGAAAGGAATCTGAAGGATGGAGGTCAAGGATAGCAGGTCACAGACAACTGGAAACAAGAGCAGATTTGCCTTTGTTTACATTGCCAAGGGGGAAAAATTAACTTGATGGAAAAGGGTAATTAAGCATTTCTTTTTCCATCATAGTCCAGCCTGGCTTCATACCCAGCTGTTCTGTTAGACATTGTGATGATTCTTTGCGAGTCACGGAGTTAACAATGACCAGTGTGGCACTGATGTCACATGACACTACTTCCCCCACCATTAACCTTTATTTTATAAATAGTAAAACTCTCAGAATGAGGACAGTCCAACTCAGGTAGGCAGATAATGAGGGAAGCCTGAACATTTACAGAGAAGTGTTGTCAGAACAAAGAGATAATTTGGACACATCAGCAG
The DNA here is from genome assembly GCF_003009895.1 of Hyaena hyaena. NCBI lineage: Eukaryota > Metazoa > Chordata > Mammalia > Carnivora > Hyaenidae > Hyaena > Hyaena hyaena. Next base: position 345,830 of record NW_024081040.1, read on the forward strand.
ATTAGCTTTGTAAGGTATTTAGAGACATTATCTGGTTCAGCACCCTCAGTTCCTACGTGCAGAAACCAAGATTATGTAAGGTGAATGGGTTTTCCTAGAGTTGTGAAGCATGTTGTTGTAAGGCTAGAATCACAACCCCAAGCCAGTGTCCGTCTGTCAAGATTGATCTTCTTACTTGCTTTTATTTTCAAAAACAACCTGCAGAAAAATACCACCTCCAATATAGGAATCAGCTGGTTTACACAGTTACTGTTTGGAATTTGCCATGTGGTCTCTAATAGAAACAAAGTTAGTGGTACACAATGGTAGTTTTCTCAGCCTTGCCTCAGAGACTGTTAGTACCTGGATTCCATAACTCTGAGAATGATTGGCCCCTTTTAATGGGGGTTAATGATTGCATAATGAAGATAAATGACCTATCGTACCTCATTCTGGCCTCCCAATGCTCAGGGCAATGGCCCATCCTATGGACCCAGTTACTTTTCAGGTAAATATAGATCAGCCTTGTATATCCAGCCGAACTGAGACCAAGTACAGTTGAGGTCATCACCATCTGAATACTCTGGAAATGTATTGCAGGATATATTTTCCCTGTATAGAGAAATAGTCACTGCAAAGCTTCAGTGAGACCATAATCGGCTGTGAAGACTCTAGTTTATTGTAGATAAACACACCGTTCAGATGGAGGAAAAACTACTTTATTCTAATTGCTTCACATAATAAACCAGGGATTCAAACAAGCAGGGCAGGATAAATGTTTCGCTTCCTATAATAATTGAAACAGTTTACAAAAATCAGAGGAAATCCAGGTAACTGTGTTTCCGTGCAACTTTTGCATCAAGGTAGGAGACTCGTGTATGAGTGTTTACACGCTACAAAGCAGATAGTTCAGGCGTAGGTGTTTGTAAATAACATTTATTTTGTTCAGACTCCTTGGAACTTTTACACCAACATGAACTCCTGCCGCAATTCTAAATAGTAGTCAGGGATTACCTATTTTACACATCTCCTGACCTGAAAATGTTTTCAAAGACTGTGAATCATCGTTCCATTTTGTACTTTATAGTCATTTCTAATTTTGATGCAAAATGTTGTTTACCAGCTGGTCTGCCCTCTTCACTTATTAAACACATCTGTGTATGTTTTTGGCTATTTCTTCAAGTCAAATCTACCTTAGGATTTCAAGAGACATCACTTATAAATTCATGGGGTGGGCATCAAGTTCTGTAGACAATTCTCAATTATAATCTTGAAAATCTTTTGTAAAGTAACAGTGTCACTGGCATCAAGGTGTACATTTTTAACCTTGCTGGGTTCATGGGTCCCTATGAGAGTATGATGAAAGCAATCTCCTTCTAGAGAAATGTATAACAATATATGTACACATTTTACATATCAATTCAAAAAGGTTTGTGGACCCCTAGAGTATATTCAAGGGTTAAGAACTTTTGTTGTTAAGGGGACATTCGCAGAAGAGATAGCATCTATTTTAATTTATAGTTTAGATATGTTTATTAAAAATTCAATAGTTTCATCATTTGCCGTCACATCTTCAATCTATACATGTACTATTCTGTATAGACATGTGTAATTGACTGTATTAAAAATGACCTACTTTTTAGAATTTCTGTTTTATGTTTTTTTATTTTAATCTATTTTAAACACGCTTTTAAACCTTCTCAACTTCCTAATTGAGGAGATTTTGTTTTAATTTATGAAAGTATATCTTTTTATTCTTGTTAGAAGATAATCTGTCTTCAGAACTTTGGTTTGAATATTCAACTTAATATTTGCACTTGAAAAAATTTTCTAATAGAACATTGACCTTAAAGATTTTGAAAGTCTGAATCTACATATAAATTTAATTCCAGTTCTCAGCTATTAAAATAACATTGACTGAATCTCAGAATTAGGTGATAACCCTTTTACATTTTTTGAACATTACCACATGATAATTTTTAGAATTAAATAAGATGAATCCAAGGTACTGCAAGAATTTAGTATTTATCACTACATTTTTTGAGGGTAGTTTATAGAACTTACACGGAAATAATCCACCCTTTTAGTGACCATATATACTAGACGTATTTTCTTTCTTTCTCATTATGAATAATATTTTTATACATATACAGTGCAACTTTCATCATCCTCTAGACACAAACACTCCACTGTCATTTCAACCCCCCAACTAAGTATAACATAATAGGATCTATGATTAAAACATTCAACATCCAATCTTGCCAAGGTTCATGTGACTAGGAATTCAAATAGCCCTTTGGAAAGAGAAACTGCAGTGGAAATAGTCTTTCCTGGCCACCTGGTCATGTGTGGATGCTGTCATGGTCCTACAGCTGTCATCCTGCTTTACTGTTGTATGTGGAGGTGCCACCATTTCAAATACAAACCAAAATTAACTTGTGAGTTTGGTGATGGGTCATGTTGATAGGAAATCCTTGCCATCACATAAAGACATGTATTTGTGTACACCCAGAATGCAGTTCGAGGATATATATATATATATATATATATAGTGTTTTATATATTTTATTTCTAAAATTAGGACACATTCTTAAATTAATAGTGTGTTAATCATAGTTCATTTGGTAGCATTTTTTTCTAACCCATATAATAGTGAAAATAACAATTGGTGGTGTCTCAGATTCAATGAAATACATTACCTATAGATCAGAGCACATAAGATCAGAAAGCACCTTAGCAATGTTAAAACAGTTCTCCAAGGAAATTGAAACTGAAAGGTCAATTAATTTGCTAGAGACACAGATTTTGGTGATAGTCCAGAGATTAATTTTTCAAATACTATCATCCATCATATGTGAATCATTAGACCATAAGCCGATAAACTCAATGTAAATCACTTTTTAAAAGACATTTGTTATATAATATTTAGTGCATGAAACACAATGTTTATGTAAATTATAAAGCATAATGAATTATTGTGGAATGTAAACAAATACATTTTAACTCCATGCAAAATCTTGGATAATCTTAAAACATTAATGTTGAGGGAAATGAGTGTTGCCCAAGACATCAAATGATGCCATTTTCTATAAACAAATAAAATTTCCAAAATTAAAATCAAGCCTGATTTATATAGTACCTTTTTAAAATCATTGTTCACTTTCGGTGGTAATGTGGAAGAAAGTATTCAAGGATTTTTTTTTTTTGTAATCCACATGTTAGAGCCAAAATTTAAAAAAAACATGTTTAATGGGAGCTGGTTTAAAACAATTTGACTTGAGTGAGAAAATTCTTTGGAAAGTGTGTCTATCCTCAGTTTTGCTTCCAGATTTGGACTTTGGAATTTATTGTCAGTCTCAGAAAGAAATAAGAAGCTGTGCAGATAATTAAACATTTGCCTTGGGGGAATTATTTGCAGTTAATTAAAATCATACACTTTGGGTGTATACTTGCTTCACTGGTTATTAAATTCAAATCAGATGTTAACTACCCAGGTTTCTCACTTGTCCATCAAATGTTGCTTGTGGCAGGTTCAAGAAACAAACTTTCTCATAATATTCTAAACCATATTGTTTAAAACTATCTCCTAGTGTGGGGAGGGAGAAAGGGAAAAGGAATAAGGAAACAAAGAGAAAATGATTTATTCCATCTGATTCAGCTCTGTTCGGAGTTGTAACTCAATGGAGCAATGTGAACTCAGTAGAGAGCCCATTTGTAAAACACGTGTCAGTCTGCCATCACGTTTTTTCCATGGCCATATGCATGGAAGATCAGCTCATGGCTTTTAGATATATTTAGATTATTACCACCCTTTTAGCTGCATGAAAAATATGCCCTAGATTGTAACCTCTAGGGGAGCAAAGTCAATTACAATTAACCGCCCCCCCAGCCTCAAGAAGTGTCTGGCATTGAGTTGGCTCTTAATAAATGTTTTTGGAATGAATGAAAGACCTATTTTCTATCTTCCCACTGACACAACCACATGCTCTTTCCAATGGCTTTCTAAAGAGCCTACAGAGAAGCCTCAAATATCCAACAAGGAGTCCTGCATAGTCTTGCAAGAGTCCATAGTCATTGAAATCTAGTGGGCCATGTTATTTCTTGTAAGTATATCATATAATAGAAGAAGATGAATTTACACTGACCTCATATTTAAATATGCTATAGAAGGGAGAAGATGAACTTGCATACAACAGAAGGTTTGCATTCTCCTTTGCTATTGTTCTACTGGTAGAGTTCCTCAGGAAGATGAACTTAATTACAACTGGATTTCAAAGGTCTACATTTAGCTTTTTTCAAGGACTCAAAGCTCTCATATATGAACAATTGCAGTAATGGAAGCATTAAGAACATTAAAACTGATGTTCCTTTAATCTCCTCTACTTTGCCTTCCTTTCATATCCTTTTGCACAATTCTCCAAAGACTTTCACTAATACACAAAGCCTGCTTACATTTTGTTCTTTGTTGCAAAAAGATGACCCAATCAAATTTCTACCCTCTTTGCTTTTGTAAACTCTGTACAAACATCTTACACAGTACTTTAAGGATGGCTTATTTATTGATGAAAACATGTAGGTCTTTTAATGATATTTTTTAAAAATAACAAATTCCATTCCCCAAAGATAGAGCTATCATGGCAGTGCTGGAAGCTGCTCTACTTCCTAGTTAAAAATGCTGAATAGGGGTGCCTGGGTGGTTCAATTGGTTAAGCATCTGACTCTTGGTTTTGGCTCAGGTCATAATCTTGTGGCTTTGTGTGTTAAGGCTCTGCATTGGGCTCTGTACTGGCCGTGTGGAGCTTGCTTGGGATTCTTTATCTCTCCTCTCTTTCTGCCCCTCCACCACATGTGCTCTCTGTCTCTCTCAAAATAAATAAATAAGCTTAAAAATATGCTGACTAGAGGTTTTGCTCGTTTGTTGTGTCAGATTCTGCAAAGGACAACAGTATTACAAAAGACAATGAAGTAACAGATCATTCTGTGTGTGACCAAGATCATCCTAATGGTAAGTTATGAGCTCCTTTTTCTTTTTTTTTCCTACTGAAAAATACTACTTTAAAAAAAATTTAGTTTCTCTCAGGCAATAATGGAATCTGGTTATATTTTATTAGCTATGAATATCAAGTGATTGGTACCTGCCAAGTTTGGAAGGGAAATTTGCTCTCCACAATCCCCATCACTTACTTTTGTACCAGGCTAGATTTATTTATTTTTGTTACTTGCCTATACTCTATAGGCACTAGGTTTGCAACTACAGAAATGAAGATATAACAACAATGATAATAAATGTGAGACATGTAGAGAATATATCTAGGAGACTGAATCTACATATCCTCAGAATACCAAGAAGAGAGACTAGAACAAATGGAAATGAAACAGTCTTTAGAAAAATAACAGAAAAAAAGGTTTTCTTAATGCAAACCAGTTCCTCCACCCAAAGCACAAGGATACACGTGTTTATAGGCCAAGTTACTAAAAACTCAAATAAGAACAGAAATCTGCAAAGCCTCATGGAATTTCTGAAGATAAGTGATTTAAAAAAAAAAAAAGCCTTTTAAAGCATTTGGAAAATCAAAATCAGGTTACAAACAAAGTCACCAAAATCAGGTTAGCATCTGCTTTCTTCTTCTGCAATTCTAAATACTAGATGAAATGGAGTAACATTTCCATTGCTCTAAAGGACACAGTTTCTATATTTAGTGAAGTCATTATTCATGCATGAAGTCAAGAGTAATATTTTCTCAGGAAAACATAGATTAAGAAAATACACCACTCCAGTATCCTTTCTGAATAAACTAACAGAAATCCTGTGCAAAAATAATAAATATAGAAAGAAAGGAAAAAGTCAAGCCTGAGAAAGGCTCATTTGGAAACGACTATATGATAAGAGACTCATTAAATGTATGAAAACGTTGAAATAATTGCTTCAAAATTAATATCAGAATATCTTAATTAAATTTTTGCTTTTATCTTTGGAAATTATAGTGTGTTGTTTCAAAATGCTAAAGTAAAAGGAAAGACTTCTGCTCTCAGGAATGAAAGTCTAAATAATTCAGACTGTTACTGTCACTGAAGATAATGAGACAACCTACACCAATAAAAATCCACAAAAAACTGGGGCGCCTGGGTGGCTTAGTCGGTTGAGCGTCCGACTTTCGCTTAGGTCATGATCTCGCGGTTCATGGGTTTGAGCCCCGCGTCGGGCTCTGTGCTGACTGCCGGCTCAGAGCCTGGAGCCTGTTTCAGTCTGTGACTCCCTCTCTCTCTGACCCTCCTCTGCTCACGCTGTCTCTCTCTCTCTCTCCTAGAAATAAATAAAACATTAAAAAAAAAATCCACAAAAAACAAACAAACAAAAATTATGGAGTCTGTTTAAGGGCAACAGAGAGCTAACAAGATAGTGAAGAATTGTCAGACTAGGTTCTGGGAAAAAATAAATATCCAGAGATGTGAGTTCAGAATTTGAAGCTGTTTTTATCTTGGGTCATTTGCTGATTCTACAAAAGGTATCTGAAGTCCCATCACTGACAAGAACAAGGGACCACAGCAACCCCCTAGTTTTTGTGTTGGAACCGAAAAGATATGTACCCCAGTAGAAAGAATAAACCCACAGTAGACCAGCTTTCTGAAAGACTGGTGACCAGCTTTGAATCATCTCAATCCTCAAATATAACTAAGACCAACCCAGAATGCTAGTCCTGGTAGTCACCTAAGAAAAACAAAGGTAAAACATTTATTAAATGGAGAAAAAAAAAATGTATTGTAGGTGTCAAACCATTTACCAAAACAATTTGTTAAACATAATGTCCAGCACACACATACAAAATAATAGTCCCCCCCCCGCCACCCAATGAAACAAGGTAACATTAAAAACAGTCAAGAGAAATTCGCCCTTTTGGGCTGAAAATATTAGAGTTATTATAAAATAAAGTGTAAAAAGTATATAAATAAAGTACAGATTGTATATAAATAAAGCACACAAAGTATAAATTAATTTTTATGATTGCTAGTATGGGGGATAAAGACAAGACTGAAAAATTTACCTGAGAACTGGAAATTCAAAACAAAAGAAAATAACATGAACAAAAACGAAAAGAAAATCTAGAAGTGAAAGATGCCATTACCGAAATGAAGAATGTAATGAATAGATTCATGGTTTAACCACATATTAGACACAAATAAAAGAGAATTTGTGAACTATAATTTAGGTCAAAAGAATATATCCAAAATAAAAACAGTAGAGAAAAAAAATTAATGGCAAATGCTGAAGGGAACAAATAGAGAGGAGAAAATGATAAAATCTCTCACAAATGTACTAGAAGGAACAAATGAAAAGAATTACAAGCAAGGTAAATAGTAATTATTTGATAAGCCTAAATAAATATCAATGATACCAATTCTTGATAAGAAGCAGGAAGATATGACCTATAAGAGAAGCAAAATCAGTTAATATAAATCAATTCAGATATGGCATAGATAGCATAATTAATATGAAAAGCCATGTTAAAAGGTATTATAATTGTATTCCACATCTTCTGAAAGCTAAAAGAAGGAGTTTACGTTAATTAGAGATATTAAAGACATAAAATGACCCAGATTGAATTTCTAGAGATGAAAATTACACTTGATGGGAATAATGGCAGATTAACCACTGCAGAAGAAAAGATTAGTGGATTTGAAGATGTAGCAATAGAAATTATCCAAATTGGAATACAGAGAATAAATGACTGAAAACTATGAAAAGGTCATCAGTGAACTACAAAGAACGTGAAAGGTGATTCTAATTCCAATATACATAAATTGAAATCTCTGAAGGCAAGCATTGGAAAGGGAGAGAAAAAAAACTTGAAGTAAAAATAGTTGAAAATTTTCAAAACTGATGAGAACTGTGAACCCGCATAGCCAAGTTCTACAACCCCAAATCACAAGAAACATAAAGAAAATACTGAGTACATGATGATCAACTTGCTCAACACCAGTGATAAACAGAAGAATTTCAAAACAATCAGAAGAAAAAGGCAAGTTTCATACAGAAAAATAAATATAAAGATGAAGCAGAAGTCTTGTTGGAAACTACGAACTAAAATTACAGGTTAAAACATGGCTGAATCTCACAAATGTAATGTTAAATTAAAAACATACAGAAGCCTACAGAGGGTACAATATCATTTATATCAAGTTCAAAAAGCAGGAAAAGATGACAATACTATTTAGAAGAGGCATGCTTGAGTGGGAAAATGATAAAGAACATCTAAGTAGTGATTACTCTGAGTTAGGGTGCTGATTAAATGTTGGTGATTAGGGAGGAGGTTCTGACTGGCCCATGAGGTGGGCTTCTGGCTGGATGGTTATTTAACTGAGCTGTCTAGATTGGTTGTGAACTTCTGTATGCTTGTTGCCTCTTTAGAGTATAGTTAAAAGAGGAAGGAAGGAAGGCAGAAAATAGGAAAGAGGGAGACAAAAGACGTATCAATGTCAGAGTTTATAAAGCAAAGATTATGGTGGGGAGGGTTGCACAAAATGCTGACTTCAGCCAAAAACTAAAAATCTTACTCTGCTATAGATTGTGACAATATAAGTTTGAAAAATTTGACGATAATCACGAATAGAATTAAATCACAACAGAATTAAGGGAAGATCATACTCTCTAAATTTCCCAGAAAGATCATACCAAACATAAGAATATATTCAATAATGTGAATAATAACAAAATAAATAGTGTAAGAGAAGCACAATATATCAAATAAAACAACAGAAATTCAGGAAACTAGTTATGACAGGGAATATAATTAGGTCCCTTTATTAAGTGTAAAAGCTGGTCGGGTTGAATTAATTTTAAAAATAGTAAAGGTTTAAAAATATAGAGTCAGAAAAGGTATATTTAGGACATGAACAGGAAAAGTAAACCTGAGAAACTACTTTAGAATCTATATAGTTAGAATTCTAGCAAAAAGTCTTGAGCAAGAAAGAGTTGGTCATTTTATATCAATAAAAATGTAAGTCCCAGATTTAATATAACAATGATGGATTTTTATGTGCCAGATGATATGATATGAATAAAATTTGCTATTTGGAAATTCAATGGGGAATTCACAGATACAATATTTTCAGTCAATGACAGAATAAATAGACTAAAAATCATAAGGAATCTTGAAAAATGTGATTAGCAGTGTAGTTCTACTGTAGGAATAGACAAGTTGATCAATGAAACAGAATAAAGAGTTTAGAAATAGACCCAAGTAGATCTGGGTTTTTAGTAAATATTCAGGCTGACATTTCAAACATAGGTAACTCCAGGGGCACCTGGTGGCTCCGTTGGTTAAGTGTCCGACTTTGGCTCAAGTCATGATCTTGCAATTTGTGAGTTCGACCCCCGCATCAGGCTTTGTGCTGACAGCTCAGAGCCTGGAGCCTCATTTGAAATCTGTGTCTCCCTCTCTCTCTGCTTCTCCCCTACTCATGCTCTGGCTCTCTCTCACACAAAAATAAAATAAACATTAAAAAAAGATAACTCCATAAATTACATTAAGACAACTAGTTGACCATTTAGAAAAATCACTTGAATCCCAACTTAACCCTTACACCAACTTAAATTACAGGAGGACCAAAGATAAAATGTGAAAATAAAACTAAAAATACTAGACTAAAAGACTAAAGGGAATTTTCTTTAGTTTTGAAATAAGAACTGCTTTTTGAACTGTAAATAAAACACATAAACACATGATTGTATACATATATGTATCTGCAATATGTGTATGCATAGGTGGATAAATGTCATAAAAGAAATGACTAGGGGCCCCTGGGTGGCTCAGTTGATTAAGCATCCGACTTCAGCTCAGGTCATGATCTCACTGTTCGTGGGTTCGAGCCTTGTGTCAGACTCTGTGCTGGCAGCTCAGAGCCTGCTTCGGGTTCTGTGTTTCCTTCTCTCTCTGCCCCGTCCCCACTCATGCTCTCTCTCTCTCTCTCTCTCTCTCTCTCAAAAATAAATAAACATTAAAAAAAAAGAAATGACTAAATTTGAATATACCCACTTTGACATGATAAAGATTGTAATCAAATTCTAAAGAAAAACTTCAAGGAAAAGTATACTTGGCCAAAAGAACAAAGAATCAATTTTCTTATTAAAGAAAAAAAAGAATTCATAATTCAGTAAGAAAAAAAATTAAGAGGAAAACAGGTAAAGGATTCAATTAGAATTTACAAAATAAGAAATATAGTCATAAATATGAAGCAATGACCTATCTCTTTCTTACTTAAGGAAATGCAAATAAAACATGATTTCAGTATCTTCTCCTTTTGAATGTCAGGTAAGTTTAAGTAGGATTGATGATACAGAGAATTGGTAGGAATAGGGTATCCAAACATGTTCACATACCATGGGTGGGAACTGAAAGTGTAACTTCCTTACCAACAATTTTGCCAAAATCCAATAAAAAGTAAAGTGTTCAAGCTTTTTCCAAGAACTATGTTTTAGGAATTTGTCTTATAGTAACATCCACCAAGATAGGGAGACATGTACCTACGAAACTATTCATTGCACACACTTATGCATACACAGTGTATATCTACATATGTATACACACAAGAAAGATCACAGTTTACAATATTAACAGTGACAAAGTCATAAAGCTATAAATTATAGTTTATAAAATTGTTCATCATGCTCAACACATATGTACTTTTCAGTGGTTCCATGAGGAAATAACAATTCTTTCGCAACTGCAAGAAACAATAATTTCAGAAATAATTTACATTAGGAAAGTAAGGTTTTTTGGCCCCAGGAGATGATGAAGTGTGTCTAGAAGACAATCAAATTCACACTAATCTAGGTTTAACTTTTGTTCTGAAACTGGGGTATTTTTAGACATGGTAAACATAAAATTTTGAATATTAACCACAATCAGGTTTCCAGTTTAACAAAAGGACACAAATTCCATTATCTTTAAGACAAGCATCCAAGAATCAAAGTCTTTGTTCTTATGAAGATCTAGCATATAATAATCTGCAAACAATAAAACTATACTTTTGTTACTATTGTTCAGAAACAGCCCATTTACAGAGTGATTTTAGGTTTATCCTCTAGAAATGTTTAGTTCCAGACTGATGGCCCCAGACAATTTTTATGCAAATTATTTAAAGCATTAGCTTCAGCCAAACTTAATTACCAGGGCCCCAAGAAATAATCACGTGATCTATTTCTATAGGAAAGTGAAAGGATTTTTGGATTATCTGTTCTAATAGTCCCCTCCCATTAGCATGGATGATTGAGTTCACTGTATAAAAATATATATATGAACTGTGGGATCCTTTATGTTCCTTTGTTTCCTCTGCCAGGAGGGATTAAGGCAGAGGACAGTGGGTGGAATTCAACTAGACTGAATGTGGAGAGGGAAACATAAAGCTTGCCCCCATGGGGTCAAGAAAGCAAGATGGAAGGAATGTGGACTGTCTGAGTACACTGCAGAGACAGGCAGAAGGGCGGGAGACCCCTGGAGTCATCATTAACACACAGCAGGCCTGGGTGCAAGGCTGGGAGCTCACACATACATCCTTTTCTTATAATATACCCAGGCTTGACTTGGTTCAGGAATGAATGAGCTAATATGATTATTCTTGAATTTCAAAGTTGTGCACTTTCTTTCTTTCCCCGTGTTTTTTACTGGCTTTATTTCAGAAAAATTAGAAAGAAGAAAATATATGTATTTCCATTTCAGGAGAAGATTTCCAAAATATGTAAAGCTCACAGGTGAAACAGATCAAGAGTGGGTACAAGTGAAAAGGCAGGGGGAGAGAAACACTCGGGAAGAATTTTGCAATGGCCTCTTACCCTCAAAGTGAAGTGCCAGGCCCTACTAGTCAAAGGGAAAATTCCTGGCATTTATCAACAGCCTTAGGCTGCCACCTCAGGCAGTCCCCTCCTTATTAGTAGATACCCAGGCTCTGATGAACGCGGTCTTCCTATCCCTGATTGAATTCTTCTGAAGATAAGTCAAGTGGGGTACTGGAAATGGAGACACACAGGAATACAGAGTGTCTGCTTTTATTCCTTGAATGCCCTACTCTTTCCCTTCATTGTACAGACAAAGCCAGATTGCGAATGATGAGGTGACAGTCCCAGCAGTGAACTAGTAGTAGGGGTGATGTTTGGTTCCCCATATCAACAGTGATAGAGAATGCGGCTCACTCAGTGAATGTTCTCTCTCAATATCATCCACCTAATAAACACACATCAATGATGACTAGAACCATCACCAGGAGATAGATCCTCATAGAATGCCAAAGATAGAGGGAATCTAGGAAATTATCTAGTTTTGCAGCCTTAAGAATAAATAGATAATGAAACTGAAGCCCAAAGATGTGATTTGCCTAAAACTTTGAATTCTTCTTCCAGGGTTCTTTGCAATAAATACAGTATACAGCACTTACTTTGTTGCTAAAGGGTGCAATAGATAGTTACACTCCAGAATTACTACTTGCAGACATTGATGAGTACAATAATGGACAGCCAATTAAACAGGCATTTATTGATCACTCCTTATCAGTAGGTGCTGGGAAGGAAAATATGAATAAAGCACAATTTTTATGTTCACAATGCTCATAACCCAGTAAGAGACAAACAGATACAACTATATTAAAGTGTGATAAGGAAAATAATAAATAGATTAATGAGCAAAAAACAATAAGCAAAAATGTGAAAATGATTGATCCTGCCTAGTGATTCAGAGAATATCACAAAGAAAAGTAAATCACTAGCTTAGTTTTGAAAGGTGAGGAGACTTTTACTAGATAGAAGGGATGGGACAGGGTATTTCAACCAGTGAGAACACATGTTAAGTGGACACAAAGGCAAGAAATAAAGTAATGGGTTTAGAAAATGGTGACTAGGGGCACCTGGGTGGCTCAGTTGGTTAAGCGTCCGACTTTGGCTCAGGTCAGATCTCACGGTTTGGGGCTTTGAGCCCCGCATCAGGCTCTGTGCTGACAGCTCAGAGCCTGGAGCCTGTTTCGGATTCTGTGTCTCCCTCTCTCTCTGCCCCTCCCTCACTCATGCTCTGTTTCTCTCTGTCTTAAAAATATATAAACTAAAAAAAAATTTAGAAAATGGTGACTAGGTTGGGATATAGAAAGAACGGATGATAGGCGATTTGACCAAAAGACAAAAAAGAGTGATATTCAGGGGCACCTGGCTGTCTCAGTCAGTTAAGCATCCACCTCTTGATTTCAGCTCACATCATGATTTCATGTCTCCAGCCCCGTGTTGGGCTCTGTGCTAACAGCAGAGCCTGGTTGGGATTCTCTCTCTCCTCTCTCTACCCCTCCCCAACTCACTCACTCGCTCTCAAAAATAAATAATAAATAGGCATTTAAAAAAAGAGACATTCAAGAAGAAAGAGCTACTCAACAGCTGAATTTTTCAAGTATTTTTTAGAGTTCAAATAGAATAGACACTGAGCAAAAGTAACTGGATTTAGCTAGACACAAACATCTTTTGGTTACAAATTTTTCTTCTGTGATATCATGGAAAGCATTTTTCTCTGTTGTCTAAATTGTTTCATTATTATTATTATTATATTATATTCATTTGTTGTAAAATATAAAATGCAGGTTAGCAAAATAAAAATCCTGTAAATTAAAATCCTACCTACCATTCAAAGATTCAGTGTTAACATTTGAGATAAAGCCTTCCTAGTTTTTGTTCCCATTGATATGAATGGGAATATTATCATGAATAAGGGCACATTTGATGAGTACCTAGTTACAAAAAATGAAGCCATATTCTATGTTCTACAGTCTTTTAAAACCTCATTATGTGTTTTTTAATGGTTACTCTCACATAAAAAAATGTTGCTGCTTAGATTTCCTCAAATCCTTAAATTAGAAATTCTATTGCTAGTTTCTGTTCTCTATATTTGTCATCTTTTTGTTTCCTTTTGCTCCCTAACTTTGGCTTTCTTAGTGAATTTTAATTAAGAAGTTTGATTTCTAAACCATTAATTTATCTTAGTGTTTATTCTTTTTTAGGACATCCACCGCTGATGCTAATGCTGTCATTCTGCTTTTAGGCTTGTAGATTTTTCATATTGACTCAGACAATATCTATCCTCTTCATTCAATCCATCTTTTCATTTCCTTATTTATCAGTTCTTTGCAAACACAAAAACACTGTATGTGTTTTTTGTTCTTCTGAATATATCTTTTATAAAAATATTTTTCTGTTACAATATAATCCTCCTCTTTTTTTATGTTTCATTTTTTTTAATGTTTTTATTTATTTCTAGGAGAGAGAGAGAGACAGCATGAGCAGGGGAGGGTCAGAGAGAGAGGGAGTCACAGACTGAAACAGGCTCCAGGCTCTGAGCTGGCAGTCAGCACAGAGCGGGACGCGGGGCTCGAGCCCACGAACCGCGAGATCATGACCTAAGCGAAAGTCGGACGCTTAACCGACTAAGCCACCCAGGCGCCCCGTATGTTTCATTTTTTAAGTCCCCTGTTCGTTTGAAATAGCTATCCAGGCAAGATGTTTGCCGGAAAATAAATTGAGAAATCCCCTTCACTTTCTATGTGATATAATCCTTCTCTCCATCCAGCCATTCTACTATCTATCCAGTATTTATCTAGAATAAAACTAGAATGCAAAACCTGTGGCTCTAGTTTTATCAGAAATAGGATTGATAAGGGACTCCTGGGTGGCTCAGTTGGTTAAGCATCCAACTTTGACTCAGGTCATGATCTCGCAGTTTGTGAGTTCGAGCCCCATGTTGGGCTCTGTGCTGACAGCTCGGGACCTGGAACCTGTGTCAGATTCTGTGTGCGTGTCTCTCTCTCTGCCCTTCCCCCACTCAGGCTCTGTTTCTCTCTCTCTCAAAAATAAACATTAAAAAAAAGAAATAGGATGGATTTCCTCCCATCCCATTCCTTGAAGCTGAATTTATAAGCTTGATTTTAGAATTTAACATTTACCTCATCAAATTTTATCTCATTTCACTTGTTCTATTTAAGAGTACTTTGGTCTTAATTTTATTGTTCAATATAGTAGTTATCCCTCTCAGTTTCCTGTGAACTGAAAATCTGCTAAAAGTGAATTTTTCATAAATTTGAATTCTGTTTCACATCTTATTAGAAAGAACTTCATGCATATTTAGTGCCTTTTTCCTTGCAACTATGTATTTTAAGGATAAGTATTGTATCTGTTTTATTTAAGATCTACTCCCAACACCAGATATAACGGCCATTTTGTACCACATAATATTTGTAAAATAAGTGACCGATAGTGTGGCATCATCACTTAATATGATACCCAAAGGTGAAAAGAGTGGAAATGGGTTTTGGGGAAAAGATTTTGCACAGGTGTCTCCTCCATATTAAAGAATTTTGTGACTAGCAGTATCACGACATTGTCTAGAGGAGAAAGGGCACACATGGAATTCTCACACATTTCTGGTGGGAGTGTAAAGTGGAAACAAAGTCTTCAGAATGCTATTTGTCAGGATTTAGTAAAGCCAAACATGTGTTGTCTCTTACTTAACAATTTCACTTCTGGGTTTATACCCAAGTGATACAAATACATATATCCACCAACACACACACACACAAGAATGTTTTTAGCAATGTTATTCATAATAGCTCCAAACTAAAAACAATTCAACATCCATATGACATAATATATTCAAATAGTGGAATAGTAGACATCAATGCAAAAAGACCAAACAACTGACATATACAACAACTAGGATCAATCTCAAGGAAGACATGTGAAAAAAGTAAGCTACACGAGAGCATATAGTGTATGTTCTGTTTTTATGAATTTCAAAAACAGACACCATTGTTACCTTTCACCTAATGGGGGGTATCCATAGGTACCAACAGAGGGAGCCACTAGTGCTAGAAGTGTTCTTGTTCTGGATGATGATCGCGTAGGGAGACACATGTATATATGTATGTGAAAAGTCATCAAGCTATATACTTATGACTTGTGTGTTTTACTATAAGCAAATATATTCCTCAATTTAAAAATTAAAAGGCAAAGGCATCTGGGGGGCGGGGGTGCTCAGTAGGTTAAGTGACCGACTTTGGTTCTGGTCATGAATCATAGTTCTTGAGTTTGAGCCCCACATCAGGTTCTATGCTGACAGCTGGGAGATTGCTTGGATTCTCTCTCTCTCTCCCAATCTCTGACCCTCCCCCATGTGTCCTCTCTCTCTCTAATTAAAATAAACAAAAATTCAGAGGCAAAATAAAGACATTTTCCAGGCAAAATGGAAAGCAAAAAGGGATGTATAGTCAGATAAACCCAGTTGAAAATTTTGAAAGCAGAATGGGGCTCACAATACTTATGTTGCAGGGCTAGTGTGATCATTGGAGATAATATACGTGAAGTGTCTAGGCCAAGTTTAGCATTTTTTTTATAGGATAAACAATTTGCAGATACACATATATCCTCTGGGCCAGTGCTCCTCAAGTGTTAATGAACATACAGACACCCTGAAATCTTGTTAAAATGCAGAATCGGACTCTAGGTCTGAGATGAGACCCAAACTCCTATATTTTTGAAATCCAGTGTTACTTATCAGGGACCATAGTTTAAGTAGCAATAGAGAGGAATGGAAGTGAGTGGGATTTATCAGCAGGGGAAACATCTTGGTCAAATCTATGTTTTAAAAGATATTTCTGCTACCAATTCACAAGATTGACCACAGGAGAAGAAAATGACAGATCCAAGAGACAGATAATATATCCCTAAATGAGGAAAGGGGCAGGGGAAATGGAAAGTGGAAGAAGAGAAACATTAAAGAATCATCAAAACTTGCCATTGCATTGTATTTTAGGAGTGATGACAGAAGGTCATCAAAGACAGCTTCAGATATTTAGCTTCAGTGGTCAGACAGATAAATATGCCAAAGTTGTAATTATTTTATCAGATCCTTTTGATTAAAATCAAGCTCAAGAAGAGTGATGTCAAGAAACTTCTTTTTTAGGTCATGCTAGCAGAGCATGAACCAAGGGGAAGCCATATAGTGAGCAGCTTAAGAAGAGTTGTATTAAAGAGGAAACTATAAAGAGTTGTATCAGTTAGCTTTGCTGCAGTAACAAATAATCTTAAAAGTCCCATTGGCTTACAGTAACAAAGATTTGTTGTGTCTCTGCTTGGTTCTGCTCCACATGTTTTCATTCCAGGATATAAACCTGAAGGCACACACTCTATTAGGAGTAAGAAAGATGGAGGAAACATGCAATGGACCTTGAAACTTCTGATCAAATGTAGTATCCATCATGTGTGTTGCTATCCCATTTTGTAAACCAAGTCACCCTATTGGCTTAGTGTCAGTGAGGTGGGAACAAACACTTGTTCCCCAGGGGCCACTGCAGGTCACATGGTCAAAGACATGGAGCTAGAATCCTCTTATGGGAAGAAGTAGGGGCAAGTTATAACAATAGTGCCATCTACCACAGGGATGTGCCCAGGGAAAGCCCAAGCCCCTCTACATCCCCTTCTTGCCTATAATCAACTTGAGCTCTGGATTTTTTTTAAATCAACAGTTAAATGTTCTCAGCATTAAAAAAAATAAATAAATATCCTCGGCATAAAATCTTTCATTAAAATGAGGCAAATGGACAGATTTCAATTTCCTCTCTTAATGAGCACTTAAATATTCTAAACTCTACAGGGGTGGGGGAACAAAGGTGGAGAAACCAGGGGTGTGTGGAAGAAAAAATCATTACTAGATAATCAGCCTTAGAGTAATCAAGAGTTGGCTGAGCACTCTCCTGACCGTTGCTATATTTAGTAGGTGACCTAACAGAATGGTTGAGCACACATCCTTGTGTGCTCACATTACTTATGTTTTTCATGCTCATTTAATGGACGAATGAGAATACTAGTGTTTTCATTTTCTACGAGTCCTCAATACAGGAAATGTCTGTATCTTAAAGGGAAATTAAGTATAGATAACCCATACAGCCCAGGAATTATTTAAAATTTCAAAAGTTCCAGGTTGTGCCCCTCAATATTCAGCACATTGATAAGCTAAATACCAATTACACCAGTCGGTTCAAAGAAGAGGGTTTTGCCTAATTGTCAAGATAGCTCTTATAAAATAAATAGCATAAATTTGATGATTTGCAAAGATGTCCACATTGGTTCAAAACTGTTCTCTGCCTCTCCATGCATGATCAAAAGATGGCTTTTGAATTTTTTGCTTTTTCAAACCAGGGATAAAGCTACAGTCATTCATGTTTCATTTTTTTCATTTTTTTATTTTTCAATCATTGTTCTTAACAGGACAAGAACATGATTCAACGAAGAATGACATAAAAATTGAGGCGGAGTCCCAGAGCTCACATATGGAAACTGAAGGTATTAAAACCAGAATGTGTTGTTAGAGAATGAGATGAAACTGAACCATGACTTCTGTATATCCCGTGCATGTGAGTGTGTGCATCCGTGTTTCAGGCAATGATTTCTGGAGAATGGCGATAGTGTTCTGCTTTGTGTGCCTGTTAAAACTTGGAGGGAAAAAAAAAAGAATGTGAAGTTTCTCTGCTCTAGTCACTGTGTTCTCTCAGTGATTCCAATTAAAACATCCCTGAGTGTCCTTCCGGCTCTTTCTATTTAGAGCTTTCAACAAACCAAGAAGATGCTACAACTGTGGAGCCACCAGAAGTGATCCCGCTAACAGATGACCAAGAAGAAAAAGAAGGTGAAAAAGGTAGGTAGGATTGCTCTTTAATTGACCCGTCAGGAGTAAACAATTTCTTTGGACTCTTGCCTAGAATGCAACCATCAGTTATCATCCAGGAAGAACAGCCTGTGAAGGGAGAATATGAACATTTCTTTCATCCTCAGCCTTCTTGTGAGAGTAGAATAATCTAGAAGTAGCAAAAGAAGATATTTGTAACAGTTTTTTGTTGTTGTCCTTCCAAATAGTTTGAAGATATTTTTATTATTCATTTTGATTTAATTTAATTTAGAAATTACAGCATTGAGAAAGTCTATAAGAAATCGAAATTAGGGACTAGATGGATAAGAGCCTTAGAGCGTCTGAGATGACTTTAAAACACACAATAAACTTTCTGTATTGATTTCCTTCCGTCGTCCTTCATATGGCAGTGATTAAGGAAGCAATTTATGTAAAATATACACATTATATGAACCTTCCCAATTGCAGGCTTTATCCACTAATACTAGGATCCAATAAAATTGAATACTGCTAAAAAAAAAAAATAAGTGAGCATTATAATGATTTCTGAAGCCATAGGACAAACGAATACTTTGTAAATTTTAAAGCACCATTGGGGCCATGAAACCAATATATTGGAGAAAGACAGACATCTTTTTAAAGTGTCTATCTTAAGAACTATTATCAAAGAAATTTAGTGTTTATTGAAGAACTTGATGAATTCCATTTTTAAGTATAAATTAATCTCTTAAAAGAATCTCAAATATGAAATAAAAACTGAAATAATTTGTCTGGTATATTATACCATAAGTCATGCTGCTCTTAAATAAATATGTGTTTGCAAAGCAGTTACAAAGTAATAACTTGACAGCCCCTCTTTTTAGAACACAGGGATCAATTTTGTTTCCAAATTAAAAGGCAGACATGATCTCAGTAGTGAAAGCAGGTCAATAGTAACTACTGCCTCCAAACTATGAACTCTTCTTGGCAAGGGGCATTGACACAGTTTAATTACTGAGCCGGGTTAGTAATTTTGACATCTTTTAAACATTTCCACTGCATTTAGGGCACAATATTCTTCCATCCTAGTTCAGGTTCATGACACCAAGTTTTAGCAAGTCTAGTAAATGGCATATCTGGAGTATTTTAAGCCCTGCGATGGTAACAGAGAATTGATACAACCCTAACTTCAGACACAGATACATATCACTGCTCCCTTTAGTTGTACTTCTAAAGTGTAAAATACACAATGTCTTGCCCGCCTGCTTAATTTCTCTATAGCAGAAATCATTTACTTTGTATATTGTGCCTCAAGACATGCAAATGAGGGACATCAAACATCTGGCATATTTTCTTCTTTTTTTCAGTTTGTTTATTTTTTAAGTTTAGTAATTTATTTGAGAGGGAGAGGAGGAGAAAGGCAGAGAGAGATTTGAGAGAGAGAGAAGGAAAGAGAGAGAGAGAGAGTTGATCATGACGTGAGCCAAACCAAGAGTCGGGCGCTAAACCAATGGAGCCACCCAGCCGCCCCACATTTTCTTCTTTTTAACTTGACCTGCATGGGAAAAGCTGTCATTCAGCACACCCTGCTGGGTTTCCCTGGGTTCTCTGGCATCGAGCCCTCCTCCAATTCCTGAACAGTTAAATACCCACCTCCCTTTCCCTTGTAGGGATGCCAGTGCTCTATAGCAAATGGCAGAATGACACATCAGAAGTGAAGTCAAATTCTGCTACTTGCTTGTAGCAACTTTGAAGTTGGGTTTCTTTTTTTTGAAATGTGACTTTTCACTGCAGGAGAGTAATAATGTCTGTGGACTAGTTTTCCCTCTTCTTCCTTACCAGAGATACTTAACATGGCTCTGCCTTGCATATTCCTGTTTAAATTTGAAATAACGTAAAACGCATCCCCTTATTGCCTTATTCTTTGCTTCAAAGTAAAAGTTAATAGGTAGCTAGCTTGCTACACATAAAAAAAGTCACCAAAGGAAAGTGGGGCAATGTAGATTCAGGGTGCTGTGTGTGTGGTAACTCTCCCCTTGTTAACAAGCTGGGTGGCCTTGGGCAAGTTATTTAAACTTTCCATGCCTCAGTTTCCTCATCTGTAAGATGGTGACAACAAAATCACCTGTCACGTATGATTGAGGAGAAACTTTAGTCAGTTGACCCATGTACAGAAATTATAATACCTGCCACACAGAAAGCACTCCATGTTTGGTGTTTCTCATACTGTGATAAATTGACAACAAAGTCAAGAGGATGTGCATGTGGAGCTTCTCAAGCCCATTCATCATCCTTCCTAACTGTTTTGAATTCATAAAAACTTCATGGTTTCCCTCAACAAAAAATTGTTCTGCACAGCTCCTTCTCGGCACCATCTCCTGCAGGCAGTTTCAATATGTATATTCTTTTCTATAAAGATAGAACAATTACTGAAAGGTGAGGAGAGAGGCATCTCTTTCTATTCAGAAACCCCTTTCTCTTTGTCAAGATGTCAATCTTCTGTTGGAGAAATGCTGATCCAACCATAATTTCTATTTGTAAAAGAAGATGCCATTGATCTATTGGTAGACCCATGGAATAAAAGTACAAATACAGGACAATTTTTTTGGTTGCTTTCTTTAGACTACAGAGTTAGAACCTCATTTACAGCCACTTGAGACTATAGCTCCACATTTTCTATATATTCACAGTGTCTCTTAATGGGAAGTTGCACCACCATATTAAGAATTACCCCAATCTACAAACAAAACAAATGAATATTCTATTACATTTGCAGGGATAGTCTGTATAGCTTTAGGATATATGGGCTCTCTTTTATTTTGGGAATCCAAGGAGACAGAAAGCTGTTGCTTTAAAAAATGTTCAGACCAGGAAAAAAATGTATAACCTTTTTCTCTCATTCTGTGGCATTCTATAAGATTAGAAACTGTAGATAATCTTCAGGATACATCTTTGATGGCTCCCTGGTGTATGGCACAGATGTTGCAACATTAAGTTTTGAAGTTAGCTCTACCAAAATATGGGTTTTGAAAAGAAGAGGAAATATTCAGCAGAAGTTCATGCTGATCAAATTATACAATAGCACAATGGACCTATCCCTGGGAGATCTGAAATACAAAAATTTCAACAGGCATTGAGTGAGGTTTCACATATGGCAATGTTTCTCTGAGAGCTCCATTGCCTCTTCCTAAATGAGCCCAGTTTTATGCCTTCCCAGCAGGATCTGCAGCACATATGAAATCCAGTAAAATAACCCCATTTAGGCTGATAACCCTAATAGGAAAGTAATATTATAGATCTCCTCTAAACGGGATCTCGTGGTTTCACATAAAATAGCCAGCATTAAAACATGTTTCTGAAAGTGTTTATTCCTAGTTGAATTGAGAACTATTTGACATAAAATCTTAACTATGTCATATCGTTGTCATTATTAAGACACATAATTTTCATTTGTGATTTATTATGAATATATTGGACTTTTTCTTCAAGTGTTACATGGATTACATACACCTCAATTATTTTTCTTATATCAATTGATGAGTATAATATGAAATCGTAATTCTTTATCCACCTAAGGTTGACCAAAATGTTAACAGAGACGTCAGGCCTATAGTGTGGGGTAAATCAGACTTTCTTGGGAAAAGACAGATGTAGACAGGCATAGAAGCAGAAAGTGAAGTAGAAGCTAGCAACAAGTATAAAGTATCATGTTCTCAGGCTTAGGTTTGGCCTCTGACTATCAGGGCTGTGTTACAAAGTGTATGCAAATCCATGGCTTCTGGCTCTGGGTGTGTGGTTCCTTTAACATCTAGGAATCCCAGTTTCCGGGATCATACAATGAGGGGTCTGAACTCAATAATGCAAGTATGAAGTTCCCTGATATTACAGATTTTCTCAGAAGGCCAAAGAACTGCATTCTTGATAAAACAAGGGTGGGGGGCGGGGGAAGGGGCCACAGGGGAGCCAATGGTCATCAATACACAAAAAAGTCATAATTATAGGTTTTATCCTGTTTTACTTATTGCATTCTGCTGATGGAAATGCAGAGATGCCCTGGACCAGACAAAAAGATCAGCCAAATCAACCATATTGTATTTCAGAACTTAACTAATAATTGGGCAGCTAATTATCCCCAGAAGATATTTTAAGTGGGGAAAAATGCTTTTCAGCTCAAATTAAGTTTCCACACAAATTCTACTCAGCACGAGGCTAGATTTCCATCCCCATCTTCCTTATCCATGTGGGAAGCATCCAGTCTTGCAGTTCCTCTGGCTGCTCTTTCATCTTTTGGTGAACACATAGTTAGTGAACCACTTTCTCTTCTGCTCCTACAGTCAAATCCAATAGGGATTCATTTTTGTCTACAAAGCACCCCTACACAGCCCTTGGTGTCTGCCACTATTTATGGGCCTCATGCATGGCTGACAGAGGCCTTTCCTCTCTGACAAGCATCCTCGATACCAGCAACGCCAATAACAGACAGCATCCATGGCCTCCAGGCTTTCATACTCCAGCCTGCGTTCTTTGCTCTAGAGAATCATAGTTCAGGTATATATTTGACTCACACAAAATATTATATGAGCTTGCACCCAGAGTAATTAACCTACTGGGGCTTTCTATTTTCAGAAAGTCCTTTTATCCCATTGTTTCAAATGAAGTCAACTTTAATGATGCTGTGTGTTTTACATTTAGTGCTACCATTTCGTTTGGAGGAGCGGTTTCATGTTCAGATACTTTCTTCTGTTACTGGTCTTCTTTCCTCATCATATTTCGTAGCTGGAATTTGTCAACCAAATTTTGGTTTAGAATAGAAGATAAATTCATAATGAATAGAAGATAATTCATAATTCAATCGCTGTACAGGTCTTATGAATGTTTTGAAGTGTTTAATAAAACCCCTTGATTAAATGCATTGAACAGAACAGTTGTAACCTTTCAAGCTTAATTATTTAGGGTTTCTGCATATCTGTCTGTATGCAACATATACGTATAGAACCAGTGGATTCAAATTACACTATAAGTGGTGAAGATACATGACTTTTTAAAATTCATTTTTAGAATGCTAATCTTCTTCACATTTCTCCTTGAAGTAAAAAATTAAAGTTAAAGAAACATCAAGAAGGAATAGTGTATTCAGGGCTACAATAGTAATTTTGGTTTTCATACTGCATATCTGAATGTATGTGTGTAAATTAATATTCAACATCTACTCAAAGTTTGGCCTTTTGGCCAAATCCTCTAGCTAGCTGGGATCAGCTTGTCTTTCAAGATTTAGAAAAATTTAGCCTGAACTTCCATTCTACATGTAAGGGTCGGGGGTGGGGATGGGGAAAAGTACTAGAAACTTAAGGATATATGTAGGCTTAAGTGAACATTAGGATCAAAACGTGTCATCCTAGCTGGGGAATTTTCAGAGATCATCTCTTCTAATAAATCTCCAGCATCTAGCTTTGTTCCTGGATCTACTTTGTCTTTTTTTAAATTTTCTCCCCTCCCTAACTCCCCAGTTTCATTTACAGTTTGACTTTGTATGGTGCCTAGATTGCCTGATCTTGCCCTGAGGCATATGGCAATGTGGCTTCTCAGAGTAATTTGCAAAGGAAACAGACCTCTCCCTTAAGCAGAATTCTGTCTCCAGGTATGGAACTTTTTATTCCTCTCTGCTCCTTTAGAGTTCTGCAACTCTCTGTACACAGCATACCTTAATTCTTATCACAGCTAATGAAAAGATTTTTACCTGCATCTAAGCATACTATTATTTTGCATGTATCCTTAAATATTCCAGACAATTAGTCTTCTCTAAAATATAGTGAGTCAATTGTTGACATTGGGTGACATGTTCATTATATTTGCCTTCTTCTCCAAGATGTTAAATAATGTGACATTTTAATTTTCAGAAAGATAAAGTCATGTAAAAGATTTTCCTTAAATCATGAATTAATGAGGGAACTAGTAAGATATAAAACTGATTCAGAAGAGTTTTAGATGTATGTATCTCCATAATATACATACAATCAGAAATACTAAATATAGCCATGCATACACGCTTACACACATAACTCCAGGGTACTGAAATTTGAAAGACTAGTTAACTTCATATAGGGCAATAAAGTATATTCCTTCTTCTTTACCAAACGGATTTGCATGGCTGTCAACAAGTCTCATCTTTATTACTACAAGTTTTCTACAAGTTAACTTCATTTTTTTTAAACTTTTAATGTTGATTTATTATTGAGAGAAAGAGAGACGTCAGAGCATGAGCAGGGGAGGGGCAAAGAGAGAGGGAAACACAGAATCCAAAGCAGGCTCCAGGCTCTGAGCTGTCAGCACAGAGTCCAACGTGGGGTTTAAACTCACAAACCCCAAGATCATGACCTAAGCCAAAGCTGGACGCTTAACCAACCGAGCCACCCAGGTGCCCCTCTACAAGTTAACTTCTATCTATACTGATAAAATAGTCTAGTTGCAGACTAGACTCAAAGGAATAACATACATAGAATCAGATGGTCCCAGAGAGTGTGCTATACAACACCCAGCCTTCCACAGGAGGGTCACACTTTTTTGCCCACTGTCAAGTCTTAGACGATCTTTCTTGACAGTATACAAAGGTAAAACAGCCATTTTTTACCCTTTTTCCCACTTCACTGAATTCATCAGTGTTGGTTATCAATGTTTAACACATAGTGATAAAATGCCATGGCAGTATTGGGGTAGGGTAGGAAACTAATTACATCTCTGAGATTTCGTTTACTTGCTATCATTTTGTGCCAAGGGCTATTCTACATACACTGAAGATGGGCATATACTGTGGATGTACACATACTTCTAAGACGCCACAATTTACGATGCACCATTATTTTATGTATTGTTAAGAATTTTTTTTAAAAATCTTGCCAATTAAAGTAAGAAACATTGTCTTATCGTTTAGACTTTTTATTTTGCAACTATTGAAATAATTTTATAATTATTCATAATTTATAACTACTTATACTATCTATACTATATATAAATATAACATATTTTATAATTATTCATTTATAACTATTAAAATAACTACACATAGAATTTTACCATAAATAACTTTGGAGAACACATAAAGAGGAACATACTAAATAAATTAGTCAAGGTATTGCTAAAATTTCATCAGATACAGGGACTATTTCTGAATCAATTACAATCAGAGTTATCAATATCTGTATTGTTTCACACATACAGAGGCATTGTGCTATTATTATTAAGGTAGAGCTACCTTACTTTTTTGCTTCTACTTAGAGACATTGCTAAACACTTTTGATTTACTACCTCCTCAGTTCCTTCCCTATTTCACTATTATTTCCAAGGATTTTCCTCTAAGCCATTGAAACCCATTCTGCATGTTTTGGAACTTCTGTTTTTGATGATCAGTGAATTTCATCACAATGTTCTAGCCAATGAAAACTTTGCAATTCTCTATTCATAGATGTTATGATATGAAAACAGTGCACCTTAGTATTACGAAATGTAATTATTTCACAGGGCAAACAACACTGAGCCTCAGTAAGGAAAACTTAACTCTTGGTGATGTAATCAAGGAAAGTTATTTTTTTCCTGCTCACTCAGAAATCCAGCTGGCAGTAGAATCCTTGTGAACACATTAGTATCCTGTTTCCTACTGCATATCATTCATATAACTGAGAGTGATAAATCGTCCCATTCACTCAACAAATACTTATTAAGCACCTAATGTTGATGTATACAGTCCCTAAGGGACGTATCTGCATTACATTTATCTCACTCTGCTGCACATTGGTATAGGATTCATATGGAATAGTGAAAAAAAGCATAGGAAATATGACTTACTTCTATAAATGTAAGCAAATTATATATTGTGTATTTTGGTTATATACAGTATACACAATTTTTCTTATATATATGTTGTTTATTTTATGTTTTCATATGTACTGATTATATATATTACTTGTGACTATATGTTTTACATCTTACTTACATATAACACTGACTAGCTTTAACCACAAATAAGCTGCTTAAGCCTCCTGGACCCTTAGCTTCCTCCTTATGCCTCTCGGAGTTGCTGAAAAGATGAAATGAAACCATCTTTGAGGAATAATCTGTGGCCTCTAGCAACATCCCATCAGCCAAACTGGCCTGCTGCCTCTTTTTGTATGGCTAGTGAGCTAAAAATGGCTTTCACACTTTTAAGTGGTTGGGGGGGAAAATGAGTAATAATTTATGAGACATGGAAATTATATTCAGTTGAAATTTCAGTGTTCATAAATAGAATTTTATCAAAACATGCAAAGGTTGAAACATTTACTATCTGGCCCTTTACAGAAAAAAAATTCGCTGACTCCTCATCTATAGCATCTATGTGAATATAGCCCAAATTACCTTGCAGGTGAAACTACTCATTTTCGTACAGGAGCTCCTAAGTTACGAAGTCTTTATCAGTACACACGGACATGAGTGCATGTATGTTTCGTTAGGACTGAGAACGCAGGTTTTTTCCCACAATGCCTCATCCCGCTCTAGGCACAGCATCTGCTCTGTCCACACCCCTCCCCAACCTGGGGGAATAGAAGAAAATGGCTCCCTTTGATGTTAGCATCCATTAGAGGTGACCCAAAGCAGGGTGGCTTGGGCCCCAAGCATTTCACACTTTGGATGGTGAGAAGGAGTACTTTAAGGCCTTGGTTCTTTCTCCCTTAGAATAAAAACTTAAATTTACTATAAAACGTGTTTGTTTTTTTTTTGCCACTATTTAAAAGGAGATTCCACCTATTTATCAGCGAACTGACCTTTACTTTCTCTGAGTAGACTACAATTGAGATCTTCATTAGGACCATGAAGTAGACATCCTAATCATAACCATTTTCACAAAAAGACCATTAGGTGATGGAACTAACAAATGCAGGTCCAATATGTAAACTGAGTGGGGTGTATAGTTAGGGATCGTAATAATATGAATGTGTAAATATGTTCACTTACACATTTTGTTGTAAAGACCAAATTATTGCCAACCCAAATTTTAACATATAGGCTTAAGCCCAGATATTAGTCAGAATATCTACTTTCAGGGGCGCCTGGGTGGCTTAGTCGGTTAAGCGTCCGACTTTCACTTAGGTCGTGGTCTCGCGGTTCATGGGTTCGAGCCCCGCGTCGGCCTCTGTGCTGACTGCCAGCTCAGAGCCTGGAGCCTGTTTCAGTCTGTGACTCCCTCTCTCTCTGACCCTCCCCTGCTCATGCTGTCTCTCTCTCTCTCCTAGAAATAAATAAAACATTAAAAAAAAAATTAAAAAAATTTAAAAAAAGAATATCTACTTTCAAAGACCACAGAAGCTCAACATATATTTGCATAAAAGACTTTTTAAAAGTAACAAATAGCCACAAAAGAGTATGGAATATATATTGGATAAAATATTTACTGTACTATGAAATGTACTATACATTTCACTTGACTCAGATGAAGGAGCTTCTAGACCCTGTTGATTATGCAAAAGGTATATCCATTCTGATTTGGATTTCAAATTTAAGTGCTACTTTTCTCTCTCTTTTAGAAGGAAACTCAATTTCTTTTTATTACTTGTTATACATCAGGTGCTTTCATTTCAGCACAGTACGTAAAGAGCAGGTGGTATAAGGAGTACTTTGAATGTTAATTATTTTTTTCATTTATTTCACTGTGAGGATTTACCTTTCAATGTGTTTTTATAATCAGGATGGAAACAATTAGGGAGCTTGCTGCTTGAATGTTTCACTACATTTATTTTATGACATCTGCTGCAATGATTAAAAAAAAGAAAAGGGAGGTAAGCATTTTAACAATAGTGAGGGGTTTGGGTTGATTGTATGTGATTGCTTTATTTCATTGTGAATCTTCAAAGGAAGTGTCGTGATAAATCAGTCATGTTTCTAACCAGTAAATCCCATCTCATTGTTAGAGCTTACATTTTTGACATAGAAGCATGTCTGTTCATGTTTCAGGGATGTCATCATTTATCAGTCTTGGATTTTAATTGAAACCAATAGAAAAAAGCTACAGAGAAATAGGAAGGAAACAGGGAAAAAGTGGAAATTTCTTTTTAATGACATATTTCAAAGGAGAATATTCTCTTTCCACTTATCACATTCAGTTTATTCCTCAAATATACCCAAAATATTTATGTCACCTGTCCTTCATTTTCATATACTTTCAAGCATAGTTCATAAAATAATAATATTCGGTATCAAGAGAGGTATGGCTCATAATATATTAAGATATGGACATATATAATTTCAATGTAAGGGAATGCTTTTCAAAATGAATATATCACTTCATGGTGTGTTACATTACTCTTGTTTTTCCCATTAGCAAACTATTATAGACAGCCCTATGCAACCAGAAAAGAAAACTTGCATAAAATCTAGTAATTATATATAACCAAATAGGAAAAATAATGGCCAAGATAAATATAGCTATAATATGTGTGTGTGTGTGTGTCTTTGGGAGGGGTTGGGGAGAACACATGCCTGAGAACCACACTGGTGGTTCTGAAAATGGATAAAGGA
Organism: Hyaena hyaena; assembly: GCF_003009895.1. NCBI lineage: Eukaryota > Metazoa > Chordata > Mammalia > Carnivora > Hyaenidae > Hyaena > Hyaena hyaena. The sequence goes on from NW_024081040.1 coordinate 375,034, forward strand.
GGGGCCATGGGATAGGGAACACAAACAGACTCTAAAAACCAAACTATGTAAGGAAATGGTTTCTTCCCAGAGGCTCCAGAAAGAAGGTAACTCCGTGGGCACCTTGATTTTAGCCCCATAAGACCCATGTAATACTTCTGGCCTTCTGGGACTGTAAGAAAATAAATTTAGTTTATGGTAAGAAACTAAGCCTATGGTAATTTGTTACAACAGCAATAGGAAATGAATACAACACCTCTCAACATGGTGTCTTCAAACCATGTTGAAAATCCAGGCTTGTCTTAATAGATCCCCAGAGGAAGGAAAGGCTCCAATATCTTTCCATGTTCCAGTTGGGAATTACCATGAGGTTGTCCCTGCTTCTATAATCTATGCTAAATTAGGCAGCATTTTTATTATCATGACCCATCCCTTTTTAATGTCAGTCTCCGTTGGTTGCACAACTGAGATTTAATTCAAGTAAATCAAATTACCCTGGCCACAGTAAGTGGAAATGGAATAGTTATGCATCTCTAGGAGATTAGAAGAAAAGGATTTAAAGGCATTGGGGAAATGGAGAAAGGAACGAGAAGGGATGAAGGAGAAATCAAAGAGAAGGAAAGGTGGGAGAGAAGGAAGAAGGATGGAAGAAAGTATAAGAGCTGGTGTCTAGTTTCCGGCCTGGGAAAAATAATAAGGTAAATATCCAACAAATACATTTTGGAAATGAAAGAGATATAAAATTCCTGCCCAACAAGCTTTCCAATTTGGCTGTCTCTGACTGACTAATATCACAAAATGAGAACAGAGAACTTTTTGACCCTAATAGGTTTATAATAGTTAAAGGCCAAACTGACCACAAACACGGTTGGTATATTATTCTAGCACAGTGGCTCTCAAATTTAGGTGTGTATAGGCATCAGAGTGTTTGTGATTTCTGGACCCTACATCCCCAGAGATTCTGATATGATAGGACTTGATGGACTTGGGAATCTGCACATCTTTTTTATTTTTAATGTTTACTTAATTATTTTTGATATATAGAGAGAAAGCATGTGAGCCCACGTGCACATGAGTGAGCAGGAGCAGAAACAGGAGAGAATCCCAAGCAGGTTCTGTGCTGTCAGTACAGACCCCAACATGGTGCTCGGATCTTACAAACCATGAGATCAATACCTGAGCCCAAATCAGGACTCAACTATTTAACCAACTGAGCCACCCAGGTGCTGTGGGAATTTGTACTCCTAACAAGTTCCTAGGTGATGGTGATGCCTCCAGCTTGTGGACCATACTTTGAATGGCACTGCTAGTCTAGGATTTTGCACCCAAACTTAGATCAATTTTTGAACATCCCTTTATACCTTTTTCTCTGCCTTAATTTCATTGGAAGGTGGAGTGTTTAAACACAGCAAAAAATGATAGGTACGTAGATAGACAGATGATAGAAAGCATACCCCTTCTCAGTAGATCCAAATCACCCAGATGTCTTGTTAAAAGATGGATTGCTGGTCTCTATGCCTTGAGCTCCTGATTCAGTAGGTTGGGGCTAGTGGGCAGGTGAGAGCTTGCATATTTAAATTCCCAGGTGAGGCCAATGCTGCTGGTCCAGGGAACACACTTTGAGAACTACTGGCAAACCCCTTGTTTATTATCCACACCAGCTGACTTCCATCAGGCACCATGGGAGGAAGCAGTCTTTTAGTATTGGACAACCAGGATTAGTGGCTGGGACAGCATACATTAGGATACTTATGAATGTAAGGTAAGAATGGGAACCTCTTCCCAAATTGAACCTCCCTATGTCTGAGATCAGCTGCTGCTCTTCCCTGTAAGCTTCTTTTCCCATGTGTGCCCTCCTGTGGTCAACGGTGCAGTGTGTCCCTCCCATAGTGTCTAGGAGGCAAGATGCAGGAAGAACACAGAGGCTATGTGCCTAGGTTAGGAGATGCAGAAAAGGAGTGTATCCATTGGAAAATAGACCCAGTCTACTGCAAGAGCATCCTGAGTATGCATTTGAGTTGTGCACCTGAAAAAAATGTGTATCTTGGTTTTGATGAGAAGGAACTAACCAAAGAAACAAACATTTTCCTGTTGTTTTAGTAGTATTACCCATGTTCTGACACAGAGGCAAGACAAAGTAACATGAAAGAAAATGCCATTCCCGCTGCAAACATTGAAAAAAAGAACAAAAATAGGATTTAGGATACAACTGCTACCCAACTTCCAGAAGTTACCCTACACAGAGTAAAAATAAACTCTGATTTAGCAGTGTCCTATCTGATTTAATTTGTCTTCCAAAGTCTAACATTTTCTCAGCTGCATTTGAGAAGATTAGTTCTTTTTTAAAAAAGAAAAGAAAAGAAGAAACCAAACAGGGCTTTTAGAGCGACGCACATAAGCTGTTTGCCATATTGAATCAACACCTGGGGCATTGATTTGAAAGCCAAACGCAGGCTGTTCACCTGGATTGCCAAGTATAACAGAAGCAACTGTCTGGTTGATGCCGTCAGACAGAACGTGGCTCGCCAGGGCTCCATCCAGCTGCCTTTGAGGACCACAGATAACCTGGAAAGATGGACAGAGGTTGCTCTGAAACTAATTCCAATTTAGGAGCATATCTTTCTTTCCTTTCCATAAACTACCTGTGATTTCTAATTAGAAATGCTCTTCCAGGCCATGCTAACCTGATGCCTTTTTCTCCCTTAAAAGTGTGTCCTTTTCTTTCGTGTCGATGTTCTGCTTTGCTTATCCGCTAAGCACTGTCGTTGCTTAGTCCGCTCCGCTTGTTGGGCCTGCCTTTCCCGACATTCCAAGCAGTAATAGTTTCATTGACCCAGTAATTAAAGAAATCCTGTACCTTTCCACTCTGGCTAGCTGCTGTCTTTCTTCTTCCCTATTGTTCCTTTAGTAACACCACCAGCAGATGGCTAGAGATTTTTCACCCTTTCAAAAGCTTTATATTTTTCCCATCTCATCAAGCATATCTCAGCCAAATGTAATTAGCTTAAGGCTTTTGAGCCCTCACGGGAGATCAGTAAAAAACCCAAGCTATTTCAATAAAGAGCTTGAAAAGAGGATCCTGGAAGGCCACGCAAAACCACAGGAGAGCCCCTATTATTTAGAGGCCTGGATCTCTCTGTCGTCCTCCCTTCCCCCTTTTGGCATTTTAAGTTCTCAGAATATTCATGAGGCCTCCAGGGCTTTGGAGCTCTGTTTGGACCATTATTGGGTAGGTGGGATATTTAAGCTCTCTTCACAGCAAGGTCAGTGTTTGGTTCCTTTTAATTGATTTCAATCAAGGAGCCTTTTTGGGTAGCCCTGAGTTACTCTCAAATGGCAAACAGTTTGTTTGCTAAATCTCTTAGTCTTTTCATTCCTTTTTTTTATCCTTCAGTTGTTAGAAACTAGCTGGTAAGCCTTCTTTGCAGTTCTGAGCATTTGATATGAAGGCTAAATTAATTAACCTCAATACAGATTTGTACCCTGCCTCTGAGTGGTGGTGAGCCCCCTTTCTTCCTGAAGAGCCACATGTCCTACAGAGCTGATCCCAAAACCGGAGCCCTTTTCCCCACACTTAGGGGAAAGTAAATTTATGAGACCAAATTAAGCTCTATTTTTATTGAAATGGAGTGAAGTAGCGCTTAAGTATGTGAAGCCAAGATTTTTTGTGGCATGTTAGGAGAGAGACATGGGCTCACCCTTGAATTGCATGATGAGTATTTTTTCCAAGCACTAAACAAGGAGGCTCCAAGTCTCAGGTGTTGAGTACTAGGATGGTTAAGTGTGTTCTCACGTCAGTTTGTCATGACTAAGATTTGGGCGAAAGGGGAATCTTTCTTTGTAACTACTACCAGCCTTTTCAGATAAGGGGGATCAATGCCAATGCTTGATTAAAATGCCTTTTTTTCCTTTTGTCTCAAGTAAACTAATCAGTTTCTTTGTGAATAGTGATGCACAGATATGGATACATGTCTATGATGAGGATCGTTTCACATATATATATACATATGCCACACTTCAGAGGATGGTATCAGAGTGATTTAGGGGCAGATCCCTTTTAGAACTTGGGAAGTGTGGGGGCGCCTGGGTGGCTTAGTTGGTTAAGCGTCCGACTTTCACTTAGGTCATGATCTCACGGTTTGTGGGTTCGAGCCCCACGTCGGGCTCTGTGCTGACTGCCAGCTCAGAGCCTGGAGCCTGTTTCGGGGTCTGTGTCTCCCTCTCTCTGACCCTCCCGTGCTCACACTGTCTCTCTCTCTCTCTCCTAGAAATAAATAAAAATATTTAAAAAAAAAAAAAAAAGAACTTGGGAAGTGTGTTCTGAGCAGTGTTATGCCGTGCCTTAGGCTGGTGAAGCAGTCACTAAACACAAATTAGCATCATCATCTCCGAAATACAATATAAGGTTTGAGGTGCAAATTGACTTACAAAAAGATATAAGCAGGATGGAAGGTTTCTGTAGGCAGTACAAATAAGAACTTGGTCTTTTGCAGGTGCTTTTAGTAAATGTTAGTTTTGCATTGAAGAATGAAAAAATAATTACAGTAAAGCTGCACTATCGTTGCTTAGACTACAGCAGGCCCAAAGAAACTAGACTATCTCAGGCAGTGGCACAGTTCTGGATCATGAAAGCTGTGTTGGTGCAGATGAGTAAGGCAAAGAGAAAAGGAAGGGGTCCCTGGGTGGCTCAGTCGATTAAGTGTCTGACTCTTGATTTCACTTCAGGTCATGATCTTCAGGTTCATGAGTTTGAGTCCTATGTTGGGCTCTGCACTGACGGTGTGGAGCCTGCTTAGGATTCTTCCTCTCTTTCTCTATCTGCCCCTTCCCAGCTTGCTCTCTCTCTCTCTCTCTCTCTCTCCCTCTCAAAATAAATAAACTTTAAAAAAAAAAAAGAGAGAGAGAGAGAGAGAAAAGGGAAAGAAATTACTCACAAGACCATCACTTAATAACAAAAGAGATGGAGAGGGAAAAGGACCGGTAGCAAACTTGATATCCAGAAAATGTGCAGAAATGATCTTCTACAGAGCTCCTTATACAATAGTTATGCCATTAGCCAGAGTGCCATGGGCAGGATATCTTTGGTTCATTCCATTTTACAAATAACTGATGCTTGGTCAGAAAACTTTTGAGGCCAATTATCACTATTTCAGAAATTCCCAAAATGATGACATCCATCTCCCTCCATTTTGAAGTTACAGAAATTAAGGGTATGAGGAGTTAATGCACCTGAACAGGGTCATACATTTAATTGGTGGAGGCAGACCAGTCTGTTGCCCAGATTATGGCCCAGTATTTTTTTTTCCAACCTACCCTTTCCCTTTTAAACTGCTCTAAGGGGATGTTCTTCATAGACTAGGATACTCAAAGGAGGTGTCTATGGCATTTCAACTTAGCTCCCTTCTGAAATGGTAAAATCACCCTGCTGTAAATCTTGGATTTGGAATCACTCCTAAAAGTTACCCAGTTTAGCTTCCTGCTCCAACACACAAAAGCATTATTCCTTTCCAGCAGATGCTTTAGCCTCTACTACAGAGCATACACAATGGGGAGCTCACTACCTTTCATCGCAGTTCCTTCATCCACTGATGATTCTGAGTCTTCAATTATGAACTTGACTTTGCTGCGCCTTCTGCTTCTCCATCCCATTTCTTCCCTGCGTAGGGAACTGAGATGAGCCTGGCCCATATGGTGAGTGCCCCTTGACTATTTGAAGGTAGTTTTCAGAGCCACCGTTTGTGTCTTCCTCTTAGCCACTAATTCATTCCTTACTGATTCCAAACACCTCTCATATCACAAGGTTTTCAAACCCCTCCTCATTTTGGCAGTGTATCTCTAAGCAAGTTAAATGTGCCAACTTCTCTCTCAAAACATGGACACAGAATTGCACACAATGATCCAGACCTTCACTTGTCAAATTAAAGGCTAAAAGAAATTGCTTCAAGCCCTGACAGCTCTGTGTATGAGCATCTCCCTGTGTGAGAAGATAAAGGATCTGAGTGATAGTGACACCAGCAGCCAGTCTGCAGAGGCTTGCAGATATGCAGGCTCTTCACAGGCAGGCTCTTCTCTAATGATCCATGAACAAGCTATTTACCCCTGGACTTGGTTTCCCCATCTGTAAACAGGGATAATGGTAGAGGAGTGTTTCAAAGGATTGTGTGGTTTCATATGTGTAAAGTTCTAGCAATACTGCCAGGCACATACTAAAATCTTAATCAATATTAGCTATTGTGATTGTTCTGAGCAGAAGCCCATACTCCAAACTAAAGAAAATCCTCACATCTGTATGATGAGCAAAGAGAACCCTAAGAACTATCAGAACACTGGATCAAATGTTACCTCTGCTCTATGATTACTCGGCTAATCTACTCCCTTAGTCCTGACAAGCACAATGTGGGGCCACAAGGGCGCCCTGAGAGACATCTAGCTACTTTCATCCTCCAAAAATGCCCCAGCTAGAAGTCCAGCAATTTGCCTTTAGCTTCCAATGTCTTTGATAGTAAGAGACCTCATTAAAGGGATGCAGCTGGTCAAGAAAAACACCCAGAAACCTTTGGCTTCTGGCAGATGTCCTGTGTCATAAGAGTACATCTGTCACAGCTGGTTCTGTCCCCATGCAGAAATGACAGGGCCAGGCAAACAGCTCCAAATCCTGGCCAAAGTGGGCCTGCAAACTGCAGGAATAAAACATTCATGGAGGTGGATCTGTGTATTCCCAGTGACATTATTTTTAGGCACTTGGGCACAAAGTATAAATGCTGTGGCATGTATAACATGACTGTCACAATCATGGTTGACATTTGTATAGAAATGGCAAAACAGACCCAGGAGCCCAGAAACAGCCCTCCCTCAGCTAGGAGATTTAAAGTTGTAGGATTTGTCATTAATTCCATTCTCTTACTTATGTTTCTTGTTATGAGGCTTTATATTTACTAGATCTTCTTTTATCTGTTGCTATTGGATCAAAGTCTATTACAAAGCAGGAGACACAAAGAACACTACCTACTTTGCTCAGTTTCTTTTCCTCCAGGCCCATCCCATAAAGAAACTCAAAATCCCCAAAGGAGCCACATTCTCAGGGAGAAGTAGATTGAGGACAAACAAAAATCTGAATCCTGGCAAATCAATGACTGTAAGGAATTGCTGTGGGAGACAGTGGTAGCTCTCTTTAGTCCTTCTAGGTCATCCCTGGTGGGTTTGATCTTAGACTATAATGGAAGAAGTCTAATATTTCTCTCTATTGAACTTGATTTCCAGTGCCAGGGTTGAGGTTCTTGCTTTATATATTCGCTACATTATCACTGGTGTCTTGATTATTCTTAGGATTATTAATGATTATGAAAAATCTCATCTTAAAAAATGCCAAGAGAAAGAACCAGATGGGCCTGTGACATGGGTCCTGGTGCACTGGAGTCACCAGGCAGCGTCACACAGCCTAACTGCAGAGAGCTGACCTTCAAAGGCCCTTCTCTGCAGGGCTCCCACAGGACTGGCATCTTGTGACATTTTGTGCTGGGTACAGAATCCCATGAGTACTCACTTCTTATCTCAGCATATGCCAGTGATCACAGCCACAAAGACCAGGGGAGAGAATATAAAAGAATAGTGCTTTGTCTTCTTACCATTTTATCTTATTTTCCCTCCAGAATTTATATTTTGTACCAACCATATCATAACAATAAAGGCAGTTCTAGAGAATGGGAAAAAATAGCACTGTGATATCCAGCCTTATTATATCAAACTGCTTTGGGCTTTACCCTCTTTAAAGTGTGTTCATGTATTCAGCTACAAGGTTCCTAAAAGTCCTCATGGGCAGCTCATTTCCTTTTCTCCCAGGTGTGCCACTCCTGAGTCATGGTTCTTGGGGTTTTCATAGGGTATGAAAACCATGTTGGGAGACTTAGCATCTCCTCCATCCCTTATGGGGGATAGACTAGAAGCCCTTGGCAACCATTTTCCCCCCAGTTGCATTTCAGGCCCCATTTGGATTCTGACAAATCAGTAACTGGAATGAAAGCAGCCTGATGAGGGAACACAGACTCAGGAAACCAGAGACAGGGATTGAACCATCTCAATTTTGTATGGTCTTATCAAAACCAAAACCTTTCTCCTCACATGTCATTCTCTTTTAAGAATCAAGTCTGTCCTTTTCAAATGGCATAACTGCATTTTAAACATTCCACTGGCATGAGGAAAAGCTTCCCCAAACAAACTAAACCCATTAGGCTCAGAACTTTGAATATCTTACCCTAAGTGGGAAACAGGATGGCTTGTGTTAGAGCGTTGTTGGTGGGGCAGAAATGTTGGAAACACTGTGAACTGGGAATCTAAAGAAATGTGTCCTGATCCAGATTCTGGCAGTCTGGTCCCTACTGAACAAGGGAGTATGAGATCAAATCCCGAGGATGCTACACTTGCTTGTGGAAGTTCTGCCAGTGTTCACTGACAGGTTAAAATGGCACCAGGTGCATGAGGTCAGAGTTTGTGAGGCCAAAACAATAACTGCTATGTTAGAATGAGTGAGTTAACCCTACCCTTTCACTGAAACTGGCTTCTACCTGATATCTTGGAGATATATGGAAAGTTCTAATTGTCCAAACTTTGAATCATCAGTTAAAATACCAGCGAATTCTACTGGTTCCAAGTGGTGCAAATTGTTCTAAGATGCAGAGTGTTAGTCTAGGTCTTCCTAGGACTTATTTGGGAAATACAAGGTATTTCTTAAGGAAAATGCCTATATGAGAGAAAAGGAGAAGGTTGATAAAGCCTAGGAGAGCCATCAGATGACAGCACGTGTGACCTCCAAGTGAGCGACACAGGAAAGGAAGGTTAAGAGGTGTGCAGTGCAAGAAAGTTTTGGGAAAGCACCTGGGAGGCTTTGAGGCAAATTTAGCCAAGAACAGACCTGCCTTCATTCCCTTCAGTCACTGCTGGGAGCAACCTGTGAGAACCAGTCTCAGAACAAAGATAGTGATGGATCTATCCACAGGTGGGGCCCTCGGTTGATTATGCTGTCTGTAATTGGAGGTCTGCAAGGCACATTCTCATTTCCAGAGTCCTGGAAACTTGAGTAAGCATCCAATAAATAACTCTACTTTTTAAGTGCATAGTGTGGGTGTGTAGTTAACTCTCAAAAACAGGCCCAGTTTTCTAAGTTGCTTACAAAATAAATGAACTAACATTTAGACATTCAAAGTAAGTGAAATTTCTTTCGAAACTATTGCTTTGGGAAGTTGTATACTGTTACTGACGAATCAGAAGTCAATCCTAACTGTGGTCACGTCTGAAAGTATACTCAGAACTTACCTTCTCTACCCTACTCTGAATATGCATGTGGCAAGGAGAACAAGACCAAGGTTTCACAGAGGATTCCTCTGTGAGAAGACCCCAAGGGGAGCCCTGCAGGCCAAGTTTACCCTGCAATGGATATGAAGAACCAAAGGTCAGAAGATTTCTGTAGCAGCATGTCAATATTTGTACCCCCATTTTTCTTCCCCTTCCTTATGCACCACATAGAATGTGGGGAGCTTGTATTCCATGTTCTCTGACCCAATTTTCCCATAGGAGGAGTTAAGTTCTCTGCATGCTCTGTCACTCTAAAATGGTGCTGGTGTGTATGAAGCACAAAATGGCGGTGGAAACACCAGTCCAATTCAATGCTAGGTCCAATGATAGGTATGTATCACTTTATTTATATTCCAATGAGAAGCAAGTATTTCGATGCCAACGATCCCCCCCCTTTTTGGGATCAGAACAACAGAATGACTAGCTCTCTATATGATAATTGTTTTGGTACCTCATTCCAGAACATGCTCTTAGCAGCCAAGTAAGCTTTGATCATCAAAGATCTGGAGAACACAGTCATGTTGTTAGGTCATCAGGAATGCGTAGAGTATGAGACACAAAGTGTGGTGCCTTATGGAAATACTCTTGGGAGTGAAATACACCTGATTATTTGTGTCACCCATATGATTTATTGGCTTTGCACTTTTGGAATATGTCATGGATGCCTAGTTGTGTCAAAAGTATGATAATAACCAGAGAATATGAAATGGTAACAGAGGATAAAGACTTCACTGTCATATCATAGCTAATATATTTTTAATTGAATTAGGTTATATGTATATGGACTCAATCAGAACAACTAGAAAAAGGCTTTTTTAATGCTCAACCACACTTCTAATATAATTTCAATTTTTGCAATATGGGTTTTCCCCTGCATTGTCAAGTTGAAGTCAGTGGGGAACAATAATGTCATTAATGGTTCTCACATGGACAGCAATGTACTAAAACTCATCCCTGGGGTGCCTAGGTGGCTCAGTCAGTTAAGCATCTGACTCTTGAGATCAGATCATGATCTCATAGTTCATGAGTTCAAGCCCCACATCGGGCTCCATGCTGGCAGTGTGAAGCCTACTTGGGATTCTTTCTCCCTCCCTCTTTCTCTGGCTCACCCTCTCTCCCTCTCAAAATTAATTAATTAATTTAAAAAAAAAAACTCATCTCTGATCATTCTTTTGCTCAGAAGTATATTCATGGCTATTATTTCCTTAAACTCAAATTGCCCGAAGAAGCTCACATTTTACAATGAACATTAAACTCAACTTGCTGGCTTCTGTGTTCTACCCATCTCTGGTGATAATAGATGTCAGTAATCTTAGACCATTGGTAGATAATAGTATGCTTACTGGGTGATGTATTTTAGAAAATAATGTCCTAAATGTTGCAATGTTAAACAGAGGCTGAGGGCTTCAAACTCATAATTTCAGTTCAGTGAAGCAATCAGGAGATGGACAATGGATTCCAACAAATTTGCAAACACTGGAAATCAAAAGGAAATATGCTGGAGATGACACAGGGTCTAAAACAGACTATAAGAGGAAGTGTCACAGTGCAGAAGGAAGTAGATCTTACATTTTAGCACCTCAGGGTTGGTAGTCAGCAGTAGAGTGACCAGACAATTTATTGTTAGGACGCTTTTATAAGTAAAAGGTGATATTAGGACATATGATCAGTAAGCAATATGGAGTTCAAGGCAAAGAAGGACCAAGTATAGGTGGTTAACTATATCTCTTTGGAATTACCAGAGCAGTCTGCCTCCTTACCATGGTACCTAAGGGAGCAAGGAGCTCAATTATAAAGAAATCAAGAAAATGAAATGAGGAGAATTAGGGTTATATGGATGCTACCATCCCTGATTAATGTCCCCTCATTCTACTAGTTGGGGGCCTGATATTTGTCTCTTTGTAATTCCACCATGATTCATATCATTCATGAATATGAATGATAATCTTGAATCAGCAAACATAATTGGAAATCCAGCACTGTAAATGCAGAAAAGTAAGAGAAAGACTGAAAAACAGAGGTAAAAGAAACAGATAATTTTACAGATAATTCAGGATAGTAATTTTAAAAAGAACTATCACACAACACGAACAAATAAAAACGTCACAATAATTTATAATCTCTTGAAGAAAGAATCTTCAAAGTAGCAGGTTGCAATAATTAGAAGAAGGTAATAATTAGAAAGAAAGGAGTGTTTAAAATGTAAAATGAAATTGCCAAATTTAAAAAAAAAATCGATATGAACTGAAAGATAATGTTGAATAAAAAGATCAAGAAATGGAAAATATGAGACAAAAGTTGAGGTCTAATTATCAAAACAAATTGAAGGAACAGTCCGACAACTAAATGATGTGATTGAAAGAGCTCAGGGAGTATTAACTGTAAGAACAATGGGCTCACACAGAAAATGCATCATCATGAAATTTCAAATTGGAAAACTAGCAAACAAACAACAGAAGTTAATCTCACAGAAGATTCTTTTTTATCAGCAACTCTGAATATTAGAAGTGAATAGAATATAGCCTTCAAAATTCTGGGGAAAAAGTGATATTGAATACCTTCCTAATAAGGGTATAGCTGGAATATATATTCTCAGTGTTTCATATTTTATCCCCTTTTACTATCCTCTGGCTTCTCAGGTAATGCACCTTTGCTATTTCATGACTGAGTACCACCCTACTCTTACCTAACACCAAAATCTGTGGTCTGTTCTCTCTAGTCCAGTCCAGGCTTGGTGATTCTCTGAAGGCACCATCCTTTGACCTCAACTGGCCCTTCAGTGTGACTGTGACTCCTAGGCTTTCCTCACCTCCTGGTGGTCCATATTGTACTTTTCAGCTACTGAAAGGCTGAGAGCTCCATATTTCACAACTCTGGGGGATACAATCATCATCAGTGCCCCTTGCAAATGTGCCATAAGTGGCCTACTCAGCTTCACATGGTGGTCTTGCTCAGGGTTCATGTTCCCCACTCTGGTGACTACCCACGTAAGCACCAGTCAGCATCACCAGCTACATTCTAGGTACCCTTCTCAGAGGATATGTGGGGACTTCTAATGACAGCAAGGCATGAAGAAATTCTGGGGATCTAAATATAATCTCACTGAGACATCCCCTTCTCTCAGTTTCGGCAAAAAGGTGGAGGGAGAGATCCCCCTAGGATGCATGCTCTAAATACCAAATAAGAAGTGGAGCAAAAGCCCCTCTTCAGATTTCAGCTTTCCTCTCAACCTACCTATGCACATCCTTCCTATGGGTCTTTGGCCTTTATCCCACATTTGAAAGGAAGTGTCATAGGGGCTAGACTTTACTTTTCCTTTCTGACTAATACTACTTCTTCTCAACTTTAACTGTAAATGAGAATTACCTGGGGAGCTTTCCAAAAGCCCAACTCACACGCCATACTGTAGATCAGTTATATTAGATGACCTTGAAATGGCAGCCAGGCATCGGTATTATTTAAAGCTCCATGGATGATTCCAAGGTTTACCCAAGGTTGAGAAACCCTGCTCTACATTCTCCTCCTTCCTGGGGTGGCACCAGCCTTCCCACTTTCTAGTGGCTAAAATGGCCATTGGCTGCTAGAGAATATGATACATAGGAAAGAGGAATAAAGCATAATCAAAGTAATATGTTCATTATCTTATTATAGCCCTGATCGTAAAAATGTGATTTCTAAGTTCTAACATTTACAATAAATCACTTTGGTTTATTATGTTTATAGACAGAATTTAACTGTTCTTCTTGACCATGAAAGAGCAAATTTGTGATGGAAGGTGGGAAGAGTAAAGGGAGTAAGGAAACTAGAAGGAAAAGTTGGAGAACTTGCTAAACACTTTAGGTGCTTTAGTTAAAGAAAATACAAGGGGAGAAAACATCAGGAGAGATTCTTTAAATAGAAAATAAAAAATAGAAAAGCTAGAAAATAGATCTCCATGTTTACCTCGAGTATGTTCTTCCTATATCAAAATCTAGGAAGACAGAGGTGGCATATGCAGTATATCATCATTGGTCATTGCAAGACTGAATAGCTATTGTCTAGGAAAGATAAATAAAAATGGCAGCTTACTTCCATGTTATTTAAAGACTAAACAAATTATAAAGAGAACTAAAACAAATTATAAAGGCTAACTCTTACAGGTGGGTCTGGGATAAACAAGAGTTCTGTATTTCTGAAGTTTTACTTTGTACATACATGTAACAAAAATTACAGATTAAAAAAATAATAAAATTGGGATTCCATACTGTGGTGCATATCAAATGATGGTTTGGGAGAATATCTCCAGTCAAAGTCATTTTGTTGGTGGTAACTGCAGCCCACCACTGACAAACACAGAATGCTAGAACCAGAGCCTTTGCCCACAGCAGTGCTTCATGCCTAGGTGGTGGAGCTCTGATTCTCCATGGCCAAGTCCTTAAGTTTCAGTTAGCAAATTGCCCACGTCAATGATACTACATGTATAGTCTTTTAAATTTTGTGCACTTTCAGCCTTTATAATTTGTTTATGAAGAATCCACAATGTGGCATTCCCATTCACCACCTTGCAGATTCTTCTGAACATAACTCTTACGTGATGACATTCTATTGTTGCAAGCAGGTTTTAGCAGATATTTTTGGTCTATGTGTCACATGCCTTCAGATGTTTAGAGAAATATCTATTGAGATAGACCATAGGTACAGAGGGCACTTAACTGAATTAGAGGAGCTGTGATATCTCATCCTGGCTGTACCTGTCTCCAGCTGGTTCTGCGTCCTCAACTACATCACTTGACTTCTGGAGGATATGCAAAATGAAGGATTCCCTAACTCAAGTTCTAAGTCCCCTTGTGACCTTAACACTTTCCATGTCAAAGCTTTCTTCTAGGATGAGAAATGTCAATGTTTGTCTCTGGGTTTTCTTAAAATTTTCTCTACCACCTCTATTAAGCTTTAAAATATGGGTCTGCCTGTTAAGTAGGTTGGCAACAAGTCTTTTCTTCAGATAGATGGGATTAAAAGCCCAGATCTATCACTATTTGGCTGGATGACCATTAGCATGTTTCCTAATTTTTACACACCTATGTTTCTCACCTATAAAACAGAGATCAGGTGTTCACTACTGTTAGAAAGGTTTGATGCATATACCTTCTAGTCAGAAAAAAGTCTCAATAAATGACAACTTCTTATGCTGAGGAAGAAGATGCCATTAGATCCTATTGCAGCCTTCCTGGATAGGAAGAGAGGTTGTCATAAAGGAGAAGTTCCATGTGAGTTTGCAGATAACTAGGTCAGATTTTCCCATTCCCCTCATTTGCAAAGTAACAAGCCTTCTGTTCACACACAATCTGTGCTGGGGGAAACCCTGATCACCATCTGGGTTCAACAGAAGCCAAGAAAAATAACAGGATAGCAGATTTAATATCCCTGGGCCATGTCCCTTTTCTATCCCTGGCCACCTTCCCTAGCCTAAACATCTGTTGTGGTGTTCAATACACTTGACCTTCTTATGGGACAGGTCTCCCTTAGGCCAGGCAAGAGCCTTGCCCTTTCCTCCCAAGGTATCCATGGTCACCATTTGGAGTTTCTTGACTTGTGCACCTGTGTGTGTTAGGGTTAGAGTGTTCTGTAATCCATTAAGCCTCATCCTCAGCCTAGGGAAAGTTGAGAGAGAGGCAGAAGTGTCAGGAAAAAAGCGCTACATCTCAATGGCAATGATTTCTTTAATGCTAGGCATCACTCACTTCAGTTTCTTGGTTTTTAGTATAGTAGCAGTATTTCTTCAATCTTGCAAAGGGGATTGTTGTTTGTTTGTTTGTTTGTTTTGTCCTTGTTTTGTTATGTTTCTTACCTTACATCTGTGTGTTGTTGGGTCTTGAAGACTAAGAAGGAAGAGCTTGTCTGTATTTTAAGAAACATGGGCCATTGTTTCTATTCAACCATTTTGTCACAAAGTTCCTTACCGATGATTTAACCACTAAAATTAAGCAGCCAATTTAAATGCAATTGAAATAACACATGTTAAGTATACATCAAATGGAAACACTACAGCATTCTTTGTTGAGGTAAAAGCCCAAATTTAATATCAATGGTATCCACACAGAATTTTCCTATTTTGTCATAGCTGTAGAAAATAAAAAACAGTGGTGACCTGGGAAGTTGGAGGAGAGTCCACATCCAGTCACTATTACTGAACTAACCCAGTCTTAATTCAACTAACTCAGTCTTTACTTATGTTATAGCTCTGTTCATCTACTTTCAAGCCAAAAAAAACAAAAAAAAAACCAGAAAGAAAGAAAGAAAGAAAGAAAGAAAGAAAGAAAGAAAGAAAGAAAGAAAGAAAGAAAGAAAGAAAAGAAAGCTCTATGTTGAATGAGCTTGTTTAGAGAATTTTCTTGGAAAGAAAATAAATGATGAATGTTTGTTTCTCCATACAAATTTTATAATTAGTTTATCTCGTTCTACAATGAGTACTTTTATTGGAAGTAAGGTAAGTTTTGGCCACCTTACAATGTGTTTTTGTCACCAGAGTAGCCTCTGTTATGAATCCTCCACAGCATTAAACATTTTTATTTATATGCACTTTTAGCTTTCTTTTTATTTTTAAATATATTTTATTGTTATCATTCCTATTATATAGTTTTTCTTATAATTTAGTCACACTATTTGATAGCAAATTGCACTCAGTTATTTGGTTATACTCTTGAATTTTGGGTTATTTATTGCTATTTTTTCTGTAAAGAATTGTGTGTATCTTTTGTCCATATTTCTAACAGAATATTATTTTTTCTTAGTAATTTATTAGAATCCTTTATATATTATAACTCTTGGGCATTTTTCCTCTTAAATTTAGAGGTGGCAGGAAACTTAGCGATTATTCTATTTTACCATTTGTTATACAAATTAAGAAAGTGAGGTCAGATGATTTTTACACCATCATATAGAGAGTTTATGGACAATCAGGACTGAAAAATTGGTCTCTTGGATCCTTCTTTAGGGGTTTCCCTCTCAACCAGAATCCTCCTTACCTCCACCTTTCTCCTTTTCCTCTTAAGTTGAGCATTATTAGCTTACTTGATTTGATTCAAAGTAACAAAAAATTGGTTCCCTACCTCAAGAAATTAATCACAGCTAGCACTGACTCCCAAATCATATCTTAATTCCTGATATTTCCCATGAACTCAGGATTCCTCTAATAAACCTTCCTATCTGGATTTCTCATTAGGAGCTCCAACTCAACCTTTCCAAAACTGAGCTGTTAATATCTGCTCCCTATCTGCAGTTCTTACAGCCTTCCTCATCTGAGCAAATGGCACTTGCTCGTGATAGTCAGATCCAATATTTTAGTTACATTTGACTTGCTTCTTTATTCCCAAATCCCAGCCCAATTCATCAGCAAATCCTGTTTTCAAAATATACCCAGATGTGGTCACATCTCTCATCTCCTCCACCTCCTCCCCACTCACATCTACTACTTCTGCATCAACTATCTATCACCTACTTTGTTCCCTGTTTTCATCTTTGGCTCCTTAGAGTTTACCATATCACCATAGCCAAAGTGATGCTTTTACAAAATAAGAATATAATCGCCCACTTCTAAAAATCCCCCAATGATATCCAATATGACCCAATATCCATATAGTGACCTACATAATCTTGACCCACTGTGCCCCCAAGCTGCCCTGTTGTTGTGTTTTTTTTTTCTTTTCTTTGATGCAAGTTTATCTTTATTCACTCACGTGTTTTTCTTCAAATATTTTAAGAATCCTCTTGCCTCAGGGCCTTTGCATGTACTGCCCCTATACCTGAAATGTTCACCCACACACACATTCAAGTGTAAGACCATGACTACAAGGATGTTTTCTGCTTTATAGCTGCTAAATCTTTAGCACCTAGAAAAGTGTATGACACTAGACTGGTGTACAATGTATGATTATTGAATGATTGAATGAACTATACTCACTACCCATCATTTTTTTGGTGGTGTTGTAAAGAATATAGTGCAGCATCCAATGGCCTGTGCAGAACAAAGATAATGCTTCTTAGGAACTGAATCTTTGCATTAGAATAAAATTCAAACTCTTTGCACTTGTCAATCTCTCTGAAGGCTCTCTGTTCTTTATCTCTCTCCTTTAATACTCTCCAGCTACACTGGCTCCCTTTCAGCTTCTTGAACAGGTCAAGTATCTCTGAGCATTTGGGTCATTTTGCAGGATGTGTTTTTTCAGAGAAACACCTATGCTTGCATCTGCATAGTTGATTTCTCACTCAGGTCTCATTTTGAAGGTTCTTTCTTCATGAGACCTTCCCCAAACACTCAAACTAAATAACTCCCTTTCACTGTGTCTCTATCACACCACACTCTTTTATTTTTGTCAAACATATATCCAGAGAGCAAAGACCTTACCTGTTATTTCCACTACTATATATTGCCAGAGGTTCATATCATATGATAGATAGAGGACACTCACAAAATATTTGCAGGATGAATAAATGTCCTTAGCCTAGCTGCCCAAGATCATATGATCTGTGCCTTCAATTCAGCAACATCCACATGGTGCTGAAATTGTGTATCTATGTGTCAGTCTCCCACAATACTGTGAGAACCTCTGGGACAGGTATAATGCTTAATTCATAGTCACTTCCTCGCCATTTCCCACAGCTCCTGGTGCCTTGTCGTACCTTACAGATGTCTGCCAAACTAACACGAAGGAGCATAAATGCCATTCAGCATCTTTACCAAGTTCATTTCACTGGAGAATATTAATATTCACTTGAGAATAGAGAAAATGAATTACAGACAGTAAAATATTAAAAAGTGAATATTATTAGATGGCCAAGGGAAGCCATCTGAGAGAAAGTACACAAAAGAGCTAAGACATCGAAAAATTAAGTGCCTAGAATTAGCTTTCAGAGGGAGAAAAAATACAACAGTGAGATCATCAATTCAGGTACTCATTTCACAGCAGTGCCAAGCTTCTGGTGCTATAAATTTACATGGTCCTTTTTTTCTAGGCTAAAAAAATAATATTATTGATGTGCTACATTTAACAGTTCCTGTGAATAAGCCATCTTTTTTGATTACCCAAGCACACTTCTTACAATAGTGTTCTAAACTGTCTCCCATCCTCCTCTTCCTCCATCTTCCTTCTCCTTCTCCTCCTGCCCATCCCCCCTCTCCTTCATGTTCCCCTTTCCCTATCTCTTTCCCTTTCTTCTCCTTCTTCTCTGTCTCCTAGCCCTTATCTCCTCACAGATGGTCCTGTCTCCCACTTTGCTGAGAAAAATTAAGGTCATTAAAGTAGAAATCCCCTATCTTCTCCACCGAAACTACCTTTGACTCAGACACATCCCTCCTTGTTTTCTTCTATCTTGACATAACAGCTACGTTTCTCCTTTCTAAAACTTAACCTGAACATTGCTTCTCAATCCTATCTTCTTTTTTTGCCAAACAACACCTGTCTCCTCAGGTATTTCCAGTTTCCCAGCATCATGCATATATTTCTTTCCACTTGCTTCTTCCCTTTGGCCTTCAAATATATACAGCTTTTCCCTGTCTTAGGAAACTAATGGTTGCTACTGTTGCCCCTCCCACACCCAGCAGCTGTATTTTCCTTCACAGCTAGGTCTTATATGCATAACATACTATCTCTATTATTTCACAATATAGTCCCTCTCTTCTGCTCATGCTTCAGATCTTAGTTCTGGTAACATTGGACTGCAAATGTGGATACCGAATTATACCTTTCTACATTTCACATTCAGTGACCTCCTCCCAGTGTTGACTCTGCCTGCCTGATGTGCAGCATTCATCTCAGGACTTGCCCTTGACTTTCAAGCATGATGCATGCAACTTAATTTTCCTCTGATGTTATCTCTAAATTATTCTATGTCTTCATTGTGGACAGCATCTATTCCTTTTTACATACAAAAGCACTCTATTCCTTTTTACTTAAAAGAATTTCTTGGAGACTTTATCCACTTCTATGGCTTCAGTAAAGCAATAAATCATTTTCTAAGATAGCTAAGCACATTCCAAGGGCCAGGCAATGTTTGGACAACATTCATTAAATATCTGAATGATTCATAGAAATAGGACCCTAGACTAATTGGATAATCATTGAGTTAAATATAAATATGTTTCTTACAGAAATGTAAATGAGCAAAAAAATTTTATAGAGGTGAAAAGAGAACCAAAATTCAAAAAAGTTTAAAAAGAACAAGCTTACTTAGAATTAATGTTACAAAATAGTATGATACATATTTTACAAATTGTAGAGGGAATAAAATGGGCAGAGGATGGATACCTAGTCACAATTTTATCTGAATAACCATGCTGGTGAAAGTGATGTTTAAGCTGAGTGAAATTAGCTGCTTTGAGTAGAGGTAGGCAGAAGTTGCAGAGGGAAGGAGCACCACGTGCCAACGACTACAGACAAAGACAATACGGTGCACACTTTCATTAACTTACAGTCAGTGGACACTTGAGTGTCTACTGATCGTCACCAAGATAACTAACAATTATCTCTTGAATACCTTATTTCATGTGAAGTTTCAGGTACTGTGAGGATTTTAAGTAGAATTTGTGGCTAGCTAGAGCCCATGGTCTAGAGTGGGAAAAGTCAAATGGGTGATCATAGTAAGTTCATTGTGAAAGGGAAGAGCATGTCTTGGGCTGAGATTGACAAGATGAGGAAGGTAAGCTGAGTCTTGAAACAACAATTGCATTCCATTCAGTCATAAAACTAATCACTGTGACACAATGATAGACACAATACTGGCAATCACGCACATTGTAACTTTTTCTAATATGTCCCTTCTAGAAGTGCTCCTGTATTAATTTGAGTAGGCTGACTGCAGAAACAACCTCATGATCTCAATGACTTACTTGAGAAAAGTATATTTCTTACTCACCTCACTCTCCAAGATTGTTCTGAGGAAGAAGAAGGCTGCTCCACACAGTCATTCAGGAACCCAGAATAATTCCTTCCTACACATCTTGTAACTCTACATTTCATAGGGTCTCAGTTTCCAAAATATCATTCCTGGCCCAGAAGCATCACCATCTAGTAACTTGCTAGAAATGCAAATCCTTGGGTCCTATCACAGACCAGCTGGATTAAAGGCCCTGACTCTAAGATCCAGAAATATGTACTTCACAAGCTATCCAGGTGGTTCTCAAGTTTGAGTGCTGCTGCCAAGGCCTGGTGGCAGAAGGCAGGGGCATGGAGGATCAGAGAGGAGGGTATTAGGCACCAGTTCCAGAAGTAGCAAAATTGCTTCAGCCCACAGTCATGAGGGCTGCACTCAGTCATGCAGCACTGCCTACTATTTGAGAAGCTAAACATATGGTTTAGCTCTGTGGTCAGGAAGAATACTCCCTCCTCACTGTTCTTCCCACATCTAGTCCCTCCCCCACTACTTAAATTCATTTTCTGCTCAATAGTCAGACTAATCTTCCTAAAACACAAATCTATTAGGCCACCCCCTGACTACAACCTCTGTGGGTCTCATAGACTTCCGAAGGACACTCCAGAGTCTTCCAAAGACTGGTTTCTGTTGCCTCTCTGCCCACCTACCTTGAACTCTAAATATTGACCATCTTGAACTGTAGCAGTGACTACTGGATAGTTCTTTCACTGGCCTCATACCCTCTTGTCTGAACCTTTGAGCCTGAGAGTCTTCTGAAGCTCCTTTCTTCCTGGCCACTCCCATTCAACCTTCAGCCTCAGTTGGGATGTGATTTAGTCCAGAAACACTCCCTGAAGCCATTTCTTATCTGTCCCTCAAGACTGGGTAAGATGCCCTCTATAACCCAGAATAATTCTTATCACTTGGGATTTCAATCACTTAAGTCTCTGGAGGACAGAGACTATATATTACACATATTGCTTTCTTGTTACCCATAAAGATCCTGGCAAATGGTAGATACTAAATGAATGTCTGCTAAGTAATTAATTGGAAGTGGCTTCATAGATACTCAGTGGGTACTTATAGATGAGAATGTGGATTGTACCATACTTTGGCCAGAATTTGTTATTAAGTCCAACATGCTCACTCTTTCTTAATTAAATACTGCACCAAAACTACAGCCAAGACCTTCACCTCTGAATATGAGCCTGTATACAAGTGGGTCTGGGGTGAAAGAAATCTAACTGCATCACCAAAAAATCAAGTCAAAGTCCCATTCTGGCCACAGTTAGCCCATCTTTTTCATAGACAAAGTCTGCATATCTTCTTTCCATGTGATTTTACATATGTAATTTACATAATAAATAGGAAAATAAAGAAGCCCTGGTATGTGAAGTATAATCAAATTTCATTGTTTAGAAAAAGAAAATAAAACTTGTTGCTGATGGGACACAAAGATCTCTCAGGAGCCTAATTGTTGGATGAATCAATCCCCGATTCCTGTCAATGCATCTGCCATGACTCATTCTGATGGACTAATTTTTAATTGAAAATGAGAAACTCAGAGGATGTTTTCTTAAAAATATATAGCAACACCCTTCATAAGGGTAGGAAAATAAGCCGCATTAGCCTCCAAACATTAAGATAATTCCTCACGGAAAGAACATGAGCAGCACCAACTGTTGCTGCCCCAGGTCTTCTCCTTGCCTATGCTCTCGATTATCTCATGATCCCATTCTCTAGTGGGCTTTGTCTTATCAGTTATTTCCATCTCTATCCTTAATGACTGTCTCCTCAATTTGTAATCGATCATGACTACTGCTCCCATCACCAAAAACATGCCATGCCATTTGGATTCTCTGTGAAGTAGACAGGTAAATGGTTGGGGTTCAAAGGACTACTGAGAAAGAAGGTATGTGAAAGCCAAAGAGAAGAAGCAGAGTTGTGCAGGAGACACAGAGAGGTGACTTCACCTCTGCTAGTAAGTGGCAAAGCCAGGATTGAAACTCTGCAAATCTGGCTCCAGAAGTCAAGTGCATAACCACTCTCTGTTACTGCCTGTGTCTTCTCCTGCCCTGATAGCTCATGCATTTTATTATTACTCAAATCATAGCTTTTCATAATTATTTAATATGGGCCAACCACTCCACTAAGTGCTCCACAGTGTACATTACCTGTTTCTGAGGTAGGTGTCACTTTGCATCTTTTACATATTAGAAACTTGAGTCTTAGTAAGGTTAAAGAACATGCCCAGAATCGTTCAGCAAGTAAGTAGCAGAATCAAAATTCACACTTCAAATCTATGCTCTCAACCCTGATGCCACAGTCCTTTTTACTGTTATTGCCTTTGCATTAGGATAGAGCTCCGGTCATCCTTATAATCACATAACCTAACAAATTACAGACATTGAATAAGAATTTGTTAAATGAACAAATGAATGAATAATGTGCATTTCCAGAATTTCTGTCTGGAATTAGGGAATCATCACCTTTTAAAAAGGACATGTTGGAGAATCTGGGTGGCTCAGTCAGTTAAGCATTGACTCTTTTTTTAAAATTATTTTTTAATGTTTATTTCTGAGAGAGAGGGAGACAGAGTGCAAGCAGGAAAGGGGAAAAGAAAGCAGGAAACACAGAATCTGAAGCTGAGCTGTCAGCACAGAACCGGACACAAGAGATCAAACCCACAAACTGTAATATCATGACCTAGCTGAAATTTGACACTTAAACGGCTGAGCCACCAGGTGCCCCAAAGCATCTGACTCTTGATTTCAGCTCAGATCATGATTTCTCAAGCCCCACAACAGGCTTACAGTGACAGCACAGAAGCTGCTTGGGATTCTCTCTTCTCCTTCTCAGGTTGTGCATGCATGTGTGCAAAACAAATAAATAAACTTAAAAGAAATAAAGAAATAAAGAGGACATGTTATTAGGGCACCTGGGTGGCTCAGTCAGATGTCTAACTCTTGGTTTCGGTTCAGGTCATGATCTCCAGGTTAGTGAGTTCAGGCCTCACGTCAGGCTTCACACTGACAGTGCAGAACCTGCTTGGGATTCTCTCTCCCTCTCTCTCTGTCCTTCCTTCACTCATGCTGTCTCTCAAAATAAATAAATAAAACTTTACAAAAAGGATGTGTTATTGAGATGATACTATTCCCAATGTTTCAATTAGCTTTTAAAAAATATTTGCTATAGCTGTTATGCTATGAATTAAGTTTCTACCAGTCAATACATTAAGCACATATACTAGAAGAGGTCCAGGAAACTTAAAGATGCAATTTTCATGAAAAGCAGCAAATAAGCAGATGATTCTCAAACTTCCATGTACACAGGAGTCACTGGGGACAACTTATTAGAATGCAGATTACCAGGTCTCATCAGCCACAGATTCCTATTAAATAGATTTGATAAGAAGCCTAGAAGAATCTTCGTTTTATAATAATCTCCAAGTGAGTCTACTGCAGATGGTCCATGGACCACATTTTGAAAAACTCACGTGAATCACTGGGGCTGCCATCAGCTAATCGTCCTCCACATCACCTATGAGAAATATGAAAAAACATACAGATTTTACAAAGGGTAATATCACTCTTGGAATAAAATTGTTTGATCCATTAGATCAGGGTGGACAGAACATTTCACAACTGCTTAAAGCTTTGTACTGATGGTGGGGGGCAGGGTGAGCTAATAACTCATTTCGCATATTCAGTGTGTTCATGTCATCCCAGCAGTTTTACTTTTCATTAATAGTATGTCGTTGAAACTAGGATACCTTCAATTACAAGAATTACTCTTCCTTAACTATAATTATGTAAGGAAAAAAATCCCATGGGGCACCTGGGTGGCTCAATCAGTTAAGCGTCCAACTTCAGCTCAGCTCATAATCTCACTGTTTGTTCCCAAGTTCAAGTCCTGCACGGGGCTTGCTGCTGTCAGTGTGGAGCCTGCTTGTGATCCTCTGTCTCCTTCTCTCTCTTCCCCTCCCCGACTTGCACTTCTCTCTCTCTCTCTCTCTCTCTCTCTCTCTCTCTCATTCTCATTCTCTGTCTCTCTCTGTCTCCCAAAAACAAATAAACATCACAAAAAAAAGAAAGAAAACATTTTTTAAAAATCCCCAAAGCATTCAAAGTAGGACAACAAAGAGCTATACCCTTGGAGGAGGTTAAAGGAGAAATAGGGGACAGTGCCTTAATTTGTGTCCTCCAAAGGCAGATCCTGAGCCAGACCTTGGGTGCAGGTAATTTATTTGGGAGATGGTCTCTAGAAGCACAGGCAAAGGAGAAGGGAAATGAGACAGAAGGAAGGAACCAATGGAGTATGGGGTTATAAGCAGATTACTACTGTGAGAAAGTGGGCTCATTCCCACTAAGTACCATTTGAGGAATTGTGTAGAACACATAACAGATTGTTGCATGGAAGGAAAGGGAAGCTGGGACATTATTGAATGGCTCCCTTCATTGGTTACCTCTGGGCTTGTTAGGTCCCCAGAACTTCTTAGTGAAGTATAGTTAATAAGCAAATGATTCTCAGACCTCCATATACACAGGACCCCTGGACTATCCTATGCCCAGACCAAACAAGCTACCTGAGCACTGCCTGTGGAGAAGCAGAGAGATGTGGGCATACAAGGGGGAAAGCTGTCAAGTACCCAGGGCTACTGTGTCTGCTGCAGCTGCCACTCAGAGGTGGCCCAAGACTGATGACCCACTCACCAACAATAACTGCTCCAAAAAGCCAGGAGACTTGGGTGTCTTACCTTCAGCATTGATGGAAGTAGGTTTAAAAAAAGTCTCCCTTAAGAACTTGAACCACAAACTGGTGCTAATCCTGCAGGTTTATGTCCTGAATTCATATCCCAGTGTGGTCCATAGAAACTACAAGCAAAGAATTTAATTTAACTGATCTCGGGTTGGCAATGCTGTCCAGTGACTAACAAGCAAATGTAAATCCTGCCTGAACTTGGCTTCAATCCAGGTTAATAGCAATTGTAGAGCCATTGACTATTCAATTCATCTCAACTTCCCAGATGTTAAAATGTAGGGGGAAATGAAGGTGTCCTCACATCAATGACATGTAATAGTAGCAATTTAGCCACAAAATAGATACAACCTCTTTCCTGCATCATAAAACCTTAACTAGCACCCTTCATCTTTCCCCAACACACACACACACACACACACACACACACACACACACAAACACACACACACCACCACCACCACCACCACCACCACCACCACCACACTTCTAATACAGGTTTCTTTGTAATGGAAGACACTTACTGGTATATGAGAACCGGTCTGTCTTCTTTCCTTCTCCAAGGTTTACATCCACACAAATAATCAATGTTCTATTGAAATCAGCCAAATAGCAACTGTGTTAAATGTAACAAAACTAGAAATCTGAAATCTGAAGGCAGCTTTTCAGTATATCTCTTCCCAGGGCAGGGGCAGGGGGAGATGTTCCTGCTTCTTGCTGCATTATATTGGACTTTCAAAAAAATTTTGCAAGCAAAAAATATCTATATAATTCTGTAAATTGAAAGAAATTAAACTCTTATTTTTCCCTCTTGAAAAAGTCTAGTCTTCAGGCTTTTATTTGACAATCACATAGGGGCCAGTGTACACTTTTTTTTAGGGAAGCATTGTGTCCTCAGATCAATAAATCAAAATCGGATTGCCTTCTTCTCACAGGTGAATTGTTATCTTGCTAGAGAGATTATGTGGCAGGATGTCTAGTTTGGTAAAGTATGTGAACAACAACAACAAAAGACACTGAATTAAGATTTCTTTGCCTGAAAGGGAAATTCTGGATGTTCTTTTTTTCCTGCTATGAAAGAGTTTCCTGAATTGTCTCCTAGAACAAGAGATTAAATGTCAAGAGATAAAGCAGGTGCAAGGCCCACTATTCAGTGTCCTCCGAGTCCATTCTCTCACTGGAGGTGCTGCTTCCACACAAGGAATGAAGTCAGCTTGACAACTACAGAAGGAGTACCTATGACAGCCTGAGAGAAGAGGCAGAAAGGCAGCCAGAGGCCTAGGGGTCTCATAGTTGTCAAAATTCTGGAACAAGCAAGACATTCTTGCCTATGGAAGAGACCAGGATGCCTCAGTCCAGATTGTCAGTCAAGACGAAAGCAAAATTCAGCAGTCAATCAAGCTGGAGAGCAACAGGCCAGTGAAGGAGTTGGGCCTCCAGGGGTTCAGGAAGAAGACTGTCCAGTGCTGTCAGCCTGAAGAGACTGGTGCTACAGCATGAATCTAAGGAGATTCCTGAAGCTTGGAGGATGACATCATCACAGACCCAATCACTGTTGATTGACCACCCTTTCAGTCCCAAGGCCCCCAGATCCTCCATGGGCCCAAGGAAGACATGAAACTTTATGCTGCTCATGTTTGAAATCTTTTCCATGGATTCCAAACCAAGCCATCATGTACTTCTTTTTTTTTTTTAATATTTTTTTTTATTTCTAGGAGAGAGAGAGAGAGAGACAGCGTGAGTAGGGGAGGGTCAGAGAGGGAGGGAGACACAGACACTGAAATAGGCTCCAGGCTCTGAGCTGGCGGTCAGCACAGAGCCCGACGCGGGGCTCGAACCCACGAACCGCGAGATCATGACCTAAGCGAAAGTCGGACGCTCAACCGACTAAGCCACCCAGGCGCCCCAGCCATCATGTACTTCTAACTCCAGGAGGAGGAGTTCCAGGGTGACATTAATTTGGTTTTCCAGATTAAAGAGAACTCAGAGTAAGCCCATCTTGAAAAGGATAATTAAACCACCAAACTCCAACTTTAAAATATCTGGCATAGAAGTATGGTCTGTGCTATAGGACCCTGCAGACCCTGTGGGAGGGGAGAGCCTTAGCACATCACCATTTCTACCAAGCCTACTGCCACTGACCACAGAGAAGTCTCTGAAATCAGACAGGGACCTACTCTCTTCATTGTGAATAATTTTGTGCTACCTTCCCCCACCCAAGCCATCCTAGGGATGTGAAGACATCCCAAGCATCCCAAGCTGCAGTCCTATTTCAGCTTTCTCACTACTATCACTGGTGTTGGGCAAAGTATTAGGAACAGCCCAGGAGTGGAGTTAGGAGAACTTTTAGTTCCAAATTCTCACTGGGGGCCTGGCCCAACCATGCACTTCCCTGAGTCCCTGTGTCCACATCTGTGAAAGGGTTTGGTTGGATTGGAATATGGTCAAAGGTCTTTTTTATTTCTGGAAGAAAACATTCCCATTCAAACAAGAAATAACAGACGTACAACCTAAAAGAGGAATAAAGCCCCTAAAAAGCAGAGGTTGGCAAGCATAACATCAACTTCTCAGAGATAACTTTGAATTCTCTTTAGTAAAAGGCTCCTGGCAGTTTAATAGCAGTTACATATTTAGTTACATATTTAGTGGATGTGGCCTAAACAGTCTTTTAGGCTGTGTGTGTGTGTGTGAGTGTGAGTGTGTGTGTATGTGTGTATGTGTTTTGCTCTGGTAGTGATAATCTCTAACTCTCAAAAGGCATCAAAATGGTTAAATCCAAATAAACTCCAAGGTTAAGATCCAGGTGTCTGTGATAGGGCTTTGTGAAGAAAAGCTGAATGAAAAATGGGTTTGAGTTTAATACCAGGTGTATTTGAAAACTTTGCCTACTAGGAAGAATTGTATCTTTTTTTTTTTTCTAAAACTAAAAAAGACTTAGTGTTGAGGGGCCAATACCAGAAATGGAATTATTGTAGCAGAGCTGAACAGTTCAGAGCCCTCTGATAACCATCCTCTGTTGCTTCTGTAAATCTTCTAGTTATTTCTTGGATGCAGCTTTCTTCCTGGGCGTAGATTTCTAGTACTTTGGTCATGAACAAAGGTGATGCATTAGGTCTTATTAAGTGTTCAGAATAAATTGTGCTATTTAGGAAAATATAACATACAAAAAGGGCAAAATCTAGTGGAAATAATTAAGGAGTCTATAATTAAGGATGTATAGGATTAAATTATCCTTTGACTTAAGAGCTATACACTTAATTGTGCAGGGTTGCAACCAAAGCTGTCAGAAGCACTTACTTTCAGAAGCCTTAAGTATATGACGAAGTTTGTGAGAATCCAGCTTTGGTTATTGCCAGCAGTAAGTTCCTTCTTTATGAAAGATTTCACATAAAGAACCATTGAAAAGCCCAAAGCTGCCCCACTGTGGCTCCTTACATAGTTAAAACCCTATTAGAGTAAAGGAATCAAGGGACTCCTCTGGAAAAAATACATATCTCTGTGTTCACTAGGACCCTGCTGTGTGCAGATTTATCTAGTTGCTGCAGAGAAACAAAAGCCACAAAGGGTGTGTGATGGTGTGTTGGGCGGGGAGGAGTTTGAGAGACACCCAATTTGTATTATTTCTGCTGGAAAGACCCTGATCTGAGACCAGCGCTGGCAGCCCCCAGCTGAGAAGGGCCTCCTTGTAGTCTCCATCCCTGCCAGGCCCTGGAAGGGGTGGGTAATGCATAATGAGGCTGAATGAGAATTAGATGCCTAATTGGGGCCTGAAAAAGGGAAAGAAAAAGCCAGACATGTAGAATGTGATCAGTATCTAGCTCAGTTAAGCCAAACGTGACAACACCTGGGAAGCCTTCCGTGGTTGTGATCATGTACAGAGGAACTTGAATTGCTTTTTAGATTTTGTGGGAGCAGCACAACCAGCAGGGGAGATGGAGGAAGAGCAAAAAGGGCCAGGCCCAAGGTAGACTGGCTGAAGATGTGAAAAGCTGAGTCTTTCAGATATTTTACAGACAGGAGATATTTCTACCTAGCCCAATGCTTAGCACAGGTGCAAAACATTTGAAACAGTCTCAGACATTCAGCTCCAGCTTAAATGCTATCTCCTTGTCCTCCAAGATTTTTCTTTACCCCCTTTAGAAAAGGTGAATCATTCTCTCCTTCGTGCCTCGGCAGTTCTTGGTAATAATGTCATTTAGCTTGTGAGCAGTTATGTCTCTCTCTCTCTCTCTCTTTCTCTCTCTCTCTGCTCAGCTAGGTTGTAACTCCATGAAGGCTGCAATATGCCTCATTCATTTTACCTCCTAACCCATGGTAGGCACTGAAATATCTAGTGACCTTTTTTTTTTTTTTGCTTTGCTTCCTAAATATTGGGTTTTTTTTCCCTGTGGAGTAGTTATTCAGACAATAACCAGTGATGCATTTCCAAACCATTCTCAAAGGACTGGTTTGGAGGCATATCATTTGGTAAAACATAAGAGAAGAACTTGTAGACATTAGGATCTCATGCCCATGCCCAGCT
Organism: Hyaena hyaena; assembly: GCF_003009895.1. NCBI lineage: Eukaryota > Metazoa > Chordata > Mammalia > Carnivora > Hyaenidae > Hyaena > Hyaena hyaena. The sequence continues at coordinate 404,528 of NW_024081040.1, forward strand.
ACTACCCACTGCCTTTCATGTCCTACTAAAGACACCTTCTAATTTTCATTAGGGTAAAATATTCCCAATTAATATAAGAAATGTGTTGCCTTGGAGAGGGTGTCTTGTATAAACATGTGAATTTCCTACCTGCATGATCCTATCAGCTTAATAATTGATTATTTGACTCTGGAGAGGGAGTCGTGGGCATGTGTCTACAGTGTTTGTTCAAGTGACCAAGAAAGATGGTGTGATCAAGTAGTAGTTTTAGCACAGAGGTTTTTCGGAGAAAGTAGACTGGGTAGGGAACAGATGGTTTACAGTTATGCCTTTGTCCCAAAGAAGAACGAACTGAATAGAAATCAAGTATATCAGTCTGATCAGGCTACCATAATAAAATACCATAGATAAATAATGGAAATTAATTCTTAGGTTTCTAGAGACTAGGAAGTCCAAGTTCAACGTGCTGGCCAATTTGGTTTCTAATGGGAGCTCTCTTTCTGGCCTGTAGATGACCTCCTTCTCACTGTATCTTCACATGGCAAGGACATGTGCCTTCTTATAAGACCACAGTCCTACCAAATCATGGCCACACCATTAGGACCTCATTTAACCTCAGTTCACTCCATAAAGGCCCTATCTCCAAATATAATTGCATTGGAGATTGGGACTGCAACATATGAATTAGGGGGAAAGGAGACAAAAAATTTCAGGCTATAACATCAAGCCTATAATCAGAACTATCATTTGATAAATACTCCAAAAACCAGCTACCAAAAAAGTCAAGTGTGTGTGACACATGTAGGGGAAACTCAGTCACACAAGTCAAAACAGTCTATGCACTTGGTCTTGGGTTAAAAATGATAGTGTGAAATCCGATTTCAAACCTTATTTCCCCCCAAACTTAACAATATGCAGGGAGATAAAGAGATAAAACAAGCAACTATAGAACATCAAGAATAACAGTAATCAGATAAAAGAATGGGCTGGTAGCCAACAAAAGAAAAGATACGTCTCCAGAAATGCTGAAAGCATGAGCCTGGTATTGCCCCAGTCTACCCCCTATTGCCCCAGTCTACCCCCTAAATCTACCAGGCTCAGAAATAACCCTGAATAGGATCTTACTAGCCACCATTTACCTCCCCAACCGGGAGAGAAGCAGCCCTAGGAAATCTCCACAAAGCTATACAGTCAGTCCTGAGCACCTTTTTATTTCTCCCTTCCCCAAAGAAACAGGAAACCCCTCTGTAATTCTCCATTTCAATTATCTCCTGCTGAGAGGAAAATGGGAGAGGAAAAGCAGACCAATAACAAATGCCTAGAACTAATTACCTCTAGCAAAACCCAGGAATTTCACCAAATGAAAAACAAAAGAGAAAATCAATAAGGCAAGATCTTTGGAGTGTGCAGGAAGCAGGGGAGGAGGTGTTTGAGAAGCCCTGGTGCAGCCTCCATGAAAAAGGACTCCCCCTACCTGAGGAATCTGTGTAGAGTTCTTGTATAGTTTATTTATTCCCTGGTTTGGGAGGCTGAGATCAAAACAAACAACAACAACAACAAAAACAACAGCAAGAGAGAATAGAGAAACCCAAAGACAATCTGTCTCTCTATCTCTTGCTGAGAAATCTAGTACAGCTAATGTGGTAAGTGCTGTGGCTACTTTACACCTCCTAAAGAAAGTCCGCAAAAGAAAACACTCTTCTAGGCAGTTTCTGGAGGAAAAAACAGGCCACAGATACCTTGAAAAAGAAGAATCACGCTAATGAATACGTGTCACATATCTTGCCCTGAAAGCACTTGGAAGCCACGACAGAGAGGAGGAAGCAAGGACACCAGAGAGCATGCAAGCCACCCAAACACAGATGAAGAAGTTATTGTGGAAGAAAGCTTAACTCTAGACAAAGATTATAATTCCCTACGCGAGCTATAAAAGAACTTGAAAAGAACATTAAGGATCTTGATGTTAAGGTGATAAAATGGCATAAGGATCTGAAATGTAGAACGAAGGAGACACATTTTCAGCCATTAGCAAAATAAATCAATTAAGAACAGCAAAGACCAAATCACTGACAAAGAAAAAAAAGGCTTGAGATTTTCCCAGTGAAAAAGACCACAGAAAGTCTAAAACAATTTTAGAAAAAAATGATGTATATAGAAGAGAGAAGGAGTACATTGCTCTGTGTGGGAACAGCTGGTATCCCTGGAATCTAGAAGTCAACATATAGTAGTCAACCCTTTCCTAAAATGAAGGGAAACCTGAATTGATGATCTAATGGGCAGATCATATCCCAAAAAGTCAGTACAGAAATCTCCCCATAAGAACATATCTTTAACAAATTAATTCATTAATATTAATAAATAGATTAACTAAAGAATTAACATATGTTAAAAAAAAATAGGCACAAATCAAGCTCCTGATTTTATAGCTATGAATGCTATGGGACAAAATTAAGAAGCAATTTCAGAACTGAGTCAATTAAAAATGTATTCTTAAGAGTGGTAGCTATTGGGGCGCCTGGGTGGCTTAGTCGGTTAAGCGTCCGACTTTCGCTCAGGTCATGATCTCGCGGTTCGTGGGTTCGAGCCCCGCGTCGGGCTCTGTGCTGACTGCCAGCTCAGAGCCAGGAGCCTGTTTCAGTCTGTGACTCCCTCTCTCTCTGATCCTCCCCTGCTCATGCTGTCTCTCTCTCTCTCTCTCTCTCCTAGAAATAATAATAAAAAAAAAAACGTTAAAAAAAAAAAAGAGTAGTAGCTATTACCACAATAATGCGGCCTAACAAGTCATCTTCCATCTTATGGGCTTAGAAAAGTAATCAGCGATTTTTTGCTCATGGATATGAGAATCAACTACATTTAGTCTGGGTAAGGAAGAACTGGTTATGCTATGAGTTGAACCCAGGTCTTAGTCTCCTTGGATCAGCTGTTCCATAAAACATATTCTTCTTGGAGTAAAAGGCAGGAGTACGAGAGGCCAAGCTCCAACTGTACAAGTGTATTTCAAGCCTCTGTTTGACTCACCTCCGCTAATATTTCATTGGCCAAAGCAAATTCCATGGCTGCGCCCAATGTCAAGGGACAGCAACAAAGACTCTCAACCTGGTAGAAGATAGGAAGTAAACATTTCTGAATAATCATCTAATCCACTACATTAACAGTGAAGTTGAAAGATAGATGAGGCAAAAGTTGCCAAGATGGTTCGACAATACCACTTTAAGTTGGGTCAATACCACTTCAAATCCGGACAGTCCCTGTTCTCCATGGCTGTCATGACCCTTATGCAATCATATACTCTGAGAAGTAATTATTTGCCATTCTATTTGTTGCATGGAGTTTATTGTCAACACAAATCTCAAAAAAAAATGTCAGAGGATCCTCCAGAATCTCTCCTTGTTCATGTATTAAAAATCTGGTTAATCTATGTGTATCTCAGCACCTTTTCCATATGATGAGAGCTGATTAATTTATTACTTTTTGTGTAATACAACTGACCTACAAAAGGTTACCGTAATCAAGGCTTTGAGGAGGACAGTTGCTGTTGGTGATTAAAAATGAAAAAGGTACTGAATGTCCCAAACACTTTCTATTTTAGCATCTTTCAACTCCTGCTAGGATCCCTGAAATGTACCTCTTGTTTGTGTTCTAAGCAATAGCAATCAAAAGGGGGGAAGGGACAGGCAAACTGGAATAAACAAGCTGTAGAAGCGATTTTTGTTTTGATCACATTCTGTCCTCTATATGAAATGGACTCATTTCTCTGGGCACTCAGTCGCATTGCCCAGCAGGGTAGAAGCTGTTAGGATAATACCAGTTCCATGCCACACACATGTCAGAGTAACAAATGTCTGTCATTCCTCTCCCTCTTCCCAAATACACCATGCATGCGCATCCACGCATGCACACACACACACATACACACACTTGAACCACTCACTGCATGCAGTCATATATCCCTACCATATGCACATATTGTGCATGTTCCTGGTGTTTAAAAATTTAATAATGCCTGCCAAACATACCTTTAATGTCTTTGGAAGTCGATCTAGTAGATGATGCCTGCCTCTGCTCCTGGAATGCAGCAATATATAGAGCTACAACTTTGATTTCTGTTTTTATTTCTCTGTATTATGGATCTCAAAACTGCCATTGCATCTCAGGCTAATCTGTGCTGATATGGTGACATAACCTGAGATTTGTCATATGAATATTTTGTAATACAAAATAATAAGGTTGAAAAGACAAAACATAAGGCAAGCATCTAAAATGTTTACTATTTTTTTATCTGCCTTTGGTATTTTGCTTTCTTCCACTTCTTCCTTCGTCTCTCACTCAGTTCTTAAAAGTGTTTTATATGCTCCTTCATTTCCATTGAGCATTGTTGTCGAAGGCCGATTCCGGCAGGTCCAGGGGTCCCTGAAGGATGGACGGTGTCGGCAAGAGAGAGAGTGAGAGAGCCCCGAGATTCTTTCTGATCACCAGGCAGGCATCTCTGACCTGTTGGTTTTGGTGTCTTTATTTAAAGGTTCAACCACAATATGAGGTCAACGAAAGGCGTTTCTTTACAACAGAAGGTCTTTTGCGATAACAATTGCCAAATTATTCCAATCATAGTGAACTTATAATAGAATGCTTTTAGTGGAAAACAGGATAACACATATGCTAAGTTGTATACAGATAGGCTAACAGGATGCCCTCACTGAGAAACAAGATATAGTTTAAGTTGCATATAGATAAGCCACGACCAAGAAAATAACAGGGTGCTCTTACTGAGAAACAAGATAACATATAGGTTTAAGTTGTGTATAGATATTTCCAACATGAGCCAGCAGTGGCAGAAAGAGATATCAGCCTTCACTCCCCATGGCAGGAGCTGCGCAAATATTGCTGCTCTTTGCTGTGACTGCCATCCAGAGAGGCTGGTGCGGCTCCCAGCACATTGTCTGACTGACTAGTATCCTACTTATTAGATAAAGAGATCATGATGCCACAAGAGTTTCTCCATAGTAATATCCCCAAGGGTATTATCATTGATAGTAATGACGTTGAAAGAGATTTCCTGAAAGAATCAGCCACAGGTACCTTTAGATTCCACTACAAACAACAACCCTGAGGGGAAAGTCAGAGAAGTAATGTTTAGTGTCAGGTCAATTAATTTCCCTTTCATAGTAATCATTTATTATTTAAAAAATAACAATAATGTTATGTGTTCATTAGTTCTGATGGAGTCGCAGAGAGTTAGACAAGGAGTTAGAACATTTTATAAGTTAGACAAAGAGTTAGAACATTCTGTAGACATTTTAATAGCAAAAAGCCAAAGTTTTTAAATGCTGAGATTTGGTAAAAGTGATTCAAAATATTAGGTCACTAACAAGATATCCTCTTAGGACATATTTGTTTGTGTCTTGCCCATTTTCTGTTGGGTCCCCTGTCTTTTCTCTGTTAGTTTGCATATTTATTTCTTTTTATATTCAGTAGAAGAGTCAGTGATACATATCACAAATATCTTCTCTCACTCTGGCTTATTTTGTACTCTCTGAATGGTGTGTTTCAATAAATTAATGATTCTATCTGAAGTGTTTTCCAGATTACCAGTCTTTTCCCTGATGGCTATTGCTTTATTTTTCCTGTGTTAGAAATTTTTGCCTAATGATGTGAAGGTCTTTTTCCAAGTTACTTTTCACACTTAGTTCTAAAATCCACCTGGAATTTTTTGAGTATGGTGAAAACTTTTCCTTCAGTGTAGGTCTACCCTTTTTGTCACTGAATGAATTCCATTTTCCCCCTGAAATTGTTTTGCTTCAAATTCAAATTTGAAAGAACTTGTTTTGGCATGAAATTTTGCACTGGTGACCTTTTGTTTAGCACTGTGAAGTTGTCATTGCATTGTTTTTGTCTTCCATTATTTTGGCTGAGAAGTCATCTTGTAAGTCCTATTGTTGCTATTTTGATGTCAATGGCCCTTATACACTGGATAATTTCATATTTTTTCTTTAGTTTTGGTTTTCAGCAGTTTTACTGACCTGAGATTTGCTTTGCATTAATTCTGCTTGGAGATCATAGCACTTTTAAAACAGTGGTTTGATATCTTCCATTAATGTGGGGAAATTAGCCATCATATCTTAAATATTGCTTTTGTCACATTACACATAGGATAGACCCCATCGCATATATCTACTAACTCTTTTCTGTATTTTTCATCTGTACTTTATATTTTATATTTTCTGCTAACCTAGCTTTCAGTTTTTTAATCCCTTCTCTAGCTGTGTCTAATGGCTACCAAATTCACCCACTGATTTAATAACTTCAATTATAGTATATTTTTCAGTTCTAGAATTTACACCTGACATGTTAAATAATGTCTAGTTATCTTATAAACTTCTTTGCCATGGAAATTCTCCAAATTGAGACCTGATTCTTTTTTTAAAAAATGTTTATTTTGAGAGATGGGGGAAAGAAGCAGAGAGAGAGCAAGAGAAAGAATCTCAAGTAGGCTCCACACTGTCAGCACAGGGCCCATTGGAGGCTTGATCTCATGAGCTGTGAGATCATGATCTGAGCTGAAGTCAAGAGTCACACACTTAACTGACTAAGCCACGTAGACACCCCTGGCATCTAATTCTTAAACGCATTAATCACTATTTTACAATTGTGTCTACAGGATCTAGACCTCTAACATGTCTCTATATGTTGTCCTATTCTCTTGTTTGTTTTTGTTCTTCTGGAATGCCAGGTAATTTTTTATTGAATGCTGGATACTATGTAAATAATTGTAGTGATAGCTTGAGGCTCTGGGTGGTTTTATCTCATTTCAGAAAAAATTTATTTTTGCTTTTGTTTCTGACAGGTCAGTAGGATTAAGTAGAGCACTATAATACAATCAGGACTGAATTGATTAAAAGTTGGACTTCAGGTTTTTTTAAGTTTACTTATTCATTTTGAGGGGAAAAGGGCAGACAGAGAGAATCCTGACAGCATGGAGCCCAATGTGGAGCTCAGTCTCACAAATTGTGAGATCATGACTTGAGCCAAAACCAAGAGTCCAACACTTAGCCGACTGAGTCACCCAGGTGCCCCTGGACTTTAGTTTTTTAAGAGCTGGTCTATATCAAGTTTATCACTGTCCCCAGAATATAACCCTTCAGGTGGCTCCACAGAAAACTTGAGGTACTTTTCTAGGCACCTCTTCCTTGGTTAGCCTTGATCTCTAAGCTTTGTCCCTCCCCCAAGCCTCAAAAGCTATCTGGAGGCTCTGTTCAACTTCATGGCACAGGTGAAATGTCAGGCTCATTATTTTATACCTCCTCGAGCTTGTGGTGCATTGATGCATCTCTAGTGAGTGAAAATAGTCTCTTAAATAATTTCTCCAGTGACTCTAGCTGTTGTTGGTAGGAGGGTTAGTCCACATCATGGTAATTCACGTTAGGTTGAAATCCCTTTCTCAGTGTAATTTTAATTTACATTTCTTTCATTATGAGCAAAGTGAACCACCTTTTCACATGACTAGAGGCCATTTTTATTTTTTTCTATGAACTGTTTAATTTCTTGCTTAAATTTCTACTTAGTTTTTGATCTTCTTAATCTCTATTTTTAGAAGGACTTTATATGTTAAAGATATTAACTCTTTGTCTATGATAAAATGTATAAATGTTTTTCCTCAATTTACAGTATTTTCCTTCTAAGTATTTCTTATGGTATTTTTTCCACCCAAAAGTTTATTATGTTTATATAATGTCAAATATTTTCACTTTTTTCCTTATTCTATTTTGAAGCGTAATTAACCAAGATTTCCTACTCTCAGCTTAGAGAGATCCATCAGTGATTTCTTCTGTAATTGTGTCTAAAGGAATGTGTTGATGGGAAATTGAAAATTGCCCACTTTCCAGAATTGGTAGCATTAGAAAGGATATGATATGCTTTTAAGTCCAGCTGGAAGGTTCAAGTGTTGTTTTCCCTTTCCCAACCTCATCCTCAGGAACAAATGAAACAAGTTATGGGCAGTTACTTTGATATTGAAGGCTTGGGATCTATCAGTCATTTTTTTCTTCTGTTGTCCTTTTCCTGACTCCTTTTATCTACCCTCATTTCATCAATGTTACTTCTACATTGACATCTCCCAGATATCCACATGTCTAATCACAATTCTCTCCCTCAGGACTGGATGCAAAAGGTTGTTTGGCATCTCTCCTTATATGACCCTGCACTTCAGACTTCAAATCTAAAATGGCTTTCTTCACCTTCCCTCACTCTGCTTGTCTTATATGTCTTGAAGTACTAACCTCCCTACCACCCATCCACCAAGGCTCAGAGATTGGTTACCTTTGAATCATACTTCATGATTGTCAAGTTCAGTAAAACATTACCAAGAATGAAAGTTCTATCCTTGAAGATTCCTTCCTCGGAAGAGATTATAAACTATATCTTCACCATCCTTGATTCATCCTCACCAACAGGCACACCAAATTTAACATACCCTGAGCTCCATAAGTACTCATGTAATGAAAATGAACTCAGCTTTCTGCTTTAAAAAAGTATCTAGATAATAAAAAATTTTTAAATTATTGATTTCCAGACCTTTATCTGTATCTGTATTTCTAACTGCTGTTGGTCTTCAAGTTGTGAAAACATAATAGATATTTAACTAAGAGGTGAGATATTATTGTCCTTTAGACTATCCGGAAAATTTCTTCACTTACTACTATATTTAAGCATGTTATATAGCTTTAGCCACAGCCAAATGGATGCATGCCCTATGAAGCTGTGCAAAATAGAGATCAATCACCACAAAAATTAACTAAAGACGATTCTCAGCAGTTCAAAATGGCAGCATCTGAGAATGTCTCTTAGGAAAGCATCTAGGCCATTCATTTTGTGTTTAAACAAAAAACCTCACTGCCAAGAGAATGAATCTTCCAGCTTTCAGGCATGCCTAAGGCAAAACAAGTTTTTCCCCCCCTCTTCAAAGTTTAAGCTACATAAATTCACACACACACACACACACACACACACGCACACATTTCCCTAAATTTAAATTGTAGGTTGTTCTGATTAAACCAAGTTTCCCTGCTTTCATGCTACCAGATTTTTAATTTGAAAAACTGTGTTATGTATGTACGCGATTATGTCACAAATTAAAGAGAATTTAGAGGACAGCACTAAAGAATTCAAGCAACTCAACCCACTATTTCCTCCCTTAACCTTTCCTGCAAAAGAAATTGAATCCCAGGAGTATTTTTAAATTTAAGAGGGCAATGGAGGGTAACAGAACAATTGGCCATCAGGCTGTTCTAATTCTCTATTAATCAAGGACTATCTTCTTTCTTCCAGCTCAAGGCAAGGATACACCTAGTGTTCCTGTGCAAAACGAAGGCTCTGGCAACACAGAAAACTCTCCAAGTCCTGATGGTAAAGTTCTGAGCTATTTGAGCGCATGCAGACTACAAATCTGACACATTTTCTGTGTGTAATCTAGGATTAAGGGAGCCATCTATGTTATGAAGCAACATATTCAGTTAGAACAAGGTAAAGTTCAAAAACCATGTTCTACTAGGAATTAATAAAATTGTGAGACTTACAATAAAACTGATGCTAGCTGTTTTAGAACAGTACGTGCCTCAGTTTCATCATAGCTCATAATACAGGAGCCATAGGGGGTAATTCCAAGGGTAACTGGACTGAAGTCCAGGTGGTGAACTTTACAGGAATACCCTTACTTACACAAAAAATACTTGCCCAAAGTTATCCCTGTTCTACAGGGATTCAGGAGAGCCCCTTTGAGCTAAGGTTATCTTGGACTTTCAACACCTTACCTCACTGTATTACTTCAGATGGCTTGGCCAAAAACATCATGAATCTTTAAAAGCACCTTAGAAATCAGTTTACAAAAATATTTCTTTATTCACATCTCATTTTGAAGGCATCTAAATACTCTGAACCTCAGGAATATGAATGTACCTTTGCCCCTGTACAACGATGCTGGGAACACTTTGAAATATTACTTGCATTAGAAAAACAATTATTTAGGAATATATGATTTAATAAATATTTGATTCCACAGGCCCACAGAGCTTAGAAGAACCAGAATTGGTTGATGATCAACGTTTATATATATCTTGCCATTTGGGTCATTTTAACCAAAGGAAAAAAGCAAATTGCTTTGAGCTGATAATGACCTTAGGAAAAATTCAGCCACTGGTAGAAATTACTTAGTGGTTTTAAATAGAGTTTTCTACACTAGGCATTACACCCTACTATAAGCTTTTCATCACCTGAATTTCCTCCCTTAATTATAAGCCCTTCCATACAAACTAGGTTTTTTTTCACTCATAGGTATGCATTACCTAAGAGAATGTTTTTCAACCTCAGATCCATTAAAGGCTACCACATGTTAGTCATGCTCAGTTGAATGAAACCTGCCACAGCCTAGTTGTGACATTATAGACATGGTTCTTTACTAGTTCTTTACAAAACATGTTCTGAAAAACAGCAGACCCATGCAACGCTTATTGAATAAAAGGGAAATAAATGTGAAAAATACTAAGCTTTACCTCTCACTTAAAGATTCGTCATGCATATTGCAGACTCTCAGAAGGCTCAGTTGTAAAGAAATATATTAATGTTGCTTTTCCCAAACTTATTTGATCATGGGATGCTTTTTATATTAACATTTGTTAATAGGTTTTAGAACCAGTAACCGTTGGGTTGGAGGAAGAAACAGAGCAAGAATGCTCTCCTATATTTTATTCAGCACACTACCTCACTGCGATGGGCAACCTTACAATAATTTTGCAGACCAGAATAGAAAGTACATGTATTATTCTCCTTATATAGGTAGCATTGCTGCATCTGGCCAGTGTATATCTGGGATTTAGAGTAAGCTCACACATCATTAGAGACCCATGATAGTTTGCATGTGGAACAGAGACCAGCTTTTAAAACCTTCCTCTTTAAGGGAGAGTTGGTTGGTATGCCCTTCAATATTATTTCCTCTTTCAAGCCTCTTTTGAGTGTGAAAACCAGCATCTGCCACTATTTTAATTTAATCAAGTTTTCCTGTTTGAGAAAAAGAGCTTTGGGTTGTTGATTTATTGTGCCAGTAAATGAAGACTACCCAAGAAGAACAAATGTTACTTATTCAGCTTACTATAACAGTGCCATTATCACTGGTGTTGTTTGATTCAAAGGCAGGCAGGGAAGTGGGAAACCTTTATTGTTATCAAAAGAGAAGATTCCAAGCATCCTCTGACTGGAGATTGTTGGCATGGGGCAACTGGATTTGAGCTACCTAGAAGTGGGTGATTGGTTGGCTTTCCTTGTTTGGTTTGTGTTCGAATATTGGCCCAGAATATGGTGGAGCTGGCAGTCACTGTCCAAGTCCTGACCATTCTAAGCTATAGCTGGATTGCCCAGGCTGGTTGCTGCAGAGGTTTTTAGTCAGTTATATTGTTATAGATGGTCTGGCCATTGTCATTTGTATATTGTCTCTCTGTTTATAATATGGGCTCTGATGCTTTAAAAATATCCATATAATTAAACCTACTGACTTTTGAAATTTTCCGGAGCAACTTCTATGCCTGCCTGCTCTGGAATACTTCTGGACAATGTCTTTGATTACGCATTCTCTTTTTATGCAAATGCTCACAGAACAATGCACACAGTACAGTAAAAGCACACATTTTACCATTGCTGTGCTATCTGGTTAGATGTTCTGCTTTTCTATTGCATGGTATCTGCTGCTGCACCCGTTGGCAAGTTTACAGGGTCTGTTTCAAAATTCAGACTTGAAAACAGCAAACCAAACAGGCCTACTGACATTGCCATTTTAGTGAGAGCTGCTCACCTCTCTGCATGTCAATGATCTGTTTTGCTCTGTTTTCTTTTTATTTTCTTAGACATCTATTAAGGCCTTTGAATTTACCTCAGGATGGTAATAAATGCACCCAAAATGTCAACCCAAAAATCTGGTATAAAACAACAGCTCAGCTCCTATTGTTCAGTAAGAGGCAATTCTGCCCTCCCTGGCCCCTGCCAGCAAAAATCTATAAGAATTATTCCCCAAATCTGGAGTGAATGAAAATGAAATGAAAAGAGGTACAAGACAGGAGAGTAGGAATGTAATGATTCACAGACCATCTTAATGGGTTCAAGAGATTTGGGTTTAATAAATATTTAACCTTTTTTGTTTTCCTTTCTGGTTACAGTTGAAATGAATAGTCAGGTTGACAGTGTAAATGACCCAACAGAGAGTCACCAAGAAGATTAACTAATAGGTAAGTTGCCCCTGTAGTGGGGTTTTTAATTGATTAAACCAGCCATGGGAAGTGTTGTAAATGGTATATTGGATTTCCCTTGGTTCTGCCAAGTCCCACAGTGTGGCTCAGGCTATACTTTAAAAATCCTCACGCCAAGTAACACCGTGGAAGGAGAAAGGATAACCCCATAAAGCTCACCATGCTTCGAGGGTAAAAAGATAAGCCACAAAATATTCAAATGTTCAGTTCCCTGGTTTTCTGAGTTTGAAAACAAGAAAAAAATACTTCCATCCATTTAACCTCCTGGCCTCCTGGCCGGATCAAGTTATTTCAGCAACCCCTAGCTGATTCTGAAACATGGCTTTCCCAGAAGCTACCTGCTGAGTTGTTTTTAACAACTAACACTAAGTAATAGTTTTTAAGCATAACACTAAATATCTCTCTCTGGAGAATGCGGAAAGGAACTTGAGTGTGGACAGAAAAAAGCCTGACTTGGGTCCTCTTCTGTCACATGGCTACCTGTGGACCCATGTGTCTACACAGAGTTTGTTGAGTTTAATGAGCTCTAGGGGACTCCCCAAGAAATCATAGTCTGGGACAATTTTGTGTTTAGGAGCTTTTCCAAACCACCATTCTAATCTCTCCTCAGAGACTGAAATTTATCTAAAATGATGAGCAGTCTGTAACCCTTTTCCATATCTTGAGGGCTGGTGAAAAGAATGAGAGAAGTCATGCTTGGTATTTTGATTCCTAGCTAAAAATACTAATTGTGAAAAAAAAAACAACCATGAAATAGATGGATTGTGGGTCATCCAGCATAAGGCACAATTGTGTTAACACCATTGCCCCTTAGCATCATCCTGCACTCCCCAGCATCTTCTTGGTAGGTCTCCGCTCTCTCCCAAAAGACCATGTTGCACCAGACTTGGGCTCCAGCATCACAGCAGAATAATATATGAAAGTAGGCACTTGTCCTTCCCATTATGGTCTTGAACATCATTTAAAACTAAATATAATAGTGTTTGTGTAATACAAACGTATTACCTATACATGTATAGTATAGCTCTGATAAAAAGAATAAAACTCATACAAATATGGTCTTAGAAGCATTTCGCCTTTTTCTAAACCTTGCTCATGTATTTAAAATTATCCTGTTAGGTTGAAGAAATGATACAGTAGAGAAATTTCCATTATAAAATAATGAAGTGAGGCTAAACCTGAACAATTTAAATGCAGGTTCCTCAGTGTTGCCTTAACTTTTGCCCCTTTGTTGCCAACAAACTATAGACTTCTTTCCAGAATTTTTCTTACAGACACTACTATTTTCCTTTATGATCAAAATCTAATAAAGTATCCAGATCAGTGTTTTCCTTGATAATGTCAAAATATTTTCCTTGACCATGAAAATGAATCAGTATCTTTACCCAAACCAGTAAGTTGTCAAAACTTCAAGTTCAATATTAGTTTAAGGAAACTCAATTCCAGAAAGGAGAAGTGACTTGCACAGGGTCACTTGAATGATCAATGGAAGTTCAGATACTCCCAAGACAAAGTTATTTGATGACACCATACTGCTCCTTAAACAGTAGTGAGTTTCTGAACACAGTTGTCATAGAGAACAGTATGACCTGAAGAACTTCAGTAATTCTCACAGAAATATTTAGACAGCTGAATTTGTAGAGGTTATGTGGCAGTTCAAAAGAAAGAAGGAACTTTTAGTTCTGTGTATCACACATTCAAGGAAATTAAAGAAATACAGTGAAATCGAATTAGAATTACAGAGTTCCATAATATGATGCAAGAATATTTTCGTGTTGTGTAATTTATAATTGTAAAGAATCAGGACTATCATAATGACAATAGGGGAATGACTCAGCAAATCAATAGAACACTCTGCCAACATAAAAATAAGCTTTCAACAGGTATTTGAGGTCATGTAAAGGTAGTTAAAGAATCTGAACCTTTGCTTCTAGAGAAACATGGCAGGCTGAGTTTGCTGGCGACCAAGGTGTATTTTAAGAGGGCTTATAACTTTCACTTTTACACTCTGAATTCTTGCTCTTGGAATCCAACCATCCTGTAAGAAGCTCAAACACTACTATAGAATGAGGATGGCCACATGGAGAAAGACTCTGGATCCTTGCTTACTGAGAGGCCATTTTGGATGTTCTGCCCCCAATGGAGACCACCTGGAGCAAATAAACTGCCCAGCTGAGCCAAGGCCAAACTATAGAACCATGAAAAATAACAAACCATGATGCATTAGCCACGAAGTTTTGGGGTAGCTTGTCAGTAGCAACAAGTAAATTGGAAAGGTGGGATAATACAGAATGTCTACTAGTACAAATGTTTAGAAATGAGAAGTAAATTATAACAAAAAAAAATGTTTAAATACCTAGCTCAACTGACATGAAAACAAAGGTGCCAGATATAGAGAGGAATTTCAAATACAAAGCAATAATGTGGTGAGCTGAAGACACAGTAGCCCTAAGGGCTACAGATTGGTTGTCAATGCAGAAATAGACCCATGGCTAGATCCTTGCTTCCTAATGCCCACCTAGGACTTTGAGCCGCTCAAGGTAAGAAATTAGAACTGGTAACTCTACCTAAATAAACCTGGAATTTCCAGCTCAAGAAGTTAACAAGGTGCCCTGTGTCAGCCCAAGGGTACCACGTGGGGAAGGAAAAAGGCTCCTATGACAAGTAAAAAACACAAATACACCATGAATTTGAAACACAAATTTATGCCATCCAAAGTCACACAGAAAAACACAGACTGAGAAATTAATTTAATAGTTGACTATAGGCAGTACTATCCCTGCTATCGATAACACATTGAAATGTGAACCTATCTCTTGGAATTCTTACAAAAGAAGAAAAATTCTCTGAAGATGAATTCACAATTTAAAAACCTATAAACCACACAAAGGAAATGACCCACCATGAATGAGAATCGGTGGGGAAACTTACAGGATGACTAGTGCTATGATAATTTTAGAGTAGAAAATTCTGAAGATCTTATAAAATAAGTACACTTAAATGACAAAAAAAGATAAAAGGTAGATATAAAACTGTAAGAAAAGAGCAACACTCTGAAAAATTAAGAACCATTTGAAAAAGCAAACAGGCAGATGATGATATGAATGACATATAAAGAGACACGAAGGCTGGAAGAAGGCCAAGACGTTTGTGCTCAGTACAAAGGAGTATCTGATAGTGTCTGAAAGATGATGGCTGAGTATTTATCAGAATTGATAAAAGTCATGAGTTTTAAGTTCAAGGAAGAATAATAAGTCCCAAGCAGGACAGACTTAAAATAAACCCACATACAGGCATTGCATGACAGCAGAGACAGTGAGAAAAAAAAGTGAAAAATTAGAGGGAAAGGAGAGTTAACCTTCCCAACATCAAGAATTTAATTCAGAAGATAGTGGAATAATTCTGAGATTTCAAAACGTAGATAAAAACAATTATCAGCGTAGAGTTCTCTACTAGTTTCACTATCATTTAAGAAGATAATAACTGCCACTTGTAGGAAGAAAAGTTTGCTACTCACATACCCTTTCTTTAAAAGCTACTAAAGGATGCATAACACTAAGAAGAAAACTGAGCCCAGAGGAAAGAGTAAGGTGCAGGAAACAATTGTAAGCCAAGGAAAATGGTAAAAACAAGGCAAATAAAAGTAAATATTGACTACAAATTTATAGTAATAATCAGTGGGTGGCTAAAAACAGGTAAAACAAAATTACTGTTTATGTGCATTTTACTTTTTTTAATTTTGGGGTGCTGGGTAGCTCAGTAGGTTAAGCATCCGACTTCGGCTCAGCTCATGATCTTACAGTCTGCAAGGTCAAGCCCTGCATCAGGCTTTGTGCTGACAGCTCAGAGCCTGGAGTCTGCTTCAGATTCTGTGTTTTCTTCTCTCTCCAACCCTACCCAAATAGTGCTCTCACTGGTCTCTCAAAAATAAATAAATATTTAAAAATATTTTTTAATGTTTTTTATTTGACACAGAGAGAGAAGAGAGGGGAAAGGGGAGAGAAAGAGAGAGAGAATCCCAAGCCGGCTCCATGCCTAGTGCAGAGCCTGACACAAGGCTTAATCCTGTGACCCTGGGTTCATGACCTGAATTGAAATCAAGAATCAGATGCTCAATCCACTGAGCCATCCAGGCACCCCTATGTGCATTTGATAATACACAAAGTAATACTACATACCTTCTATTATTGTGTATTTGTGAGTAAATATTTGTGTAAAAGTATAAAAATATGCAAGTTGATTCACACTGATACCAGGATTTGGTGATCTCTGGCAAGGAAGACAAATATTTTTAACATACCAAGAATTAAATTAATTTATCTATAAATAATTTACCTGCAGTCTTTTATTTTTGAAAAGTAAAAATCGCAAGAAAATTTGAAAACTATTAGCACATATTAATCTGGATAGAGAATATATCCTAGGTATGTTATACTCTTTATAAGTTTCTTTATGTTTGCAATTTTCAGTTTTAAAATGAAAATTTATAATTGTATACATATGTGTGTAGAGAGATATGGAAAAATACTATAAGGAAATACTCCATAGTATTAACCAAAAAAGTTATCGTCAATGGAGGAATGATATAGGATTTTTCTTATCATTTACTTTTGGCTATTTCAAATACCATCTGCAACAAGCATGATATTGCTTTTACGCATACACACTTCAAAGAATCCTTTTTGAGAAATTCATAGGACACCGGATAGAAAATCAACTCAGAGATCATCTGCTCCACTCTTCCATGTAGAGACATAGTAATTTATAGTGATAGAAATCAGATCAATTGCTGGTTCCAGCAGGAGTGGGGTTGATAGCTGGCAAGGGTACTTTTGGGGTGACGGGAATGTTTTATATCTTGATAGTGGTGTAGGTTAAACATATGCGTTTTGCAAAACACATTGAAGTATGCTTAAGATCTGTGCATTTCCCTATACGTGGATCATACCTCACCTTTTAAAATCTAAAAAAGTAAAGAATATTGACTCTTCTAAGGCACAGTATCTTCTTAGAGTTCTGTCTCAGGTGGAGGACACAGCAGAAACTTAGTAAGATCTCAAAATAGTGGTGTAGTCGGGGCGCCTGGGTGGCTTAGTCAGTTAAGCGTCCGACTTTCGCTTAGGTCATGATCCCCCGGTTCATGGGTTCGAGCCCCGCGTCGGGCTCTGTGCTGACTGCCAGCTCAGAGCCTGGAGCCTGTTTCAGTCTGTGTCTCCCTCTCTCTCTGACCCTCCTCTGCTCACGCTGTCTCTCTCTCTCTCCTAGAAATAAATAAAACATTAAAAAAAATTTTTTTTTAAAAAATAGTGGTGTAGTCATCAACAACTTTTGCAAATCTGCATTATGTGAATTGTTACTATTATTTCTGTGTGGAGCCCTGGAAATAAGAGCATATGAATGGACCCAAGACAGGAGGACACAGCAATTCAGGATTAGGTCTTTCAAAGACTACTTTGAAGAGTTAATTGTCCCCATCAGCGGAAGCAAGTCATCAATGTGGCAGACGTTTACTAGCAGTGATTTATATGCTCTTTAAAGATACCCTGTCCCAGCAATCACAGCTCAGATATCCAAAGCTCTCTGATAGTCAAAGAAGATATTCCTAGGCTTGTTTGAAGGATAAGAAACATTTAAATGACTGTGTTCTAAAGCTATGCCTTGCTAAGTCTATGAAATCTATTACCTTTAATCTAACAAATGGTTTCTCCTTGTCTTTGGCAGGGGCACAAGATGAAGCAAAGGAACAAAGAAATGGAAGTAAATCACAGTCCTCAGCATTGCAGGCCTCTCCTGGCCCTGGGGGGTGGGTGTAGAAAGACAGTAGTGCTAGCTGTGGAGGAGGGGGTGGGGGGGCAAGTCCCGGGGAAGGACAGGGAATCCTTTGCTCTAATTTCTCCAGCTGCATTTTGTTCTGTTTACCTGCAGAACAAGAAAGGGAAAAAAAAAAAAAACAGAAAAAAGTTTCCTGTAATTTGGTGAAGGGACCCATGTTAATGCATTTTTCAGGCGCTATCCCTGTAATTTCTGTTTTTTCTCTCACAACCTTTCCCAGGGTCACAGTGGCACCGTGTAACACTCACATGTGTAGACTGGCCCCTGTCCACTTTCTCGATTATTTCACAAAGCTGGTCGATACTGTGATTTCTTCAAAGACAGAGATAGAAGATGATTGTTTGATAAACTGCAGGCTAAATTTCAGGTGTCATCAAGCCCAATATCAGTATCATGCACAGACAAAGGAGGCAGGGTAGAAAATGGGCAAAATGCTCAGAAATCACTTGGAAAAGGGTCAGGGCGATGAATTGAAAATGTTTTATTCAGGGATTCCCAAGGTACAATTCTGTTCCATGTGGTTAATGAGGAATGTGGAAGCCCGATTTAATCCACAGCGGAAAGCAGAGACATAACAACAAAGGCAGACCCTGGCAGCCATCAGGGTCTTTTTCCTTCGTAGCCAGGACAGCAGGTACCTGCTTTGACCCTGACTTTCAACAGAGTTCACCCGGTCCATAAGGTCTTTACTGTGTGCTTCAGCGTAGACCTCACCACCGAGAGAGGACTCTGCAACACGGTTCTAAGGGAAGACGCTTTTCTAAGTGTTTTAGTTAAGAGAAGGAGCTGCTGCATTCAGACCCCAAATGTATGCCAATAAATAGTAAAAGTCCTACTTGAAATCTCTCCTTCTATATATGCTTTTCATAAAAGAACTTCTTGTCTTTACCCACGGTCTGATGGCCCGCAGAAAGATGCTCATTGAAGTCAGAGGCAGTTTGAGGTCTTGCTTGTAGTTCTGGCTTACTTTTAAATGGTCCGGTTTGTTCCTGTCACATCCCAAACTATTCTGATGGCTCATCCCCTCTCCCAGAAATCCCTTCATTATCACCTTGAAGGGGAACAGCAGTATCAATAGGGCAAGATCCCCGTGGTACAGTAGGCACAAGGGATGAGGGGCCCAGGAGGAAATCAGAAGTTGTCACAAATGTCTATCCCAGAGCCAACGTGACCAGTGACCCTCATGAGGCAAAATGGCCTCCTTCCCATAGCCCGCCTGGGTTCTAAGAATAATATACTTTTTTCTGAGGAAACTAATATCTCTTCCTGCTTATCTTCTTAAATTCACCTTCTTTATAAGATCTTTAAAATTGGAAGATATACATAGAGAAAGGAGAAAAATAATGGCTCAAACTGAGTATTTCTAACATAAAAAGGTGTTCTGTTTTCTAAATATTCCATGGAGTTCTTCAGTTTTGATCTTTCCTCCATGGGAAACTCACCATCTTATCTTTCTATGAATTTTGTTTTGGCCTTTCTGAATCTGTTGCCCCTTTGGATGGCTTATTTGGCATATTGGGAGAATTAGCAAGTTATATTTCTGTGTATGCAACATGTTCTAACATCCTGTATTTTTAAAAACAAAACTGCTTATCAACCTAGCAGCAATGATATTTAAAGGACCTCATGATTTTGGAATGTGGCTATTTCTTCTTCTGCCACTGTTCTACAGTTTGCTATGGAACTTTACATGCCCCCTACTGCATTAGACATTGCTTTCTAGAAAAGCAAGAAAAAGTCCCATTTTACGGAATCCAAGAAATGAAGCCATATGAATATTGATAGTTTCTATATTTCATGCCATCTTTATAACTTAATTGAAAGTCACCATCATTCTTATTAAGGACTTGACAAGTGCAATATGCTAGGAGCACATTGTACTGTGACTCAAATGTTAGTGCTACTCATTCGGTAATGAGTTATGACTGAAAACAACACGAGGAGACAAGAAAGATGGGAACTTCTCAATGGACAATGAAAAAAAAGAGACTTTTTGTCCTGTTAGGAACAGTGGAGACTGAAATTATTTTAGTCGGGGTGTTCTCTTTATCATCAATGACAGCTGTTTTATTCATTTATTTTTAAATGTGGGGTGGGTAGGAATGGGAGAAGGGAGTTCTCTGCCTGAAAACTGCAGGAAAAGGAAAGTAAACTTTGAGAAGAAAACTAAGAGAATGAGGAATAAATATCATCAGCTCCACTCCTGAATGTTTCAACTTTATCTTCTGATTAAATTGTGTTTCCATCTTTGTGTATCATTATGCCTTTTGGTTGCTATTTGGCTATAAGTTTTTATGCTTTAAAACAATGGACTCACTTTCCATTTCAATAGTAAAGTATTAAAAAATCTAGCTGTTGGCCAGATCGAAAACACCTCAACACAGGGAACCTTTTTTCCGCTGGTGCTGTCATTGAATAGGCTATCCAATAGAAAATTCAACAGGCTGGTTGATTCTTCTGCACATGAACCCTGGGTGTAAATTTTCAGCCGCACTTCTGCCAGGTTACATGGCATGAAGAGTTACAGGAGGGAGAGGGGGAGAAAAATAGCCCCATATTAGTCATGTTTGCATATGGAGGATCAAAGTAAGCTTTCAACATAATACAGGTATCCCTGCTTTTCTGAAATCGCATTATGCCACTTTGCTTTTATGAAAGGCCTACATTAGTACCCTGCTACCATGAACCTAAAGAAATCCGAAGAGGGTTTTGCTTTTATGAAAAATGCAAGCAGGGAGAGTGACACCGCCAAGCTCCCTCCCTGGGAACTACACTCAGCATCTCAGCATCAAGCCGCCATAGCTTTGAACTGTATCTGTGAGCATCTGTATTTTATCTCATTTTATTTTGTATCCGTTAGCAAGTTGTGCCCTATGGTATTAGAAAAGGGCCTGGAAAGGCTCAAAGATATTTCCATAGAAATTAATAGTAATTATTTCTTTGCTTTACACCATTTCGGCTTAAGGAAAGGTTTCATAGGAATGCTACTTTCGGATAGCAGGGGAAACCTATAGTTCTAATTAGAAAGGTACTCATTTTAGGAGAGACAAAGGGGCTTTTCCTCTAGCTAGTAACCATTCAGATGATGGACAAGACTTCTTTCATAAAAGCTTACAAAGGAGGCATCCCAAATACTGTCTGTGATACTGGGTCACATAATAGTCACCGCAACTAATTGTAAATCTTTCTATGAAATACTGAAAGCCTCTTTGTGAATTAATACAGTTCTGCTTGATGCACTTGATTTGAAATGACTTTTCTCTGTATGTGGTGCATGTCAGCTTTGCTTTGAAAAATAACAAAGTTAGCAGAATATGTTCAATATATTTTCTTGGGGAATAGGGTTTTTATCATATGATTCATTAAGGATTTGCCTTACCCTGACATTTGTGATATAAAGGAAAATAAGAAAAAAAAGTAATTTTCTTGATCAAGATATGTTTTTACTTAATGCAAATAAATGTAGTCTGTTGCTTGCAAGGAAAAAAATGTCTTCTGATATCTGGTATAAACTGCTAAATAGAATAATACGTGCCTCTTTTGTTAAAACAGCATATAAATGCTGAACTGCTTCTGAATCTGTTTGTTTCTTTTCATCTGTGCCGCACACTAAGAAACTTAAACAATTGTTGCCTTCATACTATATTTGTTAGAGCAGAGTATGAATAAAATTTGTTTGAGAAGATAAGGTGCAATTATCTGTGTTTTGTGAAATTTATTCCTCAGCATAAGCAATTAATAACTCAAACTGTCCTTTTAATACTATGTATTTGGTTACAAAAATGTATATTTAACATCACCCCTATAAATCAGCTTTAACTTACCAATAGTCTTTCCTTATTGAGACTGGTCAATGTTTTGGCCGTGCTTTTCAAAATTAAACTCTAGTTTGTACAGACACAAGTCCCAATGTTGATTTTTTTTTTGGTCTCTGAATGCTACTAGATAATTAATGATCCTTCCAACAGCTTCTGAGGTGCAAGATAGGAGTTGCTGAGATGAAACCATGATTCCATGAGCATGGGTTCATCCTTTAGAACCCACCATCCGTTACTGGAATTCTTTCTGGGTACTTTTTCTGAGCCAGCCACTGTACTGGCTATGTGATCACTGCAACCATGATCCTCCTCAGTCTATTGTCGATGGAATTATGATTGAATTACACAATTGTTAAAGAGTTTGGCAACGGATCAACGAAAAATCGCTATTGGAAAAACTTAATGTTCTTTTGAAAATGGAAATCTGCATTCCATCAAATTTAATTCCCTTCATCTCCTCCAGAAGAGGTGCTTTCAGTTTTATTGTTCTAGAAGACAATAGTAAAAGTCAATCCCCTTATCCAACAAAGCCAGGGACCTAATAGTTAAAAGAGAATAAGGTTTTTAAAACCGTTTTACCAGAGGAGCATTTTTCCAGTAATGAACAAGGTTCGATGAGAAAAAAATGATAGTCTTATGCTGCAATGGGCAACCTCAACACAAATGCCTCAAAGTGACAGCAGAGATAATTTAACATGATTCTAGATGCCAGATGCAGTTTTTTACTAACAGCAATTTTCGCTCTCTTGTCCTGTCATTCTTACATTTCTCCCCAACCACTCCCTCCCCTTTGCCTTACTTCATTCAGAGGTGTCATTAAATGTTGTTTAATGTTAGTGGTGGTTCTCAGGACTAAAAGGGACAATGATACTCATTTCTGTTGTTCTGGCCAGGACTCTGGCAAGCTGTACGATTTTGAGAAGCAACATGCCTCCCTCTCTTGGTTTGGCAGATGGAAATTCCTGAACTTTTTTATACATTTAAGCATAAAGCGCCAAGATATTATACGTTGCCATTTAGAAAAGCAGTTGGTGAATTATTAGCATTAGATTCTGCTATTTGATACTGTAGGCAAATGGCCTTTTATTGAGCTCAAGTCTCTTTACCAAAAGAATAAATGATCCTTACCACTGGATAGTCAATATGAAATCCTTATTTAAATTTTGCCCTTAAATTATGAACCCATGAGAATAAGAGAGGATTGTTTTATAATGCTTAGAGAAATAGGAGATTTGAGTTCTTAAAATGTGCACACACAAAGTACTGACAGAGTATATATCTTTTTAAGTAATCACTTTCTGATAATAACTAAAGTGGATCTACGGCTGAAGAAGAAAGGAGGTGCAACTGTATCATTTGGTTAACATGCGTGGAAAAATATATATTTACAAGGAGATTATACCAATATATACTTTCCTTTCATGGGGAGCGGAGGATGCTTCCTCACCCCACTGACATTGGACTTGATGATGTAATTTGCTTTGGTCAATGATATGTAGCCAGAAATGGCATGTGACACCTCAGGTAGAAACTAGACGATCCGTGCTCTTTTTTTCCCATCTACCACAATGACCAGCAATATCCCAGGAAGGTGGCTCTGTCAGCGTTGTACCAGTGTCAAGATGTGGAGTTTCAGGCAAGCTCCCCTGAAGTGATATTTATGAGAAATAAACCTGTACTTTGAGATTCAGGCACCATTTGTTACGCTAGTATAACCTAGCCTGTACTAAGCATTTAAATAAGTTTACAAATCTATGTGAGCTGCCTCTCCAACTTCAACTTGTGAGACTGTCAACTTGGCTCATAATGCTGCCAGCACACTGGCCTTCTGCCCGTTCCTAGAATAGCCCAAATTTCTCAACAGGCTCATGGCCTTTGAGGTTGAAAGTTCTTTTCTCCCATTGTCATTTGTTTAGTACGTTGTCAGCCTTGAGATCTCACCTGTAACATCACTTCTAGAGATGTCTTGTGTTTGTCTACCTGGCACCATATCTGCTCCTTCAAGAAACTTACAATTTGCTAATTTGTTTACAAGGAAGGGATAAAAATTCAAATGACTTGCCTCAGACATGCAAAACAATGTCTCACCACCCCCCCACCAACCGAACTTGCCCTATTTCCAAGCCTCTATCCAACTCGTTAGAGGAGAAAATGGGAAAAGATTTTAATGTGTTTTAGGTATCAGGTTTTCCAGTTTAGGGTACTACCTTGGGAGAAATAATTTGGTCAAACACAAGGTTTAAATTCTCCACCGAGGCTATTATTTCTTGCCACTTCAATTGTCATGCCCCCACCCCTTAGATAAAGGTCTTATTTTCTAATCACTATGCAATAAAACTAACAATTCCAATAAATTTGATGGTTAAAACAATACTTACTATAACATTTTTAAAGTAATGTCCTAAATATTTTGTCACGGAGGGTATCAAGAATAAAATTACAGACTATTTAGAAAATCACAAAAAATAAGAACACAATTTTAAAAAATGTTGGATACAGCCAAAACTACACTTACAGAGAAATTTAGTCTTAAATGCCTTAATTGTTTGAAATAGAGAAGACAGAGAAAAAAGCACTTTTAAAACAATTCAAATGCAGATTTTAGAAAAAGAAAAAGATCCAAAGAAAATAAAGACTAATATATAGAGAGTGAAATACATATATATTATCTATATAATAAACTAAGAAATTTTTTAAACAGTCAAATATTAAATCTATGGATTCTTTGAAAATCCATTAAATAAATCTTCAGCAACTGTCATGAATAATTTAAAAAGGATAGCAATGCAGAAATTTTAAGTCCAATGAAGTTAAATTTATACATAACAATATAACTAATAATAGTCAAATAAAATGGACTTTTTTAAAAAATAAAAATACCCAAATTGATACAACATGAAGGGGAAAATCCATATAAACAAATTTACGGCAAAAATGAGAAAAGATCTCAAAAAGCCCCCCAAGCTAACCAGGTATGCCTGTTTCTCTTTCTATCTAAATAATGTGTACAAATTGTCAAAAACCTGGGAACACAGACAATATTCTCAATTTGTTTTTATGTCATAGTATTTTCATAATGAAATCATATAGTACATTGCTTTTTCACTTGGTATCACAAGCATTTTCCTTTCAATCAAGAGTTTTCCTGTTATTTAAAAATATTTTATCAATGGCTCAAATTTACATGATCACTTCCCTAGTCTATGACATTGGTTATTTTATGGTTTTCCCTATTCTATTTATTTTTTAATCTTTTAATGTTTATTTACTTTTGAGAGTGAGAGAGAGCACGAGTGGGTGAGGGGCAGAGAGAGAGGGAGACACAGAATCCAAAGCAGGCTCCAGGCTCTGAGCTGTCAGCACAGAGCCTGATGCGGGGCTCAAACTCACAAACTGTGAGATCATGACCTGAGCTGAAGTAGATCGCTCAACCGACTGAGCCACCCAGCTGCCCATTCCCTATTATAAACGAATACTTTTGATCACAAATTTTTGTTTTCATCAGGGCATATTTTCAGAAGTCTTACAGGGTGTCTAGCAATAAAAAAATCAGAATTCCCAGGGCACCTGGATGGCTTCGTGGGTTGAGCATCTGACTTCAGCTCAGGTAATTATCTCACAGTTTATGGGTTTGAGCCCCATGTCAAGCTCTGTGCTGACATCTTGGGGCCCCAGAGCCTACTTTGAGTTCTGGGTCTCCCTCTCTCTCTACCCCTCCCCAACTCCACTCTGTCTATCTCTCTCAAAAATAGATAAATATTTTTTAAAAACATTTTTAAGGAAAGAAAATAAGAATTCCCATTTTGTAGAATCTTCACTGGCCTTGAGGTTCCTACAAATATATACCTAAAATGTGTGAGTCTGAAAAATGGTTTGTCATTAGTATTTTAAGTACTGTTTCCTCACTAATGAGGTTGAGCAGATTTGTCAGCTATCTAAATTTCCTGATTGAGGAATTAATCTGTGTCATTTGTTCGTCTGTCATTTGGGATTTTGATTTTTTTTTTAATATTTTTTTATTTATTTCTAGGAGAGAGAGAGAGACAGCATGAGCAGGGGAGGGTCAGAGAGAGAGGGAGTCACAGACTGAAACAGGCTCCAGGCTCTGAGCTGGCAGTCAGCACAGAGCCTGACGCGGGGCTCGAACCCACGAACCGCGAGATCATGACCTAAGCGAAAGTCAGACGCTTAACCGACTAAGCCACCCAGGCGCCCCTGGGATTTTGATTTTTTAAGTTGATATTTATGAACTGTTTATATATTGAGGGTTTAATCTATCTTTTCATCACATTTCTTGCATATAATTGTATCGTGGTATCTTCTGACATATAGAATACTATGTCTCTATGCCATCAAATCTCCCTTTGCCTTTGTACTGGCTTACATTACTTTTGTAGTTGACACGTATTATGTTTGCCTGCTGGGTATCCATTCCTGCTACTTCAGGTGATGAGCTTTTAAGGCTAGTAGAAAAATCCTTTTATGTATTTTCTGGAGCTCACCTTCCAACCCTATTCTCTGGGTGACCAATAAGGGATCCAGACTGGCCAATCACAATATTGTGTCTCCCTGTGCTCAGTGAGTGGTTTAGAGAGGCCATATGACTCAAACAGGACTCAAACAGGAAAAAAAATCACTAATTATAGCGAGCAAGTAACCTGCAGACTTTGGCAGCTTTTTTCCTGATTCAGTTATGTAAGCCAATAAATTCCCTTTTTAAGAAAGTTTGAGTTCGGTTTCTGGCTTTTGTAACTGAATAGCTTTCCAATTCACTCTGATTTAGGAAGAAAAAATCTTAAAATGTCCTGAGGGTTCCATGTGATGGTTCACGCACATGCATGCACTGTGCATTACTTCTGCTAACTCATCTCTTCCTAGTCTCCTCCATGGTCTTCACTGCTCCACGTTACCTCCTCAAAGATGCCAAGCATGTTTCTCACCTTAAAGCTTTATGTTAGCCTTGCTAGAATTCTCTTTCTCCAGAGGTACATATAGCTACTTTGCTCACCTCCTTGGAGTCTGTTCAAAGCTTTCCCAGTAAGGCTTATCATGGCCACTTTCTCTAATGTTGCAAAGACATGTAGCTCTGGACCTCCTTATGGGCTCTTTTTTTCCCCTTGGCACTTATCACTTTCTAATATACCACATAATTTACCTTTTCATTAAGTCCATTTTATAAAATATTATTGAAAATCTCCCTCTGCTCTATGGGAAAAAGGTAAGCTTGGTGAGAGTGGAGACCTTTGTATGTTTTGCTCACTGAAGAATCCCAAGCACCAGACCAGTGCCTGGAATGTGTTAAGTGCTCATTAAAGTTTTGTTCTGGGAAGCCCTTAGCACATTCCATTCTATGAGGCTGGTGGCCTATCTGACTGGGGGTCTCTCTCTTCCTATTTGGGAAAAGTACAGAGGGGAGATGAAATTAAACTGTCACACAAGTGAACAGGAGGCTCTACACCCTGTGCCAGAAGATAAGTATCACAACAAGAAGAGAACTAATAAAGGTAAGAAAATTATTGTAAGATCTCCCTTTGGTTCAGAAATTATGCTTACCCCCTTTTGAATGCAGGAAAGAAAGGGACAGGGGAATCTGTCAGTTGATCCTATCTCAAAGCAAGAATTGTGTTTTGATGTTTCCATGGCCCTTATTTTTATCCTAGGTTAGGTGGTGACAGGGCTGTTTAGGTAGGATCAGCTAGGCTACTCTGGGAAAACAATGCCACCACAATGACTGAACACAGTGAAGGGTGGCTTTTCACTTGCCTCACAGCCCCTTGTGAGTTGGTCAGCTCTCCTTCTGGACAGTGATGCCTGAACCCCTGTTTCCTCCATCCTGTGGCTCTGTTACTTTTGACAAGTTTTCTCCCAGGTCACCATGCAACAAGGAAAGAGAATTATTAGGACCCAAGCACAGCAGGGATTGAACAACACCTGCCCACATTTCATGGCCATACCCAGTCGCCCGTTCTAACTCCTGCAACATGTAGGTTGGCCAAGTACTCAACAGAACAATGAAATGTGTTTGATGATTACCTAGCATTCCCTCTGCCTTGGGAGCAGAACAATTCCCTGCTGTGAGACAGAGCTGTGTGCTAACAATAAGCCCTCTATTTCCACTCCTCAACACCAAATGAGTCATACTGCTTTAGGGAGAGAGTGACACCTGGACATTTTGAATAATCAAAACAATGGCTGGGAAGCAAATCTGAATGTTGGTCTGCATTGTCTTGTGTAAAAACTTAAGGACATAGTATAATAAATCTTCGACCTCTATAGCTTGTGCTGGAACTGATCTTTCCTTTGTTATGAAGAAAAACCACAAGAAGACCTGGTCCAGGGGAGGTATGTATGTCTGATTTTATTTTTAGGTCCTAAAATGTAGAGCTTTTGAATTTCACTCATCTTTCCCTGTCTAAAGCTAGGGAATTGTTCCAGATGTTTGTATATATTTCCATTCCTTTTTTTGTTCTTTGTGTCTGTTTATGTGTATGATCCCATTTTTATATCTACATCTTTAATGTGTCTTACATTTATTTTGGTATTTGGCATTTTGTAGGAATTCATCAAGTAGCTTTAAAAATATTCCCAGCACCAAGTATTAAATAACACATCAAGATCCTATTGCGTGGAATTTATTTCTTTAACATACACTTATTTTACAGTTACGTCAGGATCTAGTTTCTTGGCTACATCTTCCGTTGATTTCTCTAGTGCCATTCTGTTTTAATTAATGTCGTTTTATAATATGTGCCAATGGTTATTAAGACAAATTCAATGCTTCCACCATTCTTCATCCTTAAATGTCCTTGGCCATTAAACATGGAAAGAGCCTAAGTGTCCATCAACGGACAAATGGATCAAGAAGATATGGTTTATCTATACAACGGAATACTATATGGCAATGAGAAAGAATGAAATCTGGCCATGTGTAGCAACATGGTGGAACTTGAGGGTGTTATGCTGAGTGAAATAAGTCAGGCAGAGAAGGACAGCTACCATATATTTGCAAGTATAAGAGGATTAGGAGGACCTTAATGGAGGACCATGGGGAAGAAGAAAGGGGGATCTAGGCGTGGGGAGAGGGAAGGAGGCAAACCATGAGAGACTCTTGAGTGTTGAGAACAAACTGAGGACTGATGGGCATGGGGGGAGGGGAAGGGGGTGATGAGCATGGAGGAGGGCACTTGTGGGGATGAGCACTGGCTGTTCTATGGAAACCAACTTGATAATAAACTATTTTTTATTTTTATTTATTTATTTATTTCTAGGAGAAAGAGAGAGAGAGAGACAGCGTGAGCAGGGGAGGGTCAGAGAGAGAGGGAGTCACAGACTGAAACAGGCTCCAGGCTCTGAGCTGGCAGTCAGCACAGAGCCCGACGCGGGGCTCGAACCCACAAACCGCGAGATTATGACCTAAGCGAAAGTCGGACGCTTAACCGACTAAGCCACCCAGGAGCCCCAGATAATAAACTATTTTTTAAAAAATGTCCTTGACCATTACTCATCATTCAGTGTTCCAGATGAGCCTTAAAATAGCTTTGTTACATTTACCTCGTATCGATATTCTTTCTTTTTCCATTCCCCCTCTCTCAATATTCCCAGAAAACTGGATAAGCCAATCAGTTTAGTCAGTTCATGCTTAGGTCAGACAGTAAGGGGAGAGGGCATCTGGATAAATGCAGCTTCCTGGAATGTTCCAGAGAAGAACAACAGTCTTGTTCATCCCTGGTCTTCTGACAAGGCTGGGCTGTGGTCTGAATAACAATCAGTCCTTGAATATTCTGCTCTGAAGCCTTTTCCTGCCTGCCTTGGCATCCAGTCCCTTCCACCTTATCTGAGGCATTTGGTTCTGCCTAGTGAGTCGAGAGGCAAACGCTAGGTAAATATCACTATGTCTTGAGTAATCATCGTCCACTTTGCAAACAAGTGCTCAAGGGCTCAACAGAGCTGGTCCACAGGACTTTATCTGCAGAATCCAAAGACATAGGAATACAGCATTTGGTTGCTAAATGCTCCAGCTGATGCAGCTTGGGAATGAGTTCTTCCTGAAGCAAACTGAAATGCAATCCCCTGGCTTTGGGTTCCACTTCACCTGATACCTGGTGCTGGCATTACCCAGCTCAGCTGAGACTCATTAGCAACCTGGCCTGACAAAGACAGGACTGCATCAAACCTGTTGGGCCCTCTTCATTTTTAAAACAAATTTGTAATGTTTGTTTATTTTTTGAGAGAGAGAGAGAAACACACACACACACACAGAGTGAGCAGGGGAGAGGTAGACAGAAGGAAGACACAGAACCCAAAGCAGACTCCAGGCTCTGAGCTGTCAGCACAGAAACCAGTGTGGGGCTTGAACTTGTGACCCTTGAGATTATGACCTGAGCTGAAGTCAGATACTTAACCGACTGAGCCGCCCAGGTGCCCTGTTGGGTCCTCTTTAGAGAGTCCAGAATAGACAAGGGGAAAAAATAGTTTTCTTGGCAAACAGAAAATGCAATAAATATTGAAAGAGAAGAAACATATAGTTAATGTTAAATAACATTAATTGTTCAACCCCCTTTATATATGTTAACTCCTTTAATCTTGATAACAGTGAGACAGGTATTATCATGATCTCCACTTCACAGATGTGCAAACTGAGGAACCAAGAGACTAAATATTTTTCACAGGGCCATACAGCTAGCATGTAGTATGGCTATGATTTGAACACAGAAAGTCTGGAGCCAGAGGTTACTAACTCAACCATCAGACTAGGGATTCTTAAGGTTTCCCAGGTGTCAGAATCACCTGGTAGCTTGATAAATGACAAGACCCTGGACCCCAACTTCAGAGTTTCTTATTCACGAGGTAGGGGGCAGGAAGCCAGGATTTTACATTTATATTAATTCCCAGGTGCTGCTGCTGCTGCTGCCCCAGCGACCCTACTTTGAGAACCACTGCACTACACTACAATAGAAATGATTGGCAGGTGCGTTCCTGTGAATGTGGGAAAAGATAAATAGATGTGGAAAAGGATTAAGCCATGCAGTTAATTCTCAGTTTCTAAAATCAGAGTATCTATGTTCTAGTTCCTAAGGAAACCCAAAGCTGGCATTGCCTACAAGGTGCCACTTTCTTCCTATTATGTTTGGTTGCAGGCAGCTATCCAAATATTAGAGAATATTAACAGCACTGGTTGGAGCATCAAAACACCTGGGTTTAAATCTCAGTAGCTGATTTAACCTAAGCCTCAGTTGTCATATCTGTAAAATAGTGATGATGATTATTTATCACTTGGGATTTCAGTAAAGGTAAATGGCATACATGCACACACACACACACACACACACACGCACACACACATGCATTGCCTGGCACATAGAGATAATGCTATTTGTTTTATAAGAAGAGGGTATCTGGTATCTTCTTCCTCTCAGACACTAGTAGAGGAATTTAACTTTGAGAAGCCAGTATGATTTACTAAGGTTACGCTGAGCATCCAAACTTTACAGCTTATCACTGTGACAAGGATAATAAAGACAGCATGTGTGTTTGACAATCTGCTGCCACCATGTTCCTGTTGGAAAGAGAGAAATATTGGCTGGCTCATCTCAGGCGCCATCTTTCCTTGTGGGGAAGAAACAGGTGGACTGGAGAAATGGAAGATGTAAGAAGGTAGTTGCAATCTACACAAAGGGAGTCTGGGTAATGGGTCAAGGAAAACAGAGGTCTTGAAACAATTTTACTCAGTACTATAAAGGAGATCCACTCACAGCCAATAAGTAAAGTTTTTTTAAATTCTCTTTATCTTATTACCATTTCATTCATTTATTCAACAAATACATATTGAGCCCCTGTTAGGTTTCAGCCACCACTCTAGGTTCAGGAGATACAGGGGTGAACAAAACAGGCAAAGATGCCCTCCATATGGAGCAGGGATGGGAGATACAGAGCCTGTGGGGAAAGTGGGCAATACCAGAGAGTAAAGGCCTGAAGGAAATGAAGACACTAGCCATGTGGCCATCCTCCAGAAGAGTGTCTGGTAGAAGGAATAGTAGCAAGTGCAAAGGCCTACAGGCTGGCTCATGTCCAGCCTCTGAGACCTGCCAGCATGAGTGAGTGCAGGAGGTGAGGCAGAAGATGGAATGGGAAAAAAGGTCAGGTCCCATCACAGAAGGCCTTGTAGGAAGACGGTTGAACATTCATAGGCTTTTAGGCAAAGGAGAAGATATGATGCAACTTTGAAAGGAATCACTGTCAATGCAGCATGAGAGAGTTGAGCTGAAGACTCTAATTTGGGAATGGATATAGAAGAGGAAAGACAGAAAAATAGATAAAAGGGTAGAGGTCCAGGAGAAAGATCTGGGTAGAGACCAAACCAAAGCTGGATCCATGTTCTGTTGGCCCTTACTCTCTTTTCCAATGCTCACCCCACAGTGTTCTCATGACCCCAACAGTTAATTTACTAAGTATCAGGAACTTTTCCCCAGCCACCTTGGATCAGTGTCCTCAATCTTCGCAGCACGTTAAAATCATCTAAGGAACGTTTTCAACATTCCCTGCTGAAAATCAAGGCGTCAAGATCAAGAAAGACAAAGGGACTATCCCAGATAAAGGAAACTAGGAAGACACAATTATGTAAATACCATGTGGGATCCTGGCAAAGGACATTAGTAGACACTCTGCAAAATCGAGCAATGTCTATAGAACAGATCATTGCAAGTGTCATGTTCATTTCCTGATTTGGATTATAATGCTGTGGTCATATACATATGATCATTTGGGAAAGCTGGGTGAAGGATACACTGTAATCCTTTGCACTGTTTTTGCACCTTTTTAGAAAATCTAAACAATTTCAAATTAAAATGTGAAAAAAAGCTATTGCCCAAGCTGTACCCCTGACCCATACATCAGCATCTTGGGCACAAGGGCCTGGCTATGGGCACTTTTGAAAAGCTCTCTAAATGATCTAGCATGCATTCTGGTTTGAGGGTCATCACCTTGGATTTTAAAAGTCTTTAGGGAGCTTTCCCTTTATGTTTTCTTCTATCCAAGAGGCAGAAAGAGATGTTGTGGCCGTTCGTCCCCAAGCCTGTCTGCCATCCTTGACCCAGAAAGAACCTCTTCTGGGCAGAATCAGAGACCAGGTTGAACAACGTGGATGTGCTTGTGTAGTCACAAGAGAAACACCCTTTGAGGTTCTGAAGGATGTTTGTCTAAAAGAATCTATCTTCCTCCCAGAAGTCAGTGCTAAGAAAGGTAGCTGTAGTTCCAAACCCCTCCCTGCCCCTTAGTAAAAGGAAAGAGGTTCTATGGCATCATCAAATCATCTCCAGCCCAGGACAAGTATTATC
Organism: Hyaena hyaena; assembly: GCF_003009895.1. Lineage (NCBI taxonomy): Eukaryota > Metazoa > Chordata > Mammalia > Carnivora > Hyaenidae > Hyaena > Hyaena hyaena. The sequence continues at coordinate 437,774 of NW_024081040.1, forward strand.
TTCCACTGTTAGGTTTGGGGATGTTCCTTTCTCAAACAATTTATTTTATTGCTACATAGTAAAATGTGCCCTGCTCTATGGAAATAGGCAAATACTAAATACCAACCTCTCACAGCAAAGACTTAATCTGGTTTGACCAATAAAGAGGCAGCAAATGCTGACTGTGGCCTGGGGGATGCAAAAGGGAAAACAGGAGAAAAAAAACAAAAAACAAAAAACTGGTAGAAATGTGCCCAGAAAAACAAAGAGAAAAATCAGGAAGGTTAAGTCGCATAAAAAGACCTCTAGATTCTGATTCCATTTTAGTGGCTGCAAAAACAAGGCTCTCGGCTATTTGCATATAAATGCGCTGGGGGTGGGGAACCACAGTACTCAGCTATGCATTCTAACTTTCTGCTCAAAATCTGTTCCCCAAGCAGCTGCAGAAATCAGCTGCAAATTCCAAATCTAAATACGAAAGTCACATGGTTGTACTGGGGAAGAGGCAAAGAAAGAAAGGAGGCAAGGGCACCAAATGATGTTGCGATTAACCCGTTGAGGCCTGGAGCCCGTACTCATTGCCTGGGAGCCTTTAGACATCTCAATGCTCAGGCTGCACCCCAGAGCAGTTAAATCAGACTCCCTGGGGGTGTAAACAGGCATGATGCCTTTGAGAATTTCCCAGGTGATTTGAACAAAGATCTTTGACTGAGTAATAGGGGTCTACTCTGGGGCAGGAATCAGCCAAACTTGGTAAAACTTGGGCCACATGGTAAATATTTGAGGCTTTGTGGCCCTTACAGGGTCTGCCCCAACTACTCAACCTTGCCCCTGTGGCATAAAAGCAGCCATACACAGTATGTAAATCAGTGGGCACTGCTGGGTGCAATAAACTTTATTTACAAAAACAGTAGTTGCATCCCCTGCTCTAGACTCTTGTTATCCAAAGTATGGTCCTTGGTCCAACAGTGTGGGCACCCCATGGGAGCCCCATAGAAATGCCAGATCTCCAACCCCACACCAGAACCCTCCTGCATGGTACTCTGTTCGGTAACAAGGTCCTCAGAAGGCCAGGCTCATGGAAGTCAGAATAGCAGGCAGCAGGTGAAGGATGCTGAGAGCTGACCAGTACTAAGAAACCAGAGAGCTGGGCCTAGTCTTGGAGCGCCAACTCCTTTGTCCATAAAACGTCTCCAGGGGTGGTTGCCTGAATAAGGACTTTGAAAGGTACAAAGTAAGAATTGTCAATATGTGACAATTCTGGCTCTGGCCTCTGGCCAGCAAGGGAACTGCATCTTTGGCAGGTGCTTATCACTCTGACATCAGTCATGATGAGGTTGGAAGTGCTGGCCACTTAGGCCTTCATTTAAGAGACCAAGACACTGAAACCCCAGTACTGCAGAGAGTATACCTACAGAGCCTGGGCAAGTACCTGGGGTCTGCAGAATGCAGGCTCAGAATAGGCTATGACATCACCAAGCTGATTCATAACCTTAACATGTGGCCCTCTGCTATTATAACTCCGGGTCCCATGGAGGGGAGTGACCTGTTCATCTCTGCATCACTAGTGCCTGGCACAACATCAGGGCTCAAAAACCTCTGACGGCTAAATGGTCACAGAAGCTAAGATGCTCAACTCAGTGGCATCAGTCTTTAGGTCATGAGTGTCTATAAGTGATAACCGACCTTCATATGTCAGTACACAGAAGGCTGTGGAATTTTATCAAAAAATTACCTCCACATCCCTTGCATGTACAGAACCCCAACAAAAGGCAACCAAAGCTCATTTTTAATCTGTTACCAGGAGCAGAAGGCCAAAGGGGCTGTGTCCTGGCACATCAAGTAAATGGGATTTCTGAAGAGGTTTTGAGTACGTTCTGTTTTGCCATAAGCCTGGCTGTGCCATTGCACAGGAAGGTAATGAACTGAGCAGCCTTCTCTCTCCAAATGCCCATCTGCCAGTCAGCTGGGTGTAGCCTGTTGTCAGAGGATGTCTGCCATACCCTAGAAGAAATGCTTTCCCCAAAAGCCCTGCCAATGATTAGCGTGTGAGAGGAAGCGTGTACACACTGCTTCATAAACCCTTGCACCTGCCCCTGAGACATCTCTGCAGACCTCTGTCTTTACACATCATGCACAGTAGACTCAGGAGGCATGAAGGGAAGTCCACGCGGCACCCGAGAGCTGGGACAATGCCCTGGGCATCAGCCGCCAGAGGAGCCAGTGTGCAGTGCAGAAATACTTCTCGACTCTGTTGTGCTGATGAATCTCCTGGGCATCGTGTTAGATGACAGCCCCCAAGGCTGGGCTGGGATCCTGAATTTCTGACAAGTGGCAGGTGCTGCTGCTGCTGCTCCTGCTCCAGAGACCACTCTTCCAGTAGCCTGAGCACAGAGAAAAGAGCTCTAGACTCATGATCAGGCCAATTCTCTCTCTCTCAGACTTCCCCCAAAAGGCAGATCTATTTTCCAAAGATGACCAAGTAGTATCTCCCATCAACAAGCTCTTCTTATAGTGTGACTTTAGTTCTCCTTCTGCTGAAAGGTGGGGCCTGTGTTCCCTCCCCTTAAAGTGGGCAGGGCTTGTAACTGGCAAGGAAGTGACACAGTAGCATCTGAGGGGACGTCATGAAGGGCCATACAGTTTCCTCCTGGTTCTTTTGGGATGCTCGCTCTTGGAACCCAGCCGCTATGGAAGAAGCCCAGGCATCCATGGATAGCCCTGGGTGAAGGGGAATTCCAGACCCTGGCTGAGCTCTCAGCTGACAGCCAGAACCACCCTGCCAGTCATAGAAGTGAGCTATACTTTAAAACTCCCCAGGTTCATGAGTTCAAGCCCCTCATCAGGCTCTGCACTGACAGTGTGGACCCTGATTGGGATTATAAATAAATGAGTAAATGAATGAATGAATGAATGAATGAACAAACAAATAAATAAATAAATAATAAACACTTAAGAAATTAAAATCTCCCCAGATCCATTTCCAATCCTCTCCCTTCAGTCAGGTTGCTCCACATAAAGTATGTGGAATAGAGATGAGCCATCCCCACTGTGTCCTGTCCATAATGGCAGACTTGTGAGCAAAATAAATGATTATTGTTTCCTTAAGCCTCAAAGTTTGGAGGTGTTTTTTTAATGCACCAATAGTATCTGGAACACGGCTTTAACTACTTCCTGGGTCTTTTCACTCAGTACATCTTCTGTGTATTATGTGATCACTCTCATTATTTAAATTACCATCTGCTTGGACTTCTCTTCCTGAGTTACAGAGCTATATATCTAATTGCCTACCAGATATTCTCATTATATAAAAATCTTTATCTCCTTCTTGATCCCCATCTCCATCCCACCTCTAAATACCTTTCTCCTTGCTTACTTAGTATCACCATCAATTTGCTTAATTAAGCCAACATTCCGTGACCCCAACTCCAACATTAGGCTGGTGACACCATCAACATAATTCCCTTGACATCCCTGGTTTCTGTCTATCCCTCTGTGTTCTCACAGGCTGCCACTGCCCAGATCTATGCCCTCCGTGTCTCCATCCTGAGTTGTTCCAATTACCTCTGGATGCATCTGTTATTTTTTCAATCACTATCCTCCAGGCTATCACCAAGATGCCTTAACCCTCCCCTTCACTGGCTCCCCATAGTTTTGAAAATAAAGTCTAAGAATAGCATAGAATGCCCCTCATGGCTTGATCCCAGACAACTGATCAAATCTTGAGTTCCACAGGGGCGCCTGGGTGGCTTAGTCGGTTAAGCGTCCGACTTTCACTTAGGCCATGATCTCGCGGTTCGTGGGTTCGAGCCCCGCGTCGGGCTCTGTGCTGACTGCCAGCTCAGAGCCTGGAGCCTGTTTCAGTCTGTGACTCCCTCTCTCTCTGACCCTCCCCCTGCTCACGCTGTCTCTCTCTCTCTCCCCTAGAAATAAATTTAAAAAAAATATTAAAAAAAAAAAATCTTGTGTTCCACAGTAATACCTTGTTCTGAGTTTATGTTCTCACCACATCAAACTTTACAGAGTCCTCAAAATGAATTCTGCCCTTTCATCTCTGTGTACCTTCATATGTGTTCTCTCTGCTGGAATTGTTTTTTTACCACTCCTCCCCATCTTCATTGCCCTTCTAACCCCAATTCAAACATCACTTCCTCCATGGAGCCCATTCTGATCCAGTTCCCATTCCTTTGCTAATGTCTTATGTAGTTCTATTGTTGGACTTCTCCCTCTTTACTGCAACTCATCTATTTACATGCCTGACTTCATTCTAGACTAGTAGTTCTCAATGTGTGTTTCCCAGACCAACAGCATCAGCACCACCTGGGAAATTTTTAGAAATGCAAAGTCTCAAGCCCTACCTCAGACTTACTGAATCAGACACTCTGAGATTGAGCTTAGCCACATGTGTTTTTAAAAGCCCTACAAGGGCATTTGGTGCACACTGAGGTTTCAGAATCACTAACCTGGACCAGTTGGACAAACGTTAGAATCAGCTGGGAAGTTTTCAAAAAGCCCAGCCCCATAATATAAGAGCCTCTGGGTGTGGGACCCAGGTATCTACATTTCAATACTCGCCAGGAGATTCAAATGTGCAGTCAAGTTTAAAGATCCCTTCTTATCAAAGAGTAGTTCCCATATCAGCAGCATAAGCATCAGTGAGAACTTGTTAGAAACACAGAATTGCAGAGTCCATCTCAGACGTACTGAATCAGAATCTTCAGTTTAACAAGATTCCCAGGTGACTTGAATGTACACTGAAGATTGAGAAGCACTCTTACACATCTCTGTATTCCTTCTTCTAACAAGAGCTTAGAAGATAATGGCCATTTGATAAAATTCTAGAAAAATTAATAAAAATGTCAATTTCTCATGGTTTTAAAGAATAAAATGAGAATTTGTGGTAAAGTACTTTATAACCAACCTTTAAGAATATAAAGTAGTAATGTTAACCAATACATAAATAATTAATTCATTCGGTCATCCATTCCCAAATGTTCAATGAATGCCCACTATTTACCAAGTATGGTTTTACATATGAAAGAGATTACAGTTATGAACTCTAGCTACCAAAGGAAAATATGTTAAACATATAATCACACAAATAACCAACTGAAAGTACAATTTTGATGAATGCCAAAGAAAAAAAGTAAGCGGTACTGTACCTCACATTCACTTCCTTTAGTCCCTGCTGAATGGGTTTTATTTACCTCTCTGAGTTCCCCTCAAATGGGGTGGGAATATACCAGGAAAAGCCAGTGATTGGAGTCAAGGAACCTAGAGTGATGTGGATAAAAGACTTTGACTTAGTTTGGGTTCCCCTCAAAGCAGAGCCTGAGACAAGAACTTGGGTGCAGATAGCTCATATGTGAGAAAATCTCATGAAACACAATGAGGGAATGGAGAAGGGAAAAGAGGGGAGCCAGTGAAGGGATCATCAATGAGGAGCAGGGGCCCAATCCCACTGGGGAAGCCTCTGGGAAGCTATGCGGTATGTCAGAATTATCCCATGGGAAATTCAGGAAGCTAGAGCATCTATCCAAGGACTCCAAGAGCTGAGGGTTCTCAAGAGGGATTAATCCCCCACACTTCCAGTTATTCCTTTGGATGAAAATCTGAACAACTCTAAAACTGTGGTTCCCAGACCAGCAGCAATAGCAGCATCACTTGGGAACTCGTTAGATATGTAAATTTTCAGAACCCATCTGAGATCTATTGAATCAGAATATTTGAGGATTGTAATTTGTATTTTAACAAGCCTTCCACTGGATTTAGATTCCCAAAGATGGTTGAGAACCATTCTATTCAATAAATCTCATGGGCAGAAGAGAAGAGAGATAATTACTTGAGACAGAAAGCTGAGACTGTCCTGAGAAGTGTCCACTGCACCTCTAAGTGAATTCAGCTGGGTTCAAAGTTGTGGAGTAGGACATCAACAGTATCTGCTATAATCTACCTGTTTTTACCTCATATAGTCTGGGCTTTTTCAATTCATTTATATAGAGAAATATTTATTAAACCTCCACACTCTGTTAGCTACACTACTCAGGGCTCAGGACGTATTGAGAACAAGAGAGACATGCCCTTGACCTCATGAAGTTTGTAGTCTAATGGGAAATACAGTTGCATATGATGTAGTCTGAGGAGTCCATATAGCTTCCCTGAAGTGTTTCAATCTTTAATGTTAATCCGAATCACCTCAGAATTGTGTTAAGTAGGATTTGGGTGTTATACCAGGGACCACATTTTGAGTAGCAGGGCCCTGAAAGACACTTAAGCAAACATCTAAAGGATAAGTAATAGAGCCAGCCATGTTAAAAATAGATAGACCAACTGTTTTGGGGTTTCCTGGAATGTGAGACATTAAGTGCCCAAACTGGCCTGGGTGTTTCCCCAGTAAAAAGGGTGGTAGAAGAATGAAGAAGAACAGGCCAGGTGTTTATGAAGTCCTTGAGGTAAGAAGAGCACAGTATGTTGTGGAAATGGAAGGAGACAATGAGACTGGGAGGATGCAGGAAAGAGTTTTAAAGTGTTTTAAAGGACACTTGGGTGGCTCAGTTGGTTAAGTGTCCAACCCTTGATTTCAGCTCAGGTCATGATCTCACAGTTCATGGGATCAAGCCCTGAGTCAGGCTCTCTGCTGACAGTGGGGAGTCTGCTTGGGATTCTCTCTCTCTCCCCCTCTCTCTGCCCTTCACCTTCTTGTACTCTCTCCCTCTCTCTCAAAATAAATAAACATATATTTTTAGGTGTCTTGAAAACTTAGGTAAGCAAACTTTGATGTACAGTTATATTTCTGAGCACTGCAGTTGACTTCTGTTGCTAAAGATCTTTAGCTAAATGTTTCATGGGAGCTTCAATACAATAGCCCCTACCACATAGGGCTTTGAGCACTTAAAATGCAACTAATGCAACTGAGGAACTAAGTTTTTAAATGCATTTAATCTTAATTGCAAATTAAATTTAGCCTCGTGTAGCCAGTGGCTACTATTTTGGACAGTGCAGGTGCACAAAACGGATGGAATGGTGACAGACAAACATAGATGCTAGGATGCCAGTAGAGTATCTTACTTCAGGAGTAACTACTTCAGGAGAAATATTATGTTGGCTTAAATGCGGTGATGGCAACAGGAAATGATGCAAAATATTATACTTCACTCAGATAATATAAATAATAAATATAAGATATGAGAAAGAAGACAGGATAGTTCTTGTATATCTGGTTTGAACAACTTGATATATGACAAGCTATGTGCTGTGAAAAATCAAATTGAGGATAGTGTGAGGAAAAGATGTTGAGTTTGAAGTCATTTGAAGGAGGGAAACTCAGAATAGAGATAGGGTGGACAGCTCATGTTTGTTCAGCTCAAAACAGTAATCTCATGGGATTCCATCATCATATAGCAACTCCTAGTTCTCCTTGGCAGTGAAGACCACAGGACACAAGGTGAGCCATACTCCCCTAGCTGTGGTGATTGACCCAAGGCTGTCCATCCAATCTAAAAATAAGCTTTCAGAGCTGTTAAACTTGGAATAAAAAAGACAGATGCTCAGTAACTATGGCCAGGAGTTCTTGGTAGCCATATTTCCATTATTTGGGGAAAGCTAGCTTAGAGTAATTAAGCAGCATGCAAAGAGAAGCAGAGGCCAAAAGAAAGAGAAAGAAACAGATATGGAAACATAATTGCATGGTCTAAGGATTCCAACAGTAGACTCTTAACTCTTTTTTTTATGTTTATTTATTTTTGAGAGAGAGAGAGAGAGAGAAACAGAGTGCAAGCAGAGGAGGAGCAGAGAGAGAGGGAGACACAGAATCCGAAGCAGGCTCCAGGCTCTGAACTGTCAGCCCAGAGCCCAACATGGGGCTTGAACCCCCAAACTGTGAGATCATGACATGAGCTGAAGTCAGATGCTTAATTGACTGAGCCACCCAGGCACCCCACCATTAACTCTTAATTAATCAAACAAATTTATGGGCATTTCTTTTTTATGAGGTACCATGCTGGGCTTTAAGGGAATACTAGAAAGGCATAAGTCTTTGCTCAAAAGAACTCACTGTCTAGTTTTATAGAGAAAAACTGTGAGTAAAATGTAATAGCAGCAAAATTGGAGAATGCTTCAACAGAGGGCAGTCCTGAAGACATAGCGTGGTCTTTACATTACTTTAAACTTTATTCCCCCATGCAACAATGGGGGAAAATATCTGCTAAATCTATTCCTCTCATAAAGCCTGTAAAGTTTTTGAATTGCTTTAACTGAACACAATAACAGAAAAATAAAATCAAACATTTCAAATACCCAAATCACCAAATAAGATTAATACAAATTGGCATCAAGTAAATAAATAAATAAGCAAGCCTAGGACAATGATTGCTGGTAAATTAGGTCTTTCCTAGTTAGATTAATCTCTTTCAACTCGAGGCCTTTACATTTCATGGTAATTATTCAAAAGCTTAGCTTGCATTAACATTTCTCCAGAAATTAAGTTGCCAGGTTAAAACCTTCCAATGGCTCCCATCACATCTGAGAATAAAATCCAAATTCTTCATAATGGCCTTTAACACCCTACACTGTTTGTTCTTGCCCATTTTCCTAACTCATTCTCACTATCTTCCCACCCTCACCCTCACTCTCCATTCTCCACCTACACTGGCTATCCTTATGTTTCTAAAATGACTTCTTTACTCACTGGAGAACTGTTTCCTCAGATATTTTCTGGTCTTGGCTTAACAAGTGACCTTTTCTCTCATTCCATTTCTATCAAATAACTTTATTTATTTCACCTCGTACTCTATGACCTATGTGTGTTTATTATCTATATTCTGTCTTTGCTACTACAATATAATCCCTATGACGGCTGAGACATGGGGTCTCTTTCACCACTGTTTTCACAGGAGTTCAGAGCAATCCTTGGCTCATGGCAGACCCTCTAAGCAATAGGGAAAGGACACAAGGCAAAAGGCTTTATCTTCTGTTGTCTTTTATATTTATGTGGGAAGAGTTAACCTCCCAAAAGACTTCCCTTGTGCCTTATTGGCTCAAACAGGATCACAGTTTGCTTCTGTACCAATCACCAACAAAGAAAAATAGTGTTGCCATTGTTGGATTAGACCAATCACAACATTCCCATGGACAGGCCAGACTTCCTGGAAATCAAAGGATTGTCACTAACTACCTAAAAACAGAATCAGAATTCTATTAGCAGGAAAGAAGGGGAGAGAGCTGAAGAATAAGCAAATAGCAATGCCAGCCGTTATACTTAACATCTCATTTCTCATGCCAAAGTAAAATCCCTTTGAGCCTATGAAAAATGTCTTTGAATATCACATAGGATCACATCTATTGCTTTGCATTCTCTAATTCACCCATTCATTTAGTTCATTCATTCTCACAAACACCTTTCAGCACCTATTATGTGTCAGACTTCATCAGACTCTATTAAAATCTAAGGATATAAAGAATCAGAAAGTTTTTATTTTGGAGAGATTACAGTCTATTTTGTAGATCAGTGGCTATACGGACAGTTATAATACTGTGTGTTAAGAGCAGGAAGTGGAAATTGCAATTAGACATGGGAAGCATTACTAAACGTCCAAATAGGGGAGCTTCAACAAACATTGTTGAATGAATATTGGGTGATTAAATGACAAAGCAAAAGAAATGAATGGATATACATGCACTAAGAAAGCTTGAGTTAGCTCTTTGTGTTGACATCTATATTCTACAGGGGGGATGCATTGTACAGATATGTGCCCAGATCCATGACAACACTACCTTCATTTTTTTAAACTTTGGTAAAGATAAAAGGGATAGTCTGATAAGGGAGCTAGAGCATTGCTTTACTAAATTAAATGCAAGCTCTGGTTACCTCAGGTGACTTAACTAGAAAAGAGTCCCCAAAGGAAGGAACCTTTTCTGTATAGTATGCATTTTCTTTTTAAGGTAACATTTTCTTAAACTTTGGGTAGATATAACAGAATTTCCCCAGCAATAATTTTCTAGGTGATAATATCTATACTAGCTAATGATAGGAAAATGCCATTAATCTTCCACCGTTGATTGTTCTGCAATTCTTACATTTAATTAATGTAAAAAAAGATACTTCTAAAATTAATTAATGTAGTATACCATAAAATCACATGACGATCCCAATAGATGCAGAAACAGCATTTGACAAAATCCAATGCTCTTTACAGTAAAAAATAAATTTCAATAAACTGGGAATAGAAGGAAAATTTCTCAACCTGATAAAGGGCATCTACACAAAACTCACAGCTAACATCATACTTAGTGGTGTTACATTAGAAAATGGTGTTACATAAAAAAGACCAAATACTTTCTCCTTGAAATCAAGAACAACATAAGGATGTGTGCTCTTACCACTTTTATTTAACATCGTACTGGAGATTCTAGACAGAAAATTGGACATGAAAATTAAATAAAAAGCATCTGGATTGGAAAAGAAGAAATAAAACTACATTTGCCAATGATATGATCTTGTATAAAGCAAATCTTAAAGAATCCATAAATCTAAACAGTAGCAATAACAAACTGAAATGATATTAACAATACTATTTACAATACCATCAAAAAAGAATAAAATACTTAAGAAAAGTTTAAGAGGTGCAAAACTTATATTCTGTAAACTAGAAAACATTGCTTAAAAAATGAAACTTGGGGCACCTGGATGGCTCAGTCAGTTAAGCATCTGGCTTTAGCCCAAGTCATGATCTCATGGTTTATGAGTTTGAGCCCGACATTCAGGCTCTGTGCTGACAGCTCAGAGTCTGGAGCCTGTTTCAGATTCTGTGTCTCCCTCTCTCTTTGCCCCTCCCCTACTTGCACTCTGTCTCTCTCTCTCTCAAAAATAAATAAACATTTAAAAAAATGAAACTCAAATTAGTATAAGAATATCCCATGTCCATGGATTGAAAGACAATATTGTAAAGATGGCAATATACCCCAAATTGATCTACAAATTCAACTCAACCCGTATCAAACTCTCAGTGGGCTTCTTTGAAGAAATTCATAAGCTATTCCTAAAATTCATATAGAAATGCATGAAGAGCCAAATAATCTTGGAAAAAAAGACTTGGAGTACTCACACTTTTTGATTTCAAAAGCTACTGGAGGGGTGCCTGGGTGGCTCAGTCAGTGAAGCGTCCGACTTCAGCTCAGGTCATGATCTCACAGTTTGTGGGTTCAAGCCCTGCATTGGGCTCTGTGCTGACAGCTAGCTCAGAGCCTGAAGCCTGTTTCAGATTCTGTGTCTCCCCCTCTCTCTGACCCTTCCCTGCTCATGCGCTCGCTCTCTCTCTCTCTCTCTCTCTCAAAAATAAATAAAACATTAAAAAAAAAAGCTTTAAAAAAAGCTACTGGACAGCTACACTAGTAGTGAAAATAGTATGGTATTGGCATAAAGATCAACATATAGATGAACGGAATATAATTGAAAATCCAAAAATAAACTAACACATATACAGTCAATTAATTTTCTACAAGGGCACCAAGATCATTCAATGGGGAATGAATAGTCTTTTCAACTGAGACAAATGGATATCCTATGGAAAAGAATAAAACTGGACCACTACCTCATACCACATTAAAAAATCAACTCAAAATGTATCAAAGTCTACCTGTAAGTACTACAACCATAAAAACCATAAAAATCCTAGAAGAAAACATATGTATAAATCTTCATCACCTTGGATTAGGCAATATTTTCTTAAATATGAACCCAAAAGTATCAACAATAAGATAAAAAAATAGGTAAATTTGATTTCATTAAATTTAACAATATTTTTGCTTCAGAAGACGCCATGAAAAAATATATAAAAATAACCCACAAAATGGGAGAAAACATGTTCAAATTATATATGATAAGAAATTGAATTCAGAATATATAAGGAACTCTTTAAAACTCCATGTTAAAAGATAAATTATTCAATTTAAAAATGAACAAAAGATTTGAATAGATATTCTTCCAAGAGGATATATAACAGGCTTAGAAGCACATGAAAAGATGATCAAATTACTAATCATTAATAAAATAAATGCAAGTCAGTGCAAAAAAAATCACAATGAGATACCACTTGACATTCAATTGGATAGCTATAATCAAGAAGGCAGATAATAATATGTGTTGACAAGAATATGGATAAATTGGAGGTATCATACATCACTAGTAGGAATGTATAATGTCACAGCTATTGTGGAAAACAGGTAGCAATTCCTCAGAAAGTTAAATATAGAGTTATCATATGACTCAACAAATCCACTCTTAGATATATACCCAGGAGAAATAAAAACATATGTCCACCCAAAGATGTGCACACAAATGTTCATAGCAACATTATTCATAATAGCCAAAAAGGGGAAACAAAGTAAATGTCCATCAACCGATGAATGCATAAATAAAATGTTATATATCCATTGAATGAAATATTATTCCACAATAAAAAGAAACGAAGTAGTGATATGTAACACAACATAAATAAATCTTGAAAGTATAATGCTAACCTAAAGAAGCCAGACACAATATGAAATGTCCAGAATAGGCAAATTTATAGAAACAGAAAGCAGATTTGTGGTTGCGTAGGGCAGTGTACGAGGTGTTGGAAGGAAATGGGGAATAACTTCAAATGGGTTCACATTTTGTTTTCAGTATGATTGAATGTTATGGAATTAGGTAATGGTGATGCTTGCCCCAATTTTGTGAATACCCTAAAGATCATTGCATTGCACTCTTTAAATGAGTGAATTGTACGGTATACAAATTATATTTCAATAAAGCTGTGCTGTTGTTGTTTTAAAGAAAGACAAGCTTTATGTTACCTGTATTCTATAGAGATTTTGTTGACTGAAACAATTTAAAAGACATAGATAAAATCAATGACATGAGGCAGTCACCATGGTTTGGATGTTAGGGACTTTTTATTTCAGAGCTGAAAGCCACCATTTGAGAGAAGTCTGACTAGATCAATGTTTGTTGCAACCTTCAATAGCAAGAATTGATCTGGGTATTAAGTGCAAACCTCAGCCCAGACGCGGAAGTCCAGACTCTTTGGATGCTTATATGTGACTTTTTAATGTTTATTCGGTCTCAAACACAGCATGCTTTACCAGGGCAGCTCTATGAAACTGCTAAACCGTTGGTTGGCATTGTTACCTCCCCACCCCCACACACCGGGTGCCACCACGTCTGATGTCCTGGACCTCCTCCCCAGTGCATATCTGCTATGCTTAAGCCCTGCTCCACAGGCCTTGGAGCCCCCGGCCGGCTACCTTCCTGGTCCACTTGCTACTCTGGGAAAGCCCCCTTTTCCAGTTGTTTTAAGTTCTCTCTCTGACACTTGTAGTCACCTGCTTAGCTTCCTTCCTGCACAGTAATTATACTGTATTCATAGCCTGATTTGACATTTCCATAGAAAAATGCAATTATAGCATCCTGAAAGGCAGAAATAACCTGCTGATGGTATCTGAGGGGAAAAAAATCACTTTGGAGATGCGTTTCAACTCAGTCTCTCAGAACAGGGTTACCAAATACTGTTGGATGCGGAAACCTCACTCATTTTCCTTCATCTAAATATTAAACCCTGCCCAACCTCAAGTATTAAGTATCTAAATAAACCCCAAGTAAGAAAAAGTTGCACTGAGCGACTTAGAACTTGTGGAGAAAAGTATTTTATGGGGAATACAATATGAGGATAAGCCTGAGAATAAAGCTTTTATAAACTCATCTCATTCATAAAAACAAAACCAAAAACACTAAGTGCTGATTAGTAGAATATTATTTATATTTTGCTATTTATTTTATTTTTTAAGTTAATTTATTTGTTTTGAGAGAGAGACACACACACAAGGAAGGCAGAGAGAGAGAGAGAATCCCAAGTCAGCTTCACACTATCAGTGAGAGCCCGACACAAGAGGGCTCAAACTCCTGAACCATTAGACCTTGACCTGAGCCAAAATCAAAAGTCAGATACCCAATTGACTGAGCCATCCAGGTACCCCTATATTTTCCAATTTTAAACTAGTAGCAGAGGGTACTGTAGATTCATTTCCATTTGCCATCACATGGTGATGAGCAACTTTTTAGAATTCCAATGATCTTTTACTGTATATATCACCAATAGACACGATTTTTTGAGCACTTAATAAATGCCAGCATCATGCTAAGTGCTTAATATACATTATCAAGTCACACAGACTTGGGTTCAAATTGTGATGTCACAACTTGTTAGTTGTACTACTTAGATCTCCAGATCCACGTACTCCATCATTTCCAAACAACAAAATGTTCTCTGAATTTGAAATATTCTGATAGCTTTGCCATACAGTGAGGTTTTCACATTTGTTCTCCTTGAGCAGAATGGAACCTGTCCTGTATTTACAGGAGATTGTTAGACATCAGCGTATGATCAGTAAAGGTTCTACATGAAGTCGAGGATCTGAGTCCTTGGGCACCAGCCTGGGACCCCAGAATCCTCAACGGACCAAAGTTACAGATGTGATTTTCCCTAGAAGTCTTTTAAAGCCCTTTTTCCTCCTTGCATGGCCTTTTTCGTTTGTTTTTCTCTAGCCAATCATCATTGTAAATGCAGCTCAGTCCAAAGGCAGCTTTAATTAATGAGCCAGGTTTCTGGTGTTGATAAGAACAACAGGTTAAGGTCGAGTGTGAAGGGCAGTTTTCATTAAATACAGTAAATGTGGTTGCAATTTGAAATGATATTGTTTATCTCTTGTTGAGCTGCTGTTTTATTACAGCAGGAGTGATGGCCCTCCAAATTCAAGAACAATAGTAAAAGGACTGTATAGAGGGAGATGCTTCCTTGTACCCCAACTGTTAAAACATAATGTTGCCTCTGCTTGTTTACTAGGGCAGGACCAAGTGACATCTTGCATAGGGTCTCCTGTAGGACCTCTCTAACCTCAGGGTCCACCGTGCTCATTCTGGGGCTCCTGATATGTTTTCATGACAACTGGAAGTCGGATATTTTGGGTGATCCTTGACAATCCAAAAAACCCTAAAATAGAATCACAATCCTGTATTTTTTTGCTCTTATTTTTATTTACATTTATTGATTTATTCTTTTTTATTTTCAGCAAACTTTGTAGTGTCACATAGAGCTTTGATTCCTTTGGAAATAAAAAGAAAGGCAAATTTTAAAAGGTAAGTTTTATAGAGGCTTTAGTTATTTTTCTCCTTCCCCTACTCTCAACGTCTCACACCAGAATGATACATGTGTTACAGTCATTATTACCGAGAGTGCATAGTTTACCTTAGGGTTGACTCTCTTTTTAATTTAAGTCTTAGTTAGTTAACATACAGGGTAATATTAGTTTCAGGTGTACAATACAGTGATTCAGGGCTTCCATACATCACCTGATGCTCATCACTAGAGTTCACTCTTGATGTTGTAAGGGTTCCCTCCCTCCCCAACCCCTGATAATCTCTGATCTTTTGACTATCTCCATAGTTTTGCTTTTTCCAGGATGACATATAGTTAGAATCATATAGTATGTGACCTTCTCAGATTGGTTTCTTTCTCTTCATAATATGCATTTAAGCTTCTTCCATGTCTTTTCATGACTTGATAGCTCATTTCTTTTTAGTGTGGAATATTATTTCATTGTCTGGATGTACCATAGTTTATTTATTCATTCACCTACTGAAGGACATCTTGGTTGCTTCCAAGTTTTGACAATTATAAATAAAGTTCTATAAACATCTGTGTGTAGGGGAGCATGATTGCTGGATCATATGGTAAAAGTACGTTTAGTTTTGTGGAAACTGTCAAATTGTCTTCCAAAGTGTCTATACTGTTTTGCATTTCCATCATCAATGAATGAGAGCTTCTATTGCCCTACCCCTTCATTAGCATTTCATGTCAGTGTTCTGGATTTGGCCATTCTTTTTTTTTTAATTTTTTTTTTTTTGAGAGAGAGAGGGAAGGGCAGAGAGAGAGGGAGGCAGAAGATCTCAAGTGGGCTCTGCGCTGACAGCAAAGAGCCCCATGTGGGGCTAGAACTCATGAACTGTGGGATCATGACCTGAGCTGAAACTGGACTTAACCAACTGAGTCCCCAAAGTGCCCCATGGATTTGGCCTCTCTAATAGGTGTGTGGTGGTATTTCACTATTGCTTTCATTTACAATTCCTTAATGACATGTGATGAGACACATTTTTTATATTCTTATTTACCATCTATAGCTCTTCTTTGGAATAAGTATATTATTTTCTATTTAATTGCAATCATTTACAATATCTTAAAACACTTTATTTACATATATTTAAATATTTACATCTTAAAACCCCAATTGAATGAAACCACAGGCACCAAAAAAGTAAATTGCCATAGAGATTATTATATCTTTTCATGGAAGGATTGCCAGTCCATAAACATAAGAACTAAGCCTCAACATAAGTTCCAAATTGTGGCACTCTTGAATCCATTGTAAGGTAACCATTTTAAAAGCAATAGACAAAAAGGAAGCAAAATTGTGATTGTGACAAGACCTCCTTTGTTGCAAGAAAAATACATATGGTTTACTCTACCTTAGACTTGCCACAATGTCCAACCAAAGAAACTCAATACATGCAAAGGGGAAAGGCAGTTATGATGGAGACTATGGACCAGGTGGTTTCAGTGGTAAAGGCCACTATCTCATCCAGTCTTAAGACAAGGGATGGCTTAGGGAGAGCAAGTCTTCTGTATAAGGGGATGCAGCTATTCCCTGCAAGGTCTGACTTGAGGGAGAAAACTTGTTGTCCCCTTCTGGCCAGCCACAAGCATTCCTGCTCTCTGTTTGTTAAAGGCAGAAGTTTGCAAAGTGGTAGTATTGACAACCAACTCTAGGCTGTGTTCACTAACTACAAACTACGTAAGTCCTAATCTTCCTGACCCTTCATCTTTGAATAACTTGCTTAAGGCTCAATCAGGACTCCACCCCCTAGTGAATGGACTGAATTGTCCTGTTCTCAAATTTGTCCTTTCTCAAAGTATTTTATTTTATTTATTTTATTCTAATGTTTATTTGTGTGTGTGTGTGTGTGTGTGAGAGAGAGAGAGAGAGAGAGAGAGAGAGAGCGAGCCCAAGTGGGGAAGGGCAGAGAAAGAGGGAAACAGAATCTGAGGCAGCCTCCACACTGTCAGCACAAAACCTGATGTGGGGCTTGAACTCACAAACCATGAGATCATGATCTGAGGTGAGGTTAGATGCTCAACTGACTGAGCCATCCAGGCACCCCAAAGCCAGTCACATTTTATATCCAGATGATCTCTCTTGCCTGCCTCCTCACCCTGTCCCCTGCCATCTCTCAGCAGTGAGATGAAACGGGGAGAGGGGTGCCTGGGTGGCTGTCAGTTATGTGTCCTACTTCAGCTCAGGTCATGATCTTATGGTTTTGAGTTTGAGTCCCGCATCGGGCTCTATGCTGACAGCTCAGAGCCTGGATCCTGCTTTGGATTCTGTTTGTCTGTCTGTCTCTCTCTCTCTCTGCTCCTCTTCCACTTGTGCTCTGTCTCTCTCTCTCTCTCTCTTACTGTCTCTCTCAAAAATAAATAAACATTAAAAAAAGAAACTGGGGGAGAGGGTAAGTGGTTAAACAGTTGGGGCTATGCCTGGGGTGGGGCTCACTCAAAGTAATGGCTCCAGCCCCATCAAGAGCATCCCGTTGGCTGGATGACCCAGAGCCATATGCTTAGCTTCTGCTGCTAAGTTCATGAGAAAGCAAGCATTGCCCACATTTTTTTTCTTTATTAAAAGTGGGCTCTCCCTCTTGTCAATGGAAAATTTCCCTTCAAATTAAAAAAATGGGCTCAGAGCAGGGCAGCTAACAAATATATGTTATTTGTTACATATATACATATATAACATGTATATATGACATATGACATGCCTATATATAGATATATGACATATATACATAATATCTTTATCTTTCTTGAAAATGCCAGTTGATAAATGAAATGAGGAAAAAATTCCCATTTATAATTGCATCAAAAAAGAAATTAAAATATCTAGGAATAAAGTTAACGAAGGAGTTAAAGGTCTCAGATACTGAAAACTACAAGATATTAGTGAATCAAGTTGAAGAAGACACAGATAAATGGAAAAGAAAAAGATAAATGGAAATGTTCATGGATTGGAAGAAATAATATTGCTAAAATATCCATACTTCCCAAAATAATCTACAGATTCAGTGCAATCTCTATCAAAATCAAATGGCATTTTACACAGATATAAAACCAAAAAAAATCCTAAAATTTGTGTGGAACCAGAAAAGAATAGCCAAAGCAATCTTGAAAAACACCAAAAGCAAAGTCAACAAAAATAAAGATAAATTATTGGGACAACATCAAACTTAAACACAGCAAAGGAAACCATCAGAAAAAAGAAAAGGCAACCTACTGAATGGGAGAAAATATTTGCAAATCATGTATCTCATAAGGTGCTAGTATCTAAAATATATAAGGGATTTATAGAACTGAATGGCAAAAAAACCCAAATAATCCAATTTAAAAATGGGCAGAAGATCTGAATAGATATTTTCTCAGAGAAGACATACAGATGGCCAATAGGTAGATGAAAAGATACTCAACATAATTAATCATCAGGGAAATACAAACTGAAGCTACAGTGAGATATCACTCCCGCCTGTTAGAATGGTTATTATCAAAAAGACAAGAAATACAATTGATGGCGAGCATGTGGAGAAAAGGGAATCTTTGTGCACTGTTGGTGGGGATGTAGATTGATGTAGTCACTATGAAAAACAGTATGGGAGTTCCTAAAAAAAATAGAACTACCATATGATCTAGTAATTCCACTTCTGGGTAATTATCCAAAGAAAAATTTGAAAAGACAAATGTACCCCCATGTTTACTACCGCATTATTTACAATAGCCAAGATATGGAAACAACCATATCTTGATGGATGAATAGATAAAGAAACACAATGGAATATTTGTGTGTATATTATATATATACATATATAATATTTGGTATACTCACACACACACAGCCCACAGTGGAATATTACTTCAGCCATAAAAAAAGAATGTAACCTTGAATGGACCTCAAGGGCATTATGATCAGTGGAATAAGCCAGAAAAAAAAAAAATACCATATGATCTCACTTATATGTGGAATCTAAACCACCACCACAACAAAGCAAGATCAAGATCATAGATACAGAGAACAGATCAGTGGTTGCCAGAGACAAGAGATGCAGCATGGAAAAAACAAGTGAACTATTGTGGGTTATCTTAGTTTAAAGAAATTGAAAAATAAGAGGAAATGCCAGTTTTGTCTTCCTGTTAGGGTCTTGCTTTTGCAATTCTCCCTACCAGCTACTCTTATCCATTTTAATATGACTGGCTCCTTCCCATTCCTCAGATTTCATCTCTAATGCCCTTGCTCCCTGAAGTCCCTGTTTTACAATGTCTCCCTTTCTAACTCTTATCACTCATGATAACTACCTTCAACACTATGTTTTCTTTGTGTACTTCGTGTATTGTGTGTACTGTTAACCCACTAGGAACTAATCTCCATGAAGACAGAGGTGTTGGCTGACAGCTGCTCTCTTCTTTCCCCAGAGTAGCACCCACAGTGACTGCAGTTCACTAAATGACTGGGAAGAGTGAATAGATTTAATGACATCTGAACTCTGCCCTAATGTATGTTCATCCTCATTTTTTACAGATGCATCTGGTTCCATTTCTCAGGCACCTGGATTCTTGTTTAATACCCTCACTTAGTGTCAGGCTCCAGCAGTCAGTCGAATATTCCAGCTGTTTTCTTGGTCTTCTCCATCCATCATTCCTTTGAGTGAGCCCCACGCCAGCCAACAACTCGTTCCCACCCATCCTCCTACCCAGACTAATCTCCTTGTTGACAGATGGGGAAGTAGGAGTGAGGAGGAAGGAAAGAGGAATCATTTAGACATAAAAGGCAACTGGCTTTGAGAAAGGACAATTCCATTAATTCACTAGGAGGTGGAGATATAGAAAAGCAGTTGGTATTTCATGGAAGATGAAGCAGACCCCTCTGAGAAGAGAATAAGCAGGAGAATCATGAATGAGAATAAAGAGAGCCTGAAAATAACTCTTGTTTTTGGAGTTTGACCTCAAGCTGATAGACAGGATTGGAACTCAAACTACAGTGTGGTAAATATTTTCAAGTCTCTATTAAAACCAGCATTGTGCTGGCCACCACAGGTGTGTGAACACAAAGACAAAAGTTATGGCCTCCAGCATCTACATGAGGCTCCTGATCAAGGCATCTCCTGCAGGACCCAAGGCAAGCAGCTCTGCCTATTCTGTGTACCCAGGTGGGCTACATAATGTAACAGAAAAAAAAAAAAACAAAAAACAAACCATGACATGAGGTACTCTGTCTTGCCTATAACTGAAATAACAATAGCTCATATTCATTCAAAAGCATTGAACTAAACACTTTTCATACATCAGTTCATGGAATTCTCATAAACCATTTGAAGTATTATTGTTATTACCAGCACTTATGGATGAGGAAACTAAAGCTTGGGTATGTTCCAGAGGTCACACAGTTGGCAAAGGGTGAAACTGGGATTCATATCAGGTAGGTAGTCAGCCATAACCCATGCTTTTCTAGACAGCCTTTCCCCACATCCCTTTCTCTTTTTATCAAAATGACACTGATTCTTTGAGGCTCTACTACTATAAGATTTTTTCATGAAGTCAGAATTGGCATCTCCTTCTTCTGCTCTTCTTTCTTTTTTTTAAGTTTATTTATTTATTTTGAGAGAGAGACACACACACAGCATGAGTGGGGGAGGGGCAGAGAGGAAAAGAGAGAATCCCAGTAGTCTCTGCACTCAGTACAGAGCCCGATGTGGGACCTGAACTCACGAACCATGAGATCATGACCTCAGCCAAAACCAAGAGTCAGACACTTACCAGCTAAGCCACCCAGATGCCCTATCCTTCCTCTGCTCTTCTATACAACTTCCTTCTACCACTATTGAGACTGTATCTAATGCTGCCTTTTTCTATAATCAACAGAGCCACAAAATCATAAAGTTCAAATCCACCTCCATCTTTTACTTACTGTGTGGTAACTGATAAGCTGTTCTGAGCCTCAGTTTCTCCATTTATACTCAGGAGTGATAAAAAAAAAAAATAACACCACCACCTTGAAAGTTGAAGATTGGAGTGAATGCCCACACTAAAGCTGCTGTTTTTCTGCTCATGTCTCTGTCCCCCTCACAAATGTTGTATCCATGTCTGCTCCTTGCTATGACACCTGTCACAGTGCCTGTCACCTGCTAAGACTCCAGTATGGACAGTTGGCAGGAGTATTTGATCAGAGGTGGGAAGGGGAGAGAGACATTCCTCCACTTGCTTATCCAAGTTCTTGCTTCCCCACCTACAGTCACTCAGGTACCGCAACATTTGCCCCATCATCTGCCACCACTATTATTTTATGTCACATTTTTCTCCACATCTACTCACTTTCCCTCAATATTTTCTTATGAAAATTTGCATAATAAGGAGAAGTTGAAAGAGTTTTACATAAAACATCTATATACCAATCACTTAGATGCCACCATGAACATTTTATTACGTTGGCTTTTTCATGTCCCTCCATCTCTCCATCAATTCACCTTATTTTGGATGCATTTATAAGTGAGTTACAGATATCAGTATACATTGCCCTTACTACTTCAACATTCATATCATTGACTGGAGTTAAATATCTTTTACAATGTGTTTTATATGATACACATAAAATGAAATGCAAAAATCTTAAGTATATTCTATGAAGAATTTTGACCTAAACCTCTATCAAGGTATAGAACATCACTATCACCCCAGAAAATCCTTTTATGTCAGTCATCATTCCTACCCCAAGACAACTACTGTCCTGATATTTTTACTACCATTGCCTATTTTAAACTTTCAAATAAATATAATGAGATAAGTTTTTTAAAAAAACTAAATAAATCTGATTTATTTATTTATTTCTTAAATGTCTATTTATTTATTTTGAAGAGAGAGAAAGCATGAGCAGGGGAGGGACAGAGAGGGAAGGAGAGAGAATCCCAAGCAGACTCCATGTTCAGCGCAGAAGCTGACACGGGGCTCAATCTCATGACTGTGACATAATGACCTGAGCTGAAATCAAGAGTCTGATGTTTCTTTAATCAACTGAACCACCCAGGCACCAAAAACTAAATAAACCTATTTTAAAGGGAACCACTCAGTATAAATAAAAATCAGATTATTTGCCAGAAGTAGAATATATCTATTAACACACAAACATGCAAAAAAAAAAATAACATAGCAAAAAAATAAGTATCTCTATACCACATAAAATCATCCTTGAACCACCTGTGTTTATTGACCATTGTGGTTCTCACAGTGTGGTCCAGGGACCCCTGGGGCCGCCAAGAACCTTACGTGTTCATAACTCAAAAAGTTTTTTCAAAATAATCCTAAAATGCTATTTGCCTTTTCAATCTTTAGCCTCAAGAATGTACAGTGGAGTTTCCCAGAGGCTATATGATGTGAGATATCACATAGGTTAAAGGCAAAAGCAGATATGAGAATCCAGCTAGCTGTCTCCTATTAGGGGTCAAGGGCCAAAATATACCACAATGACATACTGATTATTTTGAATTGAAACACGTTGGGAAACAGCCAGTGCAAGGATACTCAGATCCTCCCCTGTTCCTTGAAAGTGAGAAATACAATCTCCTATATGAAAGGTAGACTAAGAAGTAAAGAGACACCCTTATCAATAGAGTTAGGGACTTAAAGCCGAGAAAGTTGTAGAAACAAACCTTGTAACTTTACTAGTCTATTCTAGCCCAAATTCTGCTTTGAATTACTTACTAATTAAAAATCCCAAACTTCTGTTTGCTTTCTCCTATCAATTCCTCACAAATTTATTGTTTCTTTGTCTGAAATATATAAAAACTATCTGCATTGGTTATTTTTTTGAATATCAATTTCCTTATTGGGCCTTTATGTGCACGTAAAAAACTTTAGGGTTTATTCTCCTGTTACTTTGTGTCATGTCATTTGAATTCTTAGTCCAGCTGGGAAAACCTGGGAAAAAAAAAACTTTATTTTCCCATTATCCTGACATTAAGATTTATAAAAATGTAAATGACACATTTATTTTAACTAACCTTCTTATTTGGAAAATATTGGTTATTTTAATAAAATATGTTCTCTATATTGACATGTTTATTTTTGTTATTTTTATTGAATCAACACATTTTCCAATTTTAAGTTATGATATGGTACATATGGGTAGATTTAATCCATATAAACAGAAGCTTTTTAGGGTCTGCAGCAATTTTTAGAAATGTAAAAGGTGCAGAGACCAAAATGTATTTTTTTATTAAAAATTTTTAAATGCGTATTCATTTTTGAGAGACAGAGAGCAAGCAGGGGAAGGGCAGAGAAAGAAGGAGACACAGATTCCAAAGCAGGCTCCATGTTGTCAGCACAGAGCTCAACGTGGAGCTCGAACCCATGAACTGTGAGATCATGACCTGAGCTTCAGTCAGATGCTCAAACAACTGAGCCATCCAGGGGCCCTGTTGTTAGAGAACACTGATGTATTATATTTTGGAAAACCCTTCCCTAAGTGATAGGAGAAGTTCACATACAGATCAAAGGAAGAGAGAGTCGATTCTTTTCTAATAACACTGGCAAAGTCAAGATCCTGCTCCCCCATTGGGTGCCTCTTTGGCCAACAGCAAAGTTTACTGCACTGCCTGGGAAAATGCATGGATATGCAATATCCCAGAAGATGCACACCTCCCCGATGCCTAGATTCTCCATGTACTGGCTTAGTCAGCAGTGTCTCTAGATGAGTGAACATTGACAAAACTGGGGGTTGCTGGAAAAGGTAGCCTTGCTCTGGCCTCCACTGTCTTTGAAGTTATCTCACAGGCATCCATGCTAAATACAAGAGCCAACCTTACTCTCACTCAGTGAGCAGACATCTCACACAAGCTAGTAGAAATGCATTTTAACACAAACCCCTTTTTGTACATGAAAAGAAAGCTTTAATTACAAGATTTAAAGCCAGTTTTTTTAAAATCAAGCCATAGTCCTAACCTGCAGAAAAAGCAATTTGGCATGGAGAGAAGCAGAAATGAACAGTGGAAATGAGAAAGGAATCAGACCATTATGAATGGGATAGAAGGCATGTGTTTACAAAAGATTGATTTGAACAGGGCATGTAAACAGTCCCAGCTGTAGGGGAAAAGTCCTTCACATTTATCTTCTCTCAAAACCAAGATAGAGTTTGCTGGTTTGGTTTTTTTTTTTTATTAGTTCTGAAGTCTTAAAAAAAATGTGCCCTATTCTTGTGTTGCAACCACTTTCCTATTTATCCTAACTGAAGGAGAAGAGAATCATGTTTCTGGCTAATATGGATTTATACATTTCAAAAACTGTGCTTGCATGCCACTCCTATTTTTAAGCTAATTTTTGTACGCATGAATACAGGCTAAGCTATATTCCTGCCTTCACTCTTTTATACTTTTAACCCCAAATGCAAATCAAGAGTCAGCGTTTAAAAACAGCAACCTACACAGTTTATTTTTGGTTTCTCTTCCTTGATGATATATCGTTTCAGTCAACACAAGTTGGAGATACTCACCTGATACCATTGGTAAGGTGACAGGTGTTACAGGAACTAAGATGCCATCTCTTCCATGTGATGCGGAGATCTCCACCTATTCTTTATCTCCACAAAGACTGATGAGAACCAGCTTCTTCAGATGCAAATGAGAGCCTCCCTTTGTCAGCCTGGAAAGAGAAGTTTTTGTGAAGGTGGGCATTTTCCCCCACCAAGGACAAAGCAAAGGAGAAAGAACTTCTATCGTGATTATAAGTATTATAAGGCTATATGTTGCACAAAATTTCAGCAAGTAAATGGCCTGGACCAGCAAAGGTCAGGTAGGGGTCTCTTCCAAAGAGGAGATGGTGCTACCAAATTCAGTTGAGAGACAGTCAATGTCAGTTGCCAAGAGCCTTTGGTTGGCAGCCAAAGCCAAGACTATCAGTGCCAAAGGAACTAAAGGAGAAACCATGACGAGTAAAGGTGTGGGTGGGAGGAGGCATGCTCCAGCACCCTCCACAGAGTCCTGTTCTTTTCTTATACTTTATCACTTTTCATCTTCCCTCCATACCCATCATTCCTGGGAAAGTCAACTGAGATGAGAAAATCTTGAAATTCCCCAGGAAAAATATTAGGGAGGAAAATAGGTCAGAACTGCAGTTCTGTGATGGTTTAGCTAAAGAGAAACCTAGGAGGACAGACATTTCCATGAAGGTTTGAAGTCATTTGCCGTGGAGGATACAACAGAACCCCACCCTCCTTCCCCCATCCCTGATATAAATTATTTAGCAAAATCTATTAGGCCACTGCTGCTTTTGTGAGAATAGATCCTTTAGGGAAACTCGACGGTGTAATGAGATCTGTACCCAGAGAACACAGAAACAGCACTGTAGACAGTGAAAGCAGATGACCTCAGGGTGCACACTGCTAAGGCAATTAAGAGAGATTGTTACTCTCATTAAAGGCAGCTCTCAAAGTTAGAAGAGGAGCCACCTGCCTGTCCTCCATGCAGCCAGCTGCCTCCAAGACTTTAGTCTCTCTCTCCCTCCCTCCCTCTCTCCCTCTCTCTCTCTCCCTCTCACTCCCCCTCACTCCTTCTTCCCCACCCCCTCCCTTCCCACTTTCCTTCTATTTCCCTCTCTCTCCATCTCCCTCTCACTCCTTCTCTCTCTCTCTCCTCCCTTCTGCTGCTTCCAGGTTCATAATACCAAGAGGGAAGAGAACAGATTTGTGAAATCAATCACACAGGTGAATTGCCCATCAGGGCAGCCATCCAAATCAGAGGGCTTGATTTTCCAACTTGAAGTTAAATCACCTCGCACATCTCTTAAGGTTGGAGTCGCTATAGAGATAGAATGTTGCTAAAGTTGAGCCTGACAGTGTCAGAGGGTCAGACTCATTGCTTCATCCTCAGAGGCCCAGAGAGAGAAGGCAGCTGGAGGAAACCAGCAGGATGATCTCACTGAGCAATGTAATAAAAGCTGAGGGGATGGGGTTGCTTTATAAGCCTTTTGATTAAATCCAATGGTGTTAAACGGACTGAGGCACTTTAATAGGCAAAGGCCTTTATGAGTAAGAACTGCCTTTTCTGAATTTGTCTCCTCAAAAAACAAAATCCCATCTTGGACTAAGCCTCTATATTAAAACAGATTCGCATCACATCTATCATGACATTTGTTCCTCATGAGATCCTGCCCTTTTTCTCTGTTTTGCACGAGTAAATGATTCTCCCATGCCAAGAGATTATAGGAGAAAAGGGGAAAACAGTCTGAATTATCAGTGGGACTGTCTATGGTGATAGAATTTTGGAGTTAATGCCTGATTCCTGCTGCACCTTGCCTATGAGACTCACTGCTTTTGAAGAGTTTTTAGGTCAATTTTGTTTTGTTGTGGTCTTTATTTTCAGCCATCAGTAACAGTCGCAATGGAAAACACCACTTGTGCAGTTGACTTAATTTGGTTATTTGCAGTGGTTTTAAAGCAGTGACTCGCTCTACCATGGCTCACACTGTAATCATCTAGAGAATTTTTAAAAATACTGATGCCTGGGTCTCACTTCCAGAGGTTTTTACTTAATTAATCTGGGGTATGTCTTGGGCATGGAGAGTTTTTAAGTCTCTCTAGGTGATTCTAATGTGCAGCACTGACTTAAAACTATGGTCTCAAATTCAGCATGCCTCCGACTCATCCAACAGGCCCAAAAAAACAGATTGCAGGGCTGCACCCCAGAGTTTCCTATTCATAAGTACAGGGTGAGGACACAATTCTAAAAAGTTTCCAGGCAATGCTGATGGCTCTGACTCAATTACCACCCTTTGCAAACAACTGGCTTAAAACATTAGTGAAAATACTTTTTCCTAAGGCACATTTCATTACATTAATCTGGCTCCAAGGAGAGTACCCCAAGATGCCAACATCCAATGACAACATCCACTGCAAAGAGAATCTTCCTGTTCCTTAGACTTAATGGAAACTTGGGTTCTGATCCTTGTTCTTATGAATGCCAAGAAATTAGACCAGATCTTGGCAATGGATATCTAGTACAATAGAGCTAGGTAAAGCTTCTGCTATGGTTTCTGGCCTTGCTTCTCTCATCTATTTGTCTCACCAACTCCCAGAAAGCATCTGAGTGAGTGTACTTGTTCTGTAGGTTCATAGGAAGGGCTAGCTGTAGCTCAAGGCCAGGACTGAAAGCCCCTCTAAACTCTACAATGTTGTAGCTTGAGGATAAGGTTGAAAGTATGTGAGGGGTGTGTGTGTGTGTGTGTGTGTGTGTGTGTGTGTGTGTGTGCCTATGAAAGTACAGTGTCTTTGAGGTCCAAGAAGAGGGCAATTCTAGAACCTTTCAAGATTGTCAAGAGCATTATCAAGCAGTAAGGAGTGTCCTGTGAGCTGCCCAGACTCACTTGTGTAGCAGAAGCAGTAGCAGAGGCAGAAGGAGCCATGGTCCCCACTGGCCATGCTCCAGTGCTCTCTCTGAGCAACATCTAGAGACACGTCTAATAGCTTTGGTTCCCTGGGAGAAAATCCTAGGAGATCTCAGACACCTGTGGGTTGTGGAGACCCCAGTGAGGAATTCCTCCATTCCTATATATTCCTTTCTACTCTGGCATGTGGAGGGTTCAAAACAATTTATAAAATCTAAAGGATATGTTTTTATAACTTTGCTTTTCTCAAGCTGGAAAAGCCTTCGTGCAAGCTGTATGCACATGAGACAAGAACAAGTCTTTCATTAATATTCTTCTTACCGAACAAGGATCATAAAAGACTATGAAACCATACCTGTGAAATCTCACTTGACCTACTTAGAAGTGCAAGGTGGATGATTCAATTGATGCAAATCGTGTCATACATTTAGAATAAGGAAACAAAGACACAGAGAGGTCACACAATTAACTTCGTGCTAGAGCTAGGGCAGTATTTCCCTATTCTCACTCCATGCTCAGGGGTCAAGAGAAAGGATCTCAGAGGCTACCTTTAGAGGTCAGAGCAAGATGGGCATGGAAAGTCCTTCCTCCAGTCTAGCCTAAGAAATATCCACAGGTCTGTTATACCCATGTTTCTGTCAAATATTTTACTTCAAAGACTTTTGATGGAACATCCTGAGCCCCATAGTTTGCAAACTTCATGTCACCTCTCCAGAGCTCATCTTCCAAAGAATAAGGTTTTGAAGGAGGTCCTCCAAGATGGCTATCACAGGCTCTGTTTCATCTAAGAGGGCCGGTAAGTCAAATTTCTGATGCAAATATGAGGCCTTGTTAAAACAAACTGCTGGGCCTCACCACCAGAGTTTCTGATTCAGTAGATCTGGGGAGGGTCTGGGTATTTGCATTTCTAACAAGCTCCCAGGTGCTGCTGCTGCTGCTGCTGCGAGCCTGGGAACCACTCTTTGAGATCCACTACAATGAGACTGTGGTGTGTATCAGAATCACCCAAGGACTTTGAAAAATGATAAATACCAGGCTCACTCAGACCAATTAAATCAGACTCTCTGCAGGTGAAGCCTAGGTATTAATGTTTTTAAAGTGGTCCCTACATGCAGCCAAATTTGAGAACCTCTGCAGTAAGGAGAATCCTATGTACAATTACAAGTTATTCAAACCCCTAAGTGAGGGGTTCTCCAAATGTGGTCCTCGATCATTAGGATCAGTGTCAGCTGGCAACTGGTTAGAAAGGCTTAGGCCCCAGCTCAGACCTACAGAATCAGAAAAATTGGGTGGGGCCCACCAATCTGTTTTATCAAACTCAGTCAATTAAGCAAATCTGAGTTTGCTAATGTTTGAGAACTACTACTCTAAGCTCTTGGCTTCCCTCCAAATGACCCCCTGGAAGTTGGAGAAGTAATCATCCAAGGGCAGTCACTGAGGCAGGAACCACAGCAGGATAGATGCACCAACTGTTCAGTCAGTAGCTGTGCTGGTGGAGGGATGAGAATGAAGACCATTTGTCAAGTTGTCAGTGAGGTATCATGGCATGCTGCTCACATCCTTCCCAGGACATCTGGCTTCTAAGCTCTGGAAGATAAGTTCCGCAAATGACTTTGCAATGGGTTTCACCCCTGCACACTCAGATACAGGTCCAGCTTCAGGCAAAACTCAGATGTAACTAAAACTAAGCTTGGCTGTCCCCTAGGCCTTTCCTAGCCTTCTTCTCCTAGGTTCCATCCCACTATCACCAATTCTCCAACAAAGTTCTCTCATGGTCTTCATTGCTATTAACTTATTCCTGCCCTAGACAATAGCTCAAATGAAGTGACTAATTATACTTGAATGTATCACCAAGAGAATTTTCATTCCAAAAAGGCAAAAAAACAAAAAAACAAAAACAAAAAAAAACAAAACTGGGATAGGCAATGTCTAACACAGCAGAATGTCTCTTCAAAGATGGAATATCAGGCATTGACCTTACCTGGGCAGTAAGATGTCCCTTACTTAGGTGATGATCTGTTTCTTTGGCATCAAGATCCCTATGCTCCAGGTTTCATATGTCTCTGCCCCCTTTTTAACCTTTGTATCCTAAATATAAACAATATGATAGACTGAAAAAAAATGACCCAAAATTCTTCCCCTTCAATGAAGAAGTAGAGTCTGTTTTAGCACCTCTTGAATCTGGGTTGGACTTGTGACTTGCTTTGGCTAATGCAGACTTAAATAGCACTTGAGTTTAGGGCTTGCTTTTTTCCTGAAACTGCCATGTAAGTGAGCCCAAGATAACAGCTTGAGAATAAGAGACCACGTATAAGGGAACCAATGCACTCCAGCTGTGAATGAGATCATCTAACCTGTTAACTTTCCAAATGACTACAGATAGCAAGCTCAGTAGAGATTAGCTAAGCTATCTCAAATAGAAGAACCACTGATCTGACCCCCAGAATTGTGAACAAAATAATTATTGTTTGGAGCCACTAATATTTGAGCTGTTTGTTATGCAGCAAAAACTAACTGATACACATGATTACGCTAAAGATTCTCTTGACTGCAACTAAAATTTACCCCAAAAGAGAAATCATCTCAGAAATGTTGCCTTCCCTGGACATCCCTCCCCCACATACCCTCAGTTGCTAGGTTAGTAGCCTCTTTTATGTTCTCCTACAGAATCAGTGTTTAGATCTACCTGAGACTTGCCACTATAATTTCCAGTTAAGCTTCTCTATCTGCACCTGTCCCCTGACCATGAAATCTTTAAGGACAGAAACCATGTCCCAGCTGTCTTTGTATTTCAAGCCCCTCATTTGCTTGTTCGTTGCTCTGAGCTGAACAAAATGGAATATTTGGATGTGAGGAGTGTGGGGGGTGAGGTGAGGAGAGTGGCCAGGAATGGTTTGCATTATTCATAGGGTAGAGCTTAGAATCTACCCCCAGAACCATCCATATTCACCAAACTCCAAGATCCAAATGAACTGATGCTTATCTGGTCAGGATCCATCAGAACATGGAAGCCTCTGTCTTGTGAGACATAGACTATCTGCCTCTCACTTCATAAGAGCTCATGGAGAAAAAGTTATTTTATTCAAATATTCCAAACCTATCCATTTTGCATTATTTTCCTCATTTTTCCACCCATGATGGCACAAGGACAGGTTCTGTTTATCCATAATGACATGTCACAAATCCAGGGTTGCCTGTTTAATTCCTTTCTACAGACACCTGTTTACCATAGCCACAGGGCATAACTAATGATTCAAAAAATAGCTCACCTTTATCCAGATGTTATTGGGGCCCAGTGTTGTGCTCTGAGTTATATACTCATGACTTCATCCAGTCCTTACAATGTTCATAGAAGTTATCATGATACCCATTTAACAGATGAGGACTCAGAGATACAGAGATGAAAAGATCCACACACAGATAGAGAACCACATCTTTCTGATTCCAAAATGATGTTCTTACAACCCCAGTGATGCTGAAATGCATGATATAAATACTATATAGTTATCATTTTGAAAATCTTGTTCTCTCACCCACCCATGGAGCTGACTGACATTGCAAAGGAGAAGGAGAGGTGAAAGCTTTGCCAGAGGTCACACAGTAGGGAAGGTGATGGTCCCTGGCTGTGCAATCTTGCATCATTGTTTGGCCTCTTATGAAAGATGGGCATCCTGAAGTGGCCTCTGCGAAGCTGCCACCTGAATACATAGTTAGCAGGAAGGGTCGATGAGCAGTGGCAGACAGTCAGACATGGACAGCAAAGAAGAAGATTAAAATAATTACAGCTCTAATTGATCAGCTCTGCTCAAGAGAAAATTAAAAAGGAAAAGGCATATTGAAGAAGGCACTCAACATCCGCCTTGGGCCAGCTTCCATCTGCCACTGTAGCCGTATCTCTGCCCCTCCCTCCTAGCCCTCTGTCCAGCAGCTCCCACTGTGAAGCCCTATGCCACAGCCTTGATGAAAGTCCTTCTTTGTGGAAGGCATCAGGCCATGTTTCCCATGAAGAACTGCTTTCACAAACAGCAGGGAGGAAGCAGCTTGGAGCAGCAGACAGTGGCCTCCCATTGGCAACCCCCCAGCAATGGATTGCCAGCAGCATGTGGAAAGTCAGGAAGGAGATGCCAAGAGCAAGGCCAGCCCAGGGCAGGGGACTGGAGCAGTAAAGACAAGCCTATGCCTAGTCATCCGATAACCTAGACCCAGCAGACATAGCTCCAAGTGGCATCAGCTCTGATTTCAGCTTAGCATACTTGCTGACTCAGCTTTTTTGACTTCTTGTCATTTGGGAGCACTGACCAGGGAGTGGAGGGATAGTTTTACCTTGTCCCTGGCACCTTTATGCAGGAATGGTAGAGGAAGGGCAGAAGCAGGGACTGTGGCCAGGGAGGAAACGGGAAGGCAGATTAGGAGGGAGTAGCAGCAACCCTGGCACTTGCCAAGTTCATCTGTTTACATGAGGGCTGAGCAAGGTCAAGAGCAAGACAGGAGGCATAGAATAGGAAAAACCTTCCAGGTTGCCTTTCCCATGTACAAGACAAATGATCACACCTAGAGGAAGGAGAACTTCGGATACTCATTCCTTATATTTGGGCTCACTTCTGGCTTATGACATGATGCAAAGGAGGACCAAATAATCAAAGATCAGAAACCTAAGGTTCCCCTTTATATTAATAGGAGCTGCAGCAGAAATCTGCACAGTGTTCTAAAGAGGGAACGGTAGGTCAGGAGGTCAGGGCAAGGGGGTCAGACATCCATCCACTATGGGGGCTCTGGAAGTGGAAGGAAACCAAAACACTCTCCTATCCTCACTACCAAAATTAAGCCATTGCTTCTCAAACTGGAATTTACATGCCAATCACTTGGGGCTGCTTTTAAAATGTAGATTGTAGGGGCACCTGGGTGGCTCAGTCGGTTGAGCATCTGACTTCAGCTCAGGTCATGATCTCATGGTTTGTGGGTTCGAGCCCCACATTGGGCTCTGTGCAGACAGCTGGCTCAGAGCCTGGAGCCTGCTTCATATTCTGTGTCTCCCTCTCTCTCTGACCCTCCTCTGCTCACGCTGTCTCTCTCTCTCAGAAATAAATGAAAAACATTAAAAAATTATAAAATGTGGGTTGTAATACAGAGGGTGTGGGGTGAGAACTTAGACTCTGCATTTCCAACAAGCTCCCAGGTGGTGCTGATGCTGCTTTTCCATGGATCACAGTTGGAGTAGCAAACTAAGCCATTTTAGAAATAGATAAAAGAACCTAGGTGAAGATTAATGCTAATGTAGTATTGAAGACCATGGCTGGACATAAGGCCAAAATGGTCTCCATACCCCTTTCTCTCTTCTTCACAAACTGAACTGAGGATAGCTGTGCCTTCAGAGCAGGGACATCCTGACTTATCCAAGGTTCTAGCAGAAGAAAATAGAAATGAGAGAGCTGAGCCTTGGTTAGGCCTGCCAGGAGCAGATCTTATTTGCTCTGATGTATCCATCAGGGTAAAATAGGCTATGCGGCAATAACAAACAACCCAAAAGTCTTAGTGGCTTAAGAAACAAATGTTTCTTTCTCACTCACATAAAACCTGCTGTGGGTATGGGTGACTCTCCAGGGATTTTCAGAAGTCCAAATTGGTTTCCATCTTCTGGCACCTCCACATTGACCCAAGGTCCCATAATCTCCATGACAAGGGGCAGTGGGCTAGACAGCCAAACACTGGCAACTAAATGCTTTCATCTGAAACCAATATGTGTCACTTTTGCTCACATTTCATTGGCCAAAACAAGTCATACAGGGAAAAGTAGATGAGAAAGAAGAGAGGAAAGAACAAAATGAATTCACTTCCTTTTTAGGGGAGAGGGAAGTAGAAGCTTCCTGCCTGTATTCTCCCACAACAGTGTTTCTTGACGATAAGCCATGTTTTTATAAGGAACTACTTTTTATAAAATTCTATTTTTTACATGTTGCATATTCTTCTTTTTTCTTTTTATTAAAAGTTTATTCTGAGAGAGAGAAAGAGCAAAAGCAAGGAAGGGGTAAAGAGAGAGGGAGAGAGAGAATACCAAGCAGGCTGTACACTCAGCACAAAGCCCTACATGGATCTCAAACTCACAAACTGGGAGATCATGACCTGAGCCAAAATCAAGAGTCAGATGCTTAATGGACTGAGCCACCGAGGCACCCCATGTGTTGCATATTCTAATATAAGTCTCCTTTTAGGGTGCCTAGTATAGCTTTTATATTTTGGATTTTTCATGCACTCCTAGGTTTCGATCAGAGGAACTCAGACCAAGAATCCAGGGGACCTCATTCCTAGTTTCAGCTTAGACTCTTCTAGTTCTGTGACGACAAATGATTGATCTTCCTTTTTTCTGTAAAATTGCACTGTATTGAAGCAAAGGTACTTGTAAAAACACAATTAAAGAAAAGATGTGATTTTAAAAGTGCAAATGTGCCAGGCTATTGTTATACATATATGCCTGTCATAAGAAATCTCTTTGGTCTTTCTCTAACACTTTATATGAGAATACTAGTCTTCATTTATTTTTGAAAGAATTTTGGGTTGCCCAGTGGATATCTGCTAAGTCTTCTCAGAACAGTCTTCAGATATTCCATGGCTCTATAGCAGTGTGGTCTTTTTCCTCTCTCCTTCTAGTTCAGGGATGGAGCAAGAGATGGGCTGAAGCTCAGAGGCTAAATGCAACATAGTGTGCTCTTAACTTTGCCATAGATAAAACTTTAATAGCTTATTTTAGGTCCTTTAAAAACACTCAAGATTAAAACAAACATGGCACAAAGCCAAAATGTTCATGGCTTAATCTGAAAAGGATATGTATTTATTTATTTTTAAATATTTTATTTTAAAGGAATCTCTAAACCCAATGTAGGACTCAAGCTCACAACCCTGAAATCAAGAGTCACATGCTCTACTGACTGAGCCAGCCATGTGACCCTAATAAAGAATATTTAATAACAAGGCAAAACTATAAAAAGTCATCCAACATTGTCCTTGAAGGTGAAATGATGAATGCTTTCTTTTGGGGATGAAAACTCTCAGAAAATAATAGAAGACATTGGAGACAAAGCATGAAATTTTTTCGAGACAAATTATACACAAATAAATAGGTTTGTAAGACAATATTGTAAAGGTATAAATTCTAAGTTAAACTATAGATTTAATGTAATACCAAACAATTACTCAATTGTCTATAGGTGTATCAAAATTTATAAGCTGATTTTAATATTATAAGTAAATGCAGAGGACCAAAAAGCCAAACCAATCTTAAACAATAAGAATACTGTTGGATGATTTACTCCTAGCTACCAAAAATTATTATGAGCTTACAATAAATAAATAAACAGGGACACCTGGGTGGCTCAGTTGGTTAAGCCTCCAGCTCTTGATTTCAGTCATGACTTCATGGTTTGTGAGTTCCAGTCCCAGCATCAGGCTCTGCGCTGTCGGTGCAGAGCCTGCTTGGGATTCTCTCTCCCCTGCTCTCTCTGTCTCTGTCTCTCCAAATAAACAAATAAACTTTTAAACAATAAAAATAGGGGCGCCTGGGTGGCTCAGTTGGTTAAGCGTCCAACTTCGGCTCACGTCATGATCTCACAGTTCGTGGATTAGAGCCCCATGATGGGCTCTGTGCTGACAGCTAGCTCAGAGCCTAGAGCCTGTTTCAGATTCTGTGTCTCCCTCTCTCTCTGACCCTCCCCTGCTCACTCTGTCTCTCTCTCTCAGAAATAAATAAAACATTAAAAAAAACTTTTTAAATAATAAAAATGAAAAAAAATTAAAAAATAAAAATAAATAGGTAAACACAATAGACTGAGCAATGGGCTGAATAGAGGGGAGAAACAGACCCATGTATAGACTGACACTTGACTGATGACAAAAGTTGCAGTACAAAGCAGTGAAAAACAAAGGACTTTTCATTAAATAAGACTGGATCAAACATCCACATGGAAGAAAATTAGGCTTTTAGAAGAAATATTTATATCCATACAGAAACAGTGAAACATCTCTGTATAAAAATCAGTTAATCAAATTCAACATGGATCGTAGATCTAAATGAAAAAAGTAAGTGAATCTTCTCAAAAATACATAAAAATTATCTTCACAACATTAGACTAGGGCAAGATTGTTTTAAGGATGTACAAAAAGCACTAATAATAAGGAAAAAATGCTCAAATTGGCTACATTTCGGTTTTTCAAAACACATCATTAAGAAAATGAAAAGTCACAGAGTGGGAGAAGATATTCTGAACATATACACCTTATAAGGAGCTCATATTCAAACTATGTAAAGAGCTCCTACAAATCATTAAGCAAAAGACAGAACAACCAATAGGAAAATGGGCAAAATATTTGAGAATGCACTTAATTAAGGAGGATATGCAAGCAATTAGTAAATACATGAAAAAGTAAACACATATTAATAACATTAATCAGCAAGACGTTGTGAACCAAAACCACAAAAAGATACTATTATACACACTCCAGAAAGGTTAAAAGTTTAAAGACTGAAGGGTGCCTGGGTGGCTCAGTCAGTTGGGTGTCCGACTTCGGCTCAAGTCATGATCTCACAGTTCATGGGTTTGAGTCCCGCATCAGGCTCTGTGCTGACAGCTAACTCAGAGCCTGGAGACTGTCTTCAGATTCTGTGTGTGTGTCTCTCTCTCTCTGCCCTTCCCCTGCTAATGCTGTCCCTATCTCTCTCTCAAAAATAAATAATAAAATAAAATAAAATAAAAATTTAAAGACTGATAATACCAAGTATTAGGAGGAATATAGAACAACGAAAATCAGTGAGAGTGTAAACTGCCACACCCACTTTGGAAGATTATTAGAAGTATCCATTAAAGTTGAACATATAATTACCCTGTGACCCAGCAAGTCCATGTGCACTAAAAAATATGAACAAGAATGCTCACAGCAGCATTATTTGTAACAACCTCATCCTGGTAACAACCCAAATGTCCATAAACAGTGAAATGGGTGAGTAATCATCATATATTCATGCAGGAAAATACCATATAGCAATTAAAATGATCTACATAGCAATATGCATGGCTTTCAAACATAATGCATACTGAAAAAGCCAACCACAAACAAATGTGTATGTAATAAAACAGGAAAACCTAATTGTGATGTTATAAGTCTGGATAATAGCTACCTTCGGGGAGAAAGGAGGAAGAGAAAGTGTTGGGATAGGGTATGAGGGAGACTCTGCAGTGTCAGATATTCAAGTGTTATCACTTTGTAATGATTAATTAAGCCAAACATTTACCACTTGTGCACTTTCTGTAATTATATTATACTTCAATAAAACATTTATTATTAAGCATTTTAAATTAAGTTGTTAAGTGTCATGTCCCCTAATGGACTTTTGAGTGAGGGAGAATCAATAATCTATAAGACAATGTCTCTAAGGAATTGTTTTTCATGAAGAGAGGACCAGATGTGCTAACTAGTTGGGAAAATAAAGTTATTTTCTTCAAAAAGGGTAAAGATTTTCAAGCTTCTGTGATGGTTATTATTTGTGCAAAGATAATAATTTTCTTATCTATTGAGAGAAGGTTCATTATTCTCCAACAAAGAATTATAAAGGTGAGTGACTCCTCACATATTTTTACTTAGAAAAGTTCATATGAGGATACCACTGGCCTTGCCAAGACTCAAACGGATGGAATGAGGACTTTGAATCCCCTTTAGAAGTACCATAATTAACTGCTAGCTTTTCTGTCTTAGAATTCAGGATTTCTCAAAGGCGTCTTCTCTGTCCATCTAACATCCAGCACACAACTCCTGATGTTTATTTATATTGGCTAATACAGAGCACCATCTCTCACTCACCAGGGTGTGCCCACGCACAGGAGAAACTGAGGATCTGAGGAACTGAGCAAGACCCAGCTGAGAAGCCCTTTGTATTTCTGCCAGTACTGATATATCTACAACGATCGTGGGCCCACGTGCACACAGGCATGAATCCTGTGTTCTCAAGTCTCTGATTTTCACAGAAGTGTACTTTGTGGAGTCAGGATCCGGGATGATAAATGGAGCAAAACCACTCTGTTGCTACCAGCAAGTTCCCTCTGCCTACAATCGTAATAGATGGAGGTCACGAATGGGACTGTCTTGACACTGTTCTTATGAATAATAATGCTTCCAGTATCTGGAGTATCACACCTCTAAAGCACTCAAAATGCTTCTCAATTGGTGCTTTCATGAGCTTTTATAGCATTTAGCTTTTCAGGTTTCTCAGATACCAAAGAGTAAGCATTTCAAAGAAACCAACTTAGGGTAAAAATTATCTGTATTGTTAAAAACACAGGTACCTACTTCCGGAACACTTGTCAAACATTGTCCCACAGGCAAAGAATATACTTTCAAACACTCATCAAAACGAGAGTTCAACAGTAGATTTCAATCTAATTGTGTCAGTGAGAAGCCAACCAAAATCGTGCTCTGAAGAGGAAAGATGTCACACTCCAGTTCTATTGCAACTGCCTCTCTTAGGGGCCTTGTGACCGCCACAGAAGTCTCCTAATGATCCTCAATACCAGTGCTGTCCAGTAGAACTTCCTGGAATGTTGAAAATGTTCTTTATCTGCACCATCCAACACGGAAGCCAAGTCACATATGAGTGAGAACCAGAAATGTGGCTCCTGTGAATGCAGATTGAGTTTTATTCATTTAACTTAAATTTAAATAGCTACCTACACCTGTGGCTGCTGTACTGGACAGCATAGCCATAGTCCTTCACAGTTCCCCTAGCTGATACCCTCAGCCACAAAGCCTGTGGGGGTGAGGCAACTGACCAAATGCACCAAAGGAGGGAGGGAAGGTTGTAAAAAACTAGAGAAACATGGCTTAGTTCTCACTAATCTCCTCTGCTTCTTTTTTTCTCTTAAAGAATATTTTGAAGTCTGAATTATTTTTAAAATGTTAATTGACATAAAAATTTCTTAAAATAAAATGTCTTAGAACCGAACCAACACTTCCCCCTGGCTGGTCCCGCTCTGTGTTTGGGCCACCAGTCTGCAATCTCTACTCTAGTTAACTTCCAAAGACCAAATATAACTTTGTTCACTTCTGCTTCAAAAATCATTCTCCAGCACCTACAAATAATGTCCAGACTCCCCAACTGCCACTGGAAGGCTTTTCCATTATGGCCTCAGCCTCTTCTGGTTTCCCACATCCCTGGCCATCCAGGGTTGTGGTATGATCTTGGGGTTAGTTCTGTCCTTTACCCTCTGGAAGGATTTTCCATTTCCTCCAACCATTAAATAAAACCCATATCTCCCTCTACTATGATGCTCACTGTCTGCCTTGCCACAGAGCCAGGTATCAACACACATGCCTCTTGACTAGGTTCCAGCCTCTGGAAACTATCCTTATAGAGCCCTAGTGTAAGGGCTGAGCCTTCCCTGTAGGAAATAATTCATAGATGTTTACCAAAGTCAGATGCATTGAACAGAGGCTGCTTACTGAATCCTTCTGTAGCATTTTCCAGAGCTCCCCTGACACCTTGAATACTTGGTATGTTCTGGAATAAATAGGCAATTCACACAGAGAAAAACAACAAAACTAACTTAAGAAGGAGCATCTTGTTTGAGCTCTTGGTCACATGGTAGCACACTCCTTGGCCCAGAAGGGAAGAAATCATATCCTAACCAACCATCAAGAAGATAACAAAACTACTCAGGCAATAGGTAACAACCCCAGAAAAGATATATAACAATGGTAACTATATTTTCCAAAGTAAAGGAATAAAGAATAATTCCACAGTTTTATTCTTCCTGTTCATAAAATGTTTTTTAATAAAAATGTTATTTCCTGTTATAAAAACAAGCATGATTATTGAAAAAAAAAGGAAAAGAAAATAGCAGAAGTAAAAAACAATCACTGATAATTCCATTATCCCTAAAATAACGATACATGCATTAGGCTTTTTTATATCTTTCTGGGTTTTTGTTTTCTGCCTGTATTAGTATTCCATTTTAAAATTATCATTATAATAGAATTCTTGCTATTATTATACACAGAAGCATAATTTTACTTTTTATAGTATTTCCTCAAGTGGATATATTATTAACCACTCCTCTTTTGCTGGTGATTTAAATTATTTACAATTTGCATTCCTATAAATAAGCGTGAGGAATATCATCATGCATACAATTATTTCCATACTTTCAATTATTTACTTAGAAAAGATTTTAAGAAGATAATTTCCAGGGCAAAGAGTTTGACTATTTTAATGATTCTTATATATAGCATTAAATTCGCCACCTTTAGATTGAGATCTCAGATATGGGAAATAAATTTAATAAGAGGAAAGAAGTATTGGCCTTTCTTGTGAAATGAGATGCCTGATCTCAGGGCAATATTGCATGCTGTGGTGGATTGCAAAAATGGCCACAAATTCTCTCTACACCTATATCCATGTTTCTCTGCAATGTGGTTTTAAATCTCCTCCCATCAAGAGGAGGGGTCTATTTCTTTTCCTCTTGAATCTGGACTTGGCCATGTGACCTGGCTTATCCACTAAGTTTAGAGGTAGTTTGCTATGTATCAAGAGCTAATGGAAACACATACAGAGTCTAAACAGAAATAAATAATAGTCAACATTCTTGTATCTCCAGGACAAAAGGAAACAATTTTTCCATTTAGATATCTTTGAGACCTCAATCTCATAGCCAGTAGTATACAGCTCCTTGCTATTAACAATATCCTTGCTGTTTCATATAACAACATTCATTTTAAAGTAAGGTCTAAGCAAATCTGAATTTTCCTACAAATAGAACTTTCCCTTCAAAGGCATGGCCCTTCATTTTGCTAATCTCAGTTTCAGATATAACAAAGACCTCCATTTTTCTCTCACTTCATAATCTTCTTACCTATAGGAAGAAAGGGACAAAGAGGTGTATAGAATCATAACCTGAATCCATTCAGCAAAACTCTGGCCCACACCCTTAAACACAGACAACACTCCATCTTTCCCTTCCCTAGCCTCCCACCAACCACCAGATACTGTGAGCCAAAGAAACCTATTATGTTATAAAGGGGACAGAAGAAGTATGGTTTGGGAATGGGGCACATC
The DNA here is from genome assembly GCF_003009895.1 of Hyaena hyaena. NCBI lineage: Eukaryota > Metazoa > Chordata > Mammalia > Carnivora > Hyaenidae > Hyaena > Hyaena hyaena. Next base: position 478,397 of record NW_024081040.1, read on the forward strand.
TAGGCAGCATGCCATATGGTAGAAGCCATATTGCAGAATTTATTCATTTCTCAAGATACCACTACAAAGAATGTTGTGTTTGCTGTTCCCTCATGAGATCCAAGAATGCATCCCCTTTACATCTGGGTGGGAAGGGCCTTTAAACAGCTTCTGGTGTAATAGAAAGGGGCCATAGCACAGCCTGCCTGTGAATATCAGCTATGAAGGAGAGTTTCATGTCCCTTTGACCATATCTAACAAAGGCTGGCAGCAGGAGCCCTAGTGATTTGGCTGAGAGTTACCATTCCTATAGCCAAAAGAACAGCCAGTGTCTTCCCTGGAATCTGGCAGTACTCCTGGAGAATAACTGGAGCACCAGCTCTCATTTAAAGGCTTTGTGGCTTGAGGCAAGTCACCTAACACCACTGAGTCAATCTCCTTAACCATTTCACTGATTTCCCTGGTGGGTTGAAAAAGGATAGAGACAATTTTCAACTGCAGAACGTTAAACCAATGTTGCACTAATATAGACAATTAACAGAGGGTAATGCTGAACAGGTTCTATGTCTTAAATCTTTCATCAGATTCCAGAAGGCTCTAAATTCTGTACCATAAAATTCTGTTGTATGGGAGACTGCAACATATGATTGGCCAATTTTAGTTGTTGTATATTAAGATTTTGCTTTAATGGGGCTTTTGTCCTGCAATAGTTGTTTGAGCTACAAAGTACGGAACATAGCTTCTGAGAAGCTCTAAAACATGCATATTTCAGAATCGATGTTAATCAATGGTTCAAAATTGCTAATCCATTCTATAATAACATCACAGAAGACACCCAAACCTTCCAAAACCTGTTTCTATCCTTCTTATCAGAACTCCGTTCCAATTGTTCATCTTCCTGTTCCCTAAATTCTGGCCAGGGACACCCACCAATGCTCTTCTAATACAAATTGTTTTAGTTTCTACTGCTGACATAACAAGTCACCATGAACGTAGTGACTGAAAACAACATACAATTATTACTTGTTTGTCCTGTGGGTCGGAAGTCCAACATGGGTCTCAATGGGCTAACATGAAGGTTGTATTCCCTTCTGGAAGATGTAGAGGAGAATCCATTTCCTTGCCTTTTCCAGCTTCTAGAAGCCACCCACATTCCTTGACTTATGGTCCCTCCCTCCATCTTCAAAACCAGCAGCACTATCTCTCTGATCCTTCCTCCACCATCACATTTCTTTCTCACCACAACTGGGAAGGATCTTCTGCTTTGGTCTACCTGAACAATCTAGGATAATCTCCCCATCTCAAGACACTTAACTTGAACCACTTGTACAAAACCGCTTTTTCTGTGTAACGTAACCTTTTCACCAGTTCTTAGGGTTAGAAACTTAATCCTCAAATTAGGACCAGGATCTGTGGTGTCATTGTCCTGCCTTCCACACTTTCCATTTGATTAACACCTCCTCTGCTCATGTCTTATTCCATCCTGAATCCCTGACAACTGCTCTCCATCTATAAAACTTCAAGCAAACCCTTTAGTGTCCCAGGCACCATCTCCTTCAGAAAGGTGCCTTGCTCAGTCCAAAGGAATTATTAACTCCTCCGAATTCTTTTTAGTATCTTTCTGCCCTGATCCCTTAGCAATAACCATTTTTAGTAACCTTTTTAACTCTACCTCTTTGATTCTCCAACCTGTCACTAGGAGCCCTCCCACTCCACCAAAGAGAGAAGGACATATATGTGAATATTGCAAAGACCCAAAACTCTGCATGATACAATTTTTAGAGCCCCATAATATTTGGAAACCACAACTGCTTAAGTGATTAATCAAAACTACTTAATGCTAAATATATTTAAGTGTGCAAAGCAACCTTTAAAAACCCATAAAACAAAGACCTGACAAAGACAGTTTATAATAACTTGGGAAATATTTGCTTGAGGTCAAGAGATATCATAGAGAAAGAAGTGCACCAGCTTAAGCTTAAGCTCATAAAGCAGTATCATGTTGATGGAAATTATATGGATCACAGAAACCCCTTCTCCCCAACCAGTGGTGACACTCTGTATCACCTTCCTCAGAGTGTCACAGTCTTCATAATCCTTCTGGCAGATGGCACCTCCATTCCAGACTTCCTGGGAACAAAGGCTTCATCCCATTTAAGGATCCTAAGCTGTCTTAAATTCAATATACTATAGAAACAACCTAGCTCCCAATCAAGGTTACAAAATACTTCAAGTAGAACATGAAAAGAGGAATTACAAGGGCCCAACACAATTAGCTGGACAACATGGGAGTGCAGGGGAAATGTCTATGTGAGTTTCTGAGATATCAGGTGCTCTGGCCTCTGGAGCACCCACAGGTCCCTAAGAGAGTGGAGCAAGGGAAAATTCTGATGTGTTCCCACTTCCCAGCATCATTTCTTCTACTTGGCTTTAATACTGACACTCCATATGCTTACTACAGGTTATCACCTAAAGGCAGCTTCCCTTAGGAAGCAAGCCTGAGCTTCCCAGGGGCAAAATGACTGTGTTCTCTGTGTGTGAAACTCTAGTGGAGAGAGTAGGGAGACATTTTTAAGGTCAGAACTGTCCTCAAATGAAGGGAGCTACCTCTGGACAGGTCACTGTGTACCTGACCATTGAGCAAAAGATGACATTTGACAACATCTTCTTCTTCTAGACCTTGATTAAAGGGACTAGTGCTTTGGAGGGGAAAGGACACAATTTTTAAGGATACCAGAAAACACAGACTTGGGGTGAATTGAAGATGCCCCAAGTTTGAGACAGGAACATCGATCCCCCAGAATCTCCAAAAAAGAAAGTATAGTATAAGAGAGTGGCTGCAAAGGTCCTGATTCTGGTGTTCTCAACTTCAGGGCTGGGCCGCCAACACATGCACACACTGATGTGGTGATTGGAGAACAGGCTCCCCAACGGAAGATTAGCATCCTACTAAAAGGGAAAAAAGACTTAACTGATGGAATTCCTAAAGCTTCTTAGGGAGGGACAGCTAATGGCTGTAGCAGATCAGGAGATGGATGCAAAGGTGAAGGAGATGTAATGAGTGGACCCAGCAAAGAGTGGTGCTGTTTAGGATACCACCGAAGTTGCTTGGATGAGGGAAACCTCACCAACAGAAGCTGAGAAGACACAGGAGGCCTGTATGGAAAACTCTAAAGGACAATCTCCAAGTGATCTTGCTAACCCCAGCACCTTCATTCAATGTTGTTTTTTAACTTGAAAAATAGTTTTTCTTAGGCAAAGATGCTGTAAATGAAATTCAGGCTGATTATCTACTGTCTAATAGATAAGATCAGATGAATCATATCCATTGATACATGCAGAGTGACTTAAGGCATATTATAAGTACTCAATAATTATCATATAACACTGTAATTGCATTCATCCTGAGAGAAAATGTGCACAATGGCAAATACCCTGAAAAACATGTATTTAAGGACCATACTTATTCTTTTTCATATGTATCCTTTCATATACAGCTAAGGGAACCCTTGTCCTTTTTCATCTTTCATCTCAAATAAGGCAAAAGTAGGATATAACTGTATTTCACCGTGAGCCTGTGATTTCTATTCCTCAGGGTGGAAGAAAGAGATGGTGTTGGAGGGAGACAGGAAAGAAACATTTTCATCTTGGTTCTCCCTTGATGGACTTGGCTGCAGGCTATGTATAAGGCCCCTCTCTTTTCAGTCCCAGACACTGAGTGATCAACACTCTCTAGGCCTCAGGATAGTTCAGATAAATGATGGGCTGGAGGCAGTACGGATAATATGCATATGTCCTTTGGCTTTGTATATGATGCTGCATGTACAAACTTTTGACTTTCTCTTAGAGTCTTCAACATGCATTGCATTGTGATCAAAAGATCCCCAAATGACCTAGCAGAGAGGAGGCCAAAATGCCCCTTCCTCCAAGTTTGACATATTCTTTATCAAAACCTGTTTGACATTCTCCAAGGAACCATGGAGCAGAGGCAAATTCTTAATGAGGAGTGTTGGTTTGTGCCAGCCTCTGCCTATCAATGGTCAATGTTGCTGTTGAACTAGCCCATGATTGCAAGATGACCTTCAGCAACAACTATCACAAAGCTCTGAGAAAAATAGAAGCCTATTACTTACAAGACCTGGAAATTACATAGTATACCTGGGGCCATACAACAAGGTCATGGGTAGAGAGAGATAACACTCAGGACAGGAGATCTGTTTTTATTGGGGTGAAGGGTGAGGGCCTAGAATTTCAGAGTCCCACTCTTTATTGGTGAGTTTAAAACATAAGAGTGAAAATTCAAAGCACCGGAAAGAGAAAAGTCAAGTAGCTCAAATGGTCAGTTATCAAAATCAACTGATACATCTAAATCAAAGGAGCCTCCATCATGGAAGGGGAGGTGGCCTTGCTTTAACCAGTTGTGTGGCTGGCATTGTGTTTTCCTAGATAGCCATCTTTGAAGAGGATGCCTCTTTATAACCAATGCCTTGGCAATCAAATCTTAAGTCAGGCACTTGCATTACAAAAGAGGAAAAAATAACACTGCCAAGGCTTACACTGCAAATATTATCTGGACTATTTTCATTGGTGTATGGTAAATAACAATCAGATTTCCAGGGTGGGGGTAGGATGGGAGGGCTGCAGTTCTGATTTTTAGCCAATTTTTTGTGGGTTAAGTATTTTCAATAGATCCAATTTCAGACTACCAAGGGCTCACAAAGTTTTCATAATTTAACTATAAGCTCTCATGAGCCAGGATGAACTGGCTCACATCATTGATTCTAACCACAACAACTATATATATATATATATATATATATATATATATATATATATATATATCCAAAACTTATTCCTCCTGTTTACCTGAAATTTTGTACGTTTTAACCAGCATCTCCCATTTTCCCCACCTTCCACCCTGTTTGTACCACAACTCTCTGCTTCTAAGTGTTGATTTTTTTTAAGTTCACATATAACTGATATGCAATATTTGTCTTTCTCTGTCTCATTTATTTAACTTAGCATAATGTCCTCCAGCTTAATTCATATTGTCATAAATGACAAGATTTCCTTCTTTTCTAAGGCTGAATATTTCATTTTATACATATCTATATGTGTGTATACATATATAAAATATATACATAGAAAATATTATATTCTTCAGATATATTATATATTATATAAAATATAAATATATATCTGTATCTATTATAGATATATATCACATTTTTTTATCCATTCACCTATTGGCAGACACAGATTATTTCCATATCTTATCTGTTGTGAATAATGCTGCAAAAAATATGAGAGTGCAGATATCTCTACAAGATCCAGATTTCACTTCCTGTGGATAAATTCCCAGAAGTGGAGCTGCTGGATCATATGACAGTGCTATTTTTAGCTTTTTAAGGACCCTCCATACTATTCTTCATAATGACTATACCCATTTACTTTCCAACTAACAGTGCATACCCTCACCAACACTGTTGTTTTTTATCTTTTTGATAATTTGCTTTCTAACAGGTATGGGGTGATATCTCCTTGTGGTTGTGATTTGCATTTCCCTGATAATTGAAAATGTTGAAAACTTTTTCATGTACCAATTGGCCATTCCTCTTTAGAACTACAAATCTCACCCCCTCCAGCCATGGCTGGCTTAGCCTTCAGTTACATGCGGGACTTCCCCAGGTTACAGAAAGGATACCATTCCCAAGAAAGTTGAATTTCTTTTGAGCACAGCTAGAGTTAACTTTATTATACTTACTTTACAGACATATTTATTTTATATAAAAGTGAGTTGAGACTTTTGGATGGCGATCATGTTAAGGATAGAAACAAGATCAAAAGTAAACATGGTTTGGGCACCTGGGTGGCTCAGATGGTTAAGTGTCCAACTCTTGATTTTGGCTTAGGTCATAATCTTGTGGTTCATGGGACCATGCCTTTCAGCAGGCTCTGCACTGACAGTACAGAGCCTGTTTGGGATTCTCTCTCTCACCCTCTCTCTATGCCCCTTCCTCTCTCTCTCTCCCAAAATAAATAAACATTTTTTAAAGTAAGTATGGTAGATAATAAATGCTTAAAGAATGAACAAATGAAGAATAAATGAATGAAGGAGTAAATGGTTAATGGAGGCCTTAAAGAAGAAGGACCATTGATGAGCCTGTCGATTACATGGCTTATATTGCTGTCTTCTCTGTTTTTCCATAAGGGCAGTGTGAATGGGTTTTCCATGCCCCTTGAGAGCATAGTCAAAGAAAATGGACTTAGATGTTTGGGCTAACAATGCAGAGGAGCCTCTTATTTCAGAGAAGGAAAAGTCTATAATATTCTTCATGAATATCTAAATTTTCTCTGCTCATCAGATGCACAACAGTGCACATTACAATAAGATGCTCTTGATTTAGCCTTACTTGGAGGCAGGAGCTGTACCTCATGACCTTTGTAGGCATTACTAGACCTGCTTGGCTCATTGTAAGACGCAGTGGGGCATAGCATAAGGGGTAGGAGCATCTTGGGTTTGAGTGTTGACTGGTTGTGTATACTTGAGTTATTTAACATCCCAGGGTTGCAGGTTTCCCCTCTGTAGGTAGGAAATGAGAACAAACCTACTACACTATATTGGTTAGAGAGTGCCCGATTCATAGAAACTGTTCAATAATTAGTGGTGGTGGTTCTTAGTACTGTTTATTAAATCCATAAACATAAGATGTCATTGTTCTTCAGCCTCTTATTGAGCCTGGGTGAGAAACAGTTGACTGGACTTAACAGATGGAAAGATCTCCCTTCTTTTCTATTGGAATCATGCTGGTCACAATGCTCAGAAAATGTCCAGGGCATATCAGAGCTCTGGCTGCCAGGTGAGGAGTCCTGGCTAGTTTCTAACCAGCCAGTTCCTGAGCACCACCAGAGATGACCCAGTCTTGGCTCTTTGCTAGATTCTCTCACTGCCCTTTCAGCTTCCTCAATATCACCTTTGAGAGGCTAAAATCAGTCTCACGTAACTAATCTTAAAATCTCTTCCCTAACTCTGGAAGTTGAAAAACAACAGAGGCCAACTTTCTGGACTGGAAATAAAAACTCAAATTGAACTCATTACTGCCTCTAAATAGCCTAAGTATAACAGTCAAGCCACCTCTACTTAAGTTTAAAATGATGATCTCCTATGAACATGCTTTTTTTTGTTATACCCAGCCCAGTACTAATCAGTCATTCTATCTAAGATTTCTGCTGCAATCTGGAGCTGATGAGCAAGGCTTCATAATGCTTCATGGGATGTGAATGAATGCTCAGACTGCAGACTTGGAGGTTTACAAGGCCATGCTAGAGGTTTCTACCAGAGGTTTTAATACATTTCTCTGTATGTTAGTGAAGCCCATCTTGCAGGGTCAGCAAAAATTATTGTCTGTAGACACAAGGACTTCTTGCATTCTTGCACTCAGAGGGAAAAAGACCAAAACTAGCCCTTTCTCGAGTTCCACTAAAGCTCTCAGTCTCTGGGGAGTTGGTGTATGAATCATCTATAGCTATGTAAAAAGCCACTGAAACTTCATGGCTGAATGCAACCATTTATTTAACTCATGATTCCATAGAGTGACAACTTGGGCTGAGATCAGCTGGCTAGCTCTTCTACTTGTCTAAGCTGAGCTCAGTCATACATATGAAGTCACTGGCCAGGTCATCCATGAGTTGTTTCTGCTGAGATAGCTTGTCTCTTCATCTCCAGCAGAGCTGGCCTGGACTCGCTCACATGGCTGCTCAGTAAGGCTGCAATAACCACAAGAGAATGCACAAAGCACTGTCCAAGTATCAGTTTATATCATGTTGGCTTTTGTTTCATTAGCCAAAGCAAGTCACACAGCCAAGCCCTGAGTCATTGTGGGAGGGCATGAGCCATAGGCATGTGTACAAGATGTGAATAACCCAAGGTCAGTTAGCTGCAGCCAGAAACCAAAGTTGATGACTTTGATTCTCTACCATAGTTTAAATATATCCATGCTTTCTCAGTTCAGCTAATTTTTGTGGGACATGGACTTGAGTTCCGGCTTACCTTTCATTATCAAAATACTATCTCTTCATTGTCTACCAGACTGTAACAAGCATGATTAGAATCATTTACCATGTGTTATATGATTCATATAATAATCCCCCAGGGCAGATATTATTGTATCCACCTCACAGATGAGGGAAATGAAGCTTCAACAGTGAATTGACTCGTCTGTTTCATTAATGGCAGAACTGAGATTTGAACCCAGTTTCATCAGAGGCCAAATTTCAGACTCTTAACAAACTCTCAACTTTTAATAAATTTCAGACTTTATAAAACTACACCTTCCCATAAACCACTAAATGTTTTTTTAGAAATATTTAGTGGATTCCTTTCAATTATGAGGTATTAGGTTCTTTGTTAAAAAGGATGGTAATTATTATGCACACATTGCCACAGGCAGATGTGTTTGTTTGCAGAAGCCTCTTCCTCAAGGGCCAGGGAAGCCCAATGGTGAAGAAGGTAAAAAGGCCCAGCTCTGTCCCCAGGCCTCCTCTGAAATAAGACAGGTGAGTGCCTGGGAGCCATGGAGTGCAGAGCAGCTGTGGGTCCTCATGACATTCAGGGCTGCTATGGGCCTGCCTGAGGGTATGACAGGGCACTGTGAAATAGAAAAGAGAAAAGAGAGTCATTCTCTCACCTTCCAAGATGTCAAAGTCAGCTTTCTGAAGTCTCCCAACCTCAGAGAAGGCTTTGGAAAACTACCCATGATTGGCAAAGAGCTTGGAAGGTAAAGGTACCTTGGGACCACGCAGGGCTCAGATGAGAACACTAAAGACAAGAACCTCAGATTCTAACTTGCCTGGTTCCATCTGCAGAAAGGAAACCACTGTTGTACCAGTGTATCCCACAGTGTCTCAGTGTGCCCTTGGGGTCTCTCTTCTTTGTTCTACCTGTCCCAGGCTTGTGCTAGCAGTGGCCAGCAGAATCCCAAGCCACTGATTTTTCAGAAGAGTCTGGAAAGTCAGATTGGCTTGACCTTTGGGAAATGAGTAGGAACTGGAAGCAGAACAAGTTTGCTGCCCTAATTCATTGCACTGACAAGGAGACTCATCAGCACATTGCAGAATATAAGGTGTTTGACCTGCCGCATCTTATTATACTTTTATTATAGCCCTGGAAGGAAGGTCAGAAAGGGACAACTACTTGCTTTTGTAGGTGAGGGCACTAATCTCAATAAACTTAGTGGGTAACTTGCCTGAGACAAGTTGGCTTGGATAAGAATTACAATCAGACCTTTCAGCATCATGGTTAATGTTTTATTTTGCTTTAAATTTTCTCTTGTAGTTGGCCTTCCTCAGATGCCCTTGATTCTTGAATAATTGGAGAAAATGTGTGTTTCTGTAAATATAAGCATGGAATCATCCACGTCCCTGCTTCAGTTCTTGCAGCCACAAATAAGAACCCCAAACAATTCCTGCTGTGGCTCATGGGGCCAACACAGGATATGTGAGAATCAATATAGTAGTAACTACTTGCTCCTATCTTTTAAATAGTTTGAACAGTACTTTTGGATATCTCTCAAAGAAAAAAATCACAAAGCAGATTGACCTGAGGAAGAGATTCAGTAAGAAGTGTTTAGGGTCTCACTGACTTCTTTCCAAGGCTTTAATGTCCTGGCTTGAAAACTTCCAGTTTCTTCCTGCACACATAGGACAGCCATCATGTTCACCAGCATGGCCCTTCCGTCGCCATTTATCATGCAGTTTTATTCATTTCCCTACAGCCTCAGCCTTGACCAAATGATCCACCAAAGGTCTCCCCAGTTCCTCTTTGTATGAAATGGACTCCTATTTAGAATTCCCTATATCCTCCCTCTCAGGGAAATCCTGTCCACCCTCACAGTACAGCCCAGAACAAAACCTTCTCCTTCCAGTCTGTGCCACTCAGTGACAACTCTCTTGGTCTCATGGCTCAGGCAAAAAAACAAACAAAAAACCCAGAATGAATCATCCTTGGTTTTTTCTCTCATTCCCCATATTCAGTCCATCAACAAACCCTGTTAGCTCTACCTGGTGGATTACGCTTTTCCGTCATCCCCATCACACTGTGGTGGGTGCAAGCACAAAACTACTCAGTGTTTATTATTTGACATGATCACATAGTATGCTTTGTGGTACTTATTTTCACTACACTGAGTACTTTTGGAGGGCAGAACCATGATTTATATATCTTTGTATGAGAATGCTATCACCTTATATATGAATGGCAATATAGTTCATAAGCATTTTGATTCTCACATATTGCCCCCCCCCCCCCCACCATTTCCCAGGTAAAGAAAGAAGCTCAGAGAGGTTACCTGTCACAGCCAAAGGCACAGATCTCTCAGGACAGAAAGCCCAACTTCTGGATTCCAAGTACATTGCCTTGTTCTCAGCAGGTCCTCATTAAACAATCACTGAAAATGTGTCTTTGTCCTTTGCGAAGAAGAGTATGGGAAGGTAGAAAGGTCCATAAGGTAAGCAGGCTTGAACCCTGAATCTATTCAGGTATACATTTCCAAAATGTGTGCTAGGGCAATTTATTAATTTAATTAGCATGGTGATTAGTCAAGATAATATCCAAAGTTTTGCTTGCATTTTTATAGATTCCTCAGAAGGAGCTAAAGAATTTTTTCACTCCCAGGGTTATTCATCATAGCCTCAAACTGAAAACAATCCAAATTTCCAACAATAGGAGAACAGATAAATAAATTGTAGTATACCATTAAACAATAATACAATACAAAGCAACAATAATAAATATAAATGAACTACTGCTACATGCAGCAACACAGGTGATTTGCACATATGTGGTGTTGGGTAAAAAAATTTAAAAAAATACGTACTGTAAGATTCTATTTACCTAAAGTTCAAGAATAGAAGAAAACAAATATATTGTGACCGATGTCAAAATAGTAGTTTCCTCTGGATGGGTGGGAAGGGTTACTATTGGTTATGAAAGGGTCCAGGTAAGCATTTTGAGGTGCTGGGAATATTCTATATCAAATGCAGCAGGCTATGGCCATGAGCCAAATCTGACTCACCCACCATCTGATTTTTGTATATAAAATTTTCTTGGAACATAGCCACACCCATTTGTTTACATATGACCATGGCTGCTTTTGGACTGCAATGGCAGAGTTGAGTGTTGCCATGAAGACAGTATAGCCTGCAAAGCCTAGACTATTTACTATCTGGCCCTCTACAGAAAGAGTCTGCTGATTTCTTTGATAGAAAGAGAGAGAGGGAGAAATAGTTAGCATGAGTTGGGGGAGGAGGGGCAGAGGAAGAGGGAGAGAGAGAATTTGAAGCAGGCTACATGCCCAACATGCATTTGAGCACGCAGCCCAACGCAGGGCTTGGTCTCACAATCATATCATGACCTGAACTGAAATCAAGAGTCGGGTGCTTAACTGACTGAGCTACCTAGGTGCCTCCAAAGTCTGCTGATATCTCTCCTATACCATGATCCAAGTAGTGGTTACAAGCATGTTTATCTATGAAAAATTTCATCAAGGTATATATTTTACTATATTAAACACCAAGGAAGGAAGAGAAGGAAGGAACGGGGAAAGAAACTTTAAAAATACAGAAATATGTTCTAGAGCAAGTCATTTATAAAGGTGATGTCACATATCACACTGATAGATAGAAGTCGATATAGCCACTTCACAAATGAGAACCATATGTTGAGTTACCAAGAAGGGGGAAGTAATGCTATTTTCCAAATGGGCTCATTCACACAAGGTGTCACAACTTTTCTTGGGTCACAGAGACCCTTGTGGTAAAACCTGTCCTTGAATCCTCACTCTCCTACTTCTTCTGTGTGTGACTTTAAACAGGCAACTCCCCATCTCCAGCCATCAATTTCTTCATCTGTAAAATGTATATGATTATAACACCTGCCTAGCAGTTCATTGTTAAGAGTTAAATGGCACAAATATAGCTAAGTGCTTAGCATAGCACCTGGAAGAAGCCTCAGTAACTGTTAGAGGATATAATGAAAGCTATGGATGTCCTCACCAGGAAAATAACTCATTCACATTCACAGACTTTGAAACAAAATAATAGAAGAGTCAGGGCTGTCCCTTAAGCCCATGGTGGGCCCCAGTTTTTGCTGTTACTGAATTACATAGTCATGGCAGGCCCTGTGCTAGCTGTGAAGCCCCAAGAATGTTCAGGGGTGGCACACAGCAACCCCCTCTCATCATAGACCACAATCAACAGCGCTGAGGGGCCCCCTGCCAGCCTGGTGGCAAGATGACATCTAATCATACCAGCCTCAGTGCTAACTTGTCAGGTGAAGGATCCAGGGAGTACTGTGGAGAAAGAGCTGAATGGCACCTGCTGTGACATGGAGACAGTTCCCCATCTGGAGCCATGCCTTGAGGGTGGAGATGCAGACAGTAAAGCTGAAGCAGCAACCCTGAGACTAAAGCAGCTGGGACAATGGCTCTTCAAATTCATTCATCTCTATCTCCTTCAGGGACTGTTCGTCATTTACTGGAGCACAGCTGGCCTCTCCGGAGGTACGCTGTTTGCGAGAACCAGAGGCAGTCATGCGCCAGACAGCTGGAAAGTCCCCATCTCCACCAGACAGGTGTAGTGATCTATTCCTTGGTGTGGGTGCACCGAGCTTGGGGAAGGCGTGAGCAGGTGCCTGGCAGTGCCAACGCTTCTGGGACATATGCATCTGATGTCCCTGACACTGTGGGGATTCACATGGGGATGAGACCTCTTGCCACCCCTGCAAGGCAGGCCTCACTGGTATCTGGGTAAGGGCCCTGCATGATGTTGCGTGGAGGGGCTGGGAATCAGACAAACTGCAGGGAGAGGGTGGTTCCTCTGTGAAGGGCAGGACAATCTCTTACCTTCTTACTGTTTTTGCAGCAGGAAGACAACCTAGATTTCTTACTTTTCTCCAAAACCTTCTTCATATTTGAGCAGCAGGAAACTCACAACCTTGTCATTTCAGAACGTTTAATCTAAGTGGAGGTTATCTTTCTGTTCTGTTTCGCTTTTGGGGTTCTTGTAAGAGTTGCTGCCTACCAATGAATCTGTTTTCAAATTCACTCAAGTTATTGGCAGAATTTGTTTCTTTGCAGCCATAAAACAAAGTTGCAGTGGGAAGCCACCCTCAGCTTCTAGAGGATTCCCACAGCACCTTGCCAAGTGGCCCTTTCCATATGTCACACAACAAGGGAGTTTACTCCTTCAAAATCAGCAAAAGAGAAAAAGAGCAAGTCTAATAGCAACATAGTCTTACGTAATGTGATGTCTTATCGCTTTGCCATATTCTACTTAGGAACAAATCATAGGTGCCACCCACATTCAGAGGGAGATTATACAAAGGCATGCCTAGTAAGGGTGGCAGGAATATGAGAACCACCTTAAAGTCTGTTCATCACAGAGAACAAAAAGAGACTTTGTTCCCAACTTTGTCCCAACTTTGGGAGGTATGGAGATCAAGAAGTGATTATATATTCAGGTCTTGAGATCCCAAAGAAGAATAGACCACTGCATACTGATATTACTGAACTGCATCTTCAAGTGTAGGTTAAAAAAAGAAATATTTTTGTATGTACAAAGCTCTTAGAGTTATATTGCAATTTCATGCATCATTTAACATTCGCATATATCCTGTAAAGGAGCTTCATTTAACAGAAGAAAAAACCTGAGATCCTGATAGGTTATGAAACTCTCCCAAGAAGTCTTTATCAAATTCCTGGCTGGATTTTTGCAAAAATTAACAAACCTATCCCAAAATTCTTACGGAAATGCAAAGGACCAAGAATAATCAAAAGTATCTTTAAAAAGAACAAAATTGGGGCGCCTGGGTGGCTTAGTCGGTTAAGCGTCCAACTTTCGCTTAGGTCATGATCTCGCGGTTCGTGGGTTCGAGCCCCGCGGCGGGCTCTGTGCTGACTGCCAGCTCAGAGCCTGGAGCCTGTTTCAGTCTGTGACTCCCTCTCTCTCTGACCCTCCCCTGCTCACGCTGTCTCTCTCTCTCTCTCCTAGAAATAAATTTAAAAAAAAAAAACATTAAAAAAATTAAAATAAATAAAAAGAACAAAGTTGAAGGACCTCACACTTTTCCAATTTCAAAACATGCTATGAAGTTACAGTAACCAAGACTGTGTGGTACGAGCATAGGTAGACATATGGGCTAATGGAAAAGAAGTAAGATTCCAAAAATAATTCCTTATGTTTATGGTCAAGTGATTTTCATCAAGGATGCCAGACAATTTAATGAGGAAAGAGTAGTCTTTTCAACAAATAGTATTGAGAAAATTGGATATTCACACACAAAAGAGTGAATTTGGATCCCTACCTCACTCACATCATGGAAAAAATTAACTCAAAAACGGATCAAAGAACTTGGGGTGCCTGGATAGCTCAGTTGGTTGAGCATCTGACTTCAGCTCAGGTCATGATCTTGTAGTTTGTGAGTCCAAGCCCTGTGCTGGGCTCTGTGCTGACAGCTCACAGCCTGGAGCCTGCTTTGGATTCTGTGTCTGCCTCTCTTTCTGCCCCTCCCCCACTCATACTCTGTCTCTCTCTCTCCCCCCCTTTCTCTCTCTCTCTCTCAAAAATAAATAAATTAATTAAAATTTTTAAAAAATTAAGAAAATGGATCAAAGAACTAAATGGATTCAAGAACAAAAACTCTTGGAGGAAACCTTAAGCATAAGCCCCATGACTCTGGATTAGACAATGGTATAGATGACACAAAAAGCACAAACCACAAGATGAAAAAAAACCAGATAAATTGAGCTTCATCAAAATTTTGTGCTTCCAATGACACTATCAATAAAGTGAAAAGACATCCCACAGAATGGGAGAAAATATTTATAAATCGTCTATTTGAGAAAGAACTTATATTCATAATCTGCAAAGTATGCTTACAACTCAAGGATAAAAGGACATATAATCCAATTTTTTAAAATGGATAAAGGATTTGAATGAATATATATATATATAAGCACATGAGATGATTCTCAACATGACTAGTCATTGAGGAAATGAAAATCAAAACCACAATGAGATACAACTTTGTACCCACTAGTAAGACTATAGTTGAAAAGACAAGTAACAACAAGTGTTGAAAAGAACGTAAAGAAATTGGAACACTCACACACTACTGATAGGAAGGTAAAATGATGCAGCTGCTATAGAAGACTGTCTGGAAGTTCCTCAAATGGTTTAAGATAGAGCTACCATATAACCTAAGAATTCCACTCTTAGATATATATACACAAGAGAATTGAAAACATATACCCACACAAAAACTTGCACACAAGAGTGTTTGTAGCAGCATTATTTATAATAGGCAAAGAGTGGAAACAACCTAAATTTGTATCAGGTGATGAACAGACAAAATTTGGGACATTCAGGGAATGGAATATCATTGAGCCATTTAAATGAGTGAAGTGTTGATATATTCTGCAACATGAATGAAACTTGAAAACATTGTACAAAGTGAAAAAAGCCTGACTTAAAAGGCTACATATTGTATGATTCCACTTACATGAAATATCCAAGAGAGGCAAATTCATAGAGACAGAAAATAGCTTAATGGTTGCAAGGGCTGGAAAGAAAAAAGAATGGGAAGTGACTGTGCATGGGTACAGGGTCTTTGGAATGATGAAAATGGTCTGGAATTAGGTAGTCATGAAGGTTGCACAACTTTGATATTATACTGAAAACCACTGTACTGAGCACATTTAAATGGGTAAATTTTGTGGTATGTAAATTATAGCTCAATTTTAAAAATGATTCATGAACTGATAAATGAGAAAGAATCTTGAAATGTGAGAAAAACACATTCACACAAATCAACGTGCTTATTCCTAGCATTAAGATCATTTTTGAGATTCCTAATTAAAAATTTGTCTGAATAGACCATAAGTATACAAAATTCTATCTACAGATGCTTAGAGCATCATAAACAGTATATCGAGTGGAATGATAGGGCAGACATCTCTACTTTGAAAAAGCTACTCAAGAAGTACATACATTTCTAGTTGGAGTATAAAATGGTACACTTTGTGGTGACTTCTTATGAAATTAAACAATAGATATCTAACCTATTATCCAGCAATTTCACTGCTAAATATTACCCAAGAACAGAGAAGAAGTATGTCCACAAAAAGGCTTGTAAAAGAATGTTCTTAAAAGCCTTAGGGAAAATAACACCATACTGAAAGTAATCCAAATGTCTATCAATAGGGAAACAGATAAAGAAATTGTGGTACTCATGCAGGGGAATACCATTCAACAATTAAAAAAAAAAAAAAAAGGATGAACTATTCACAACAATACAAGTGAATTTCATCAACATTATGCTGAGCAAAAGAAGCCAGTCCCAAGACAGCCTACACTGTATAGGAACCAGTTAAATTATTGTGAGAGAAGCCAGAAAGTGGTAGTCCCCAAGGAGAAGATAAGTGACTGGAAATAGGTATAAGGTAACTTTCTGGAATGACAAAAAATTCCTTGTCTTATTTTGACAGTGTTAATGTGATTGTATAGAATAATCCAAACTCACCAACTGAACACTTATTATATAATACATTTTATTGTATGTAATTTATATCTCAAAAACAAAAATGTTTCATGGTTATAAAAAATTTTTTTTAATCTCAAAGGTCTAATGGGCAACCACATTTAGAAAACTCTGGTTCCATCTAAGAACCCTTTCCTTAAGTTTCAGGAATAGCATGTATAGAAATTCTATTCGCCTACGTTTTCCTCTACTTCCATGGCTACAGTAACGGGCTCTTAATAGAATTGGTCATAACAGCCTAAGGAAGCACTGTTTTTTTTTTTAATTTTTTATTTTTTTAATGTTTATTTATTTTTGACGGACAGAGAGACAGAGCATGAGCTGGGGAGGGGCAGAAAGAGAGGAAGACACAGAATCTGAAACAGACTCTAGGCTCTGAGCTGTCAGCACAGAGCTTGATGTGGGGCTTGAACTCATGAGCTATGAGATCATGACCTGAGCTGAAGTCGGTCGCTTAACTGACTGAGCCACCCAGGCACCCCTGGAAGCACTGTTTTAAAGAATTCAGTAGTACAGTAATTTATTTTATAATTAAAAATCCAGATATCTTCTAAGTCTTTAATTTCAATCGTCTGTATCCACAAAACAAAACCTGGCTAAATTTTGAACCTATGCTGTTTCTGTGCAATTGTCTGTAATTTCAAGACATGATTGGTATTTTAGGGAGCACACTATCACAATCTCTGTTTTGACTATTGTAGGTGCACTTAGAATGGAACATGAGGTTTATGGTTACAAGCATGGCAGAAGAGAACCTCAAAGTGTCTCAGATAAAACTGCCAGTCACATTTATTTTATGAAAAAATTGGTGGCACAGTCTACGTACAGAAAATTTCACTCTATATCAGACAGCCCTGAGATGCCTTTGTCAACAGAGGCTCACAGACAACCTCATCCCATACCTCAGAGCTTTCCTTGGAAGGGAAAAGATTGAATAAGCCCAGCTTATAAAACACATCCCAGAGAGCATGAGAGCTATACACCTGGAGAACTTAAAACCAAGAAAGGGAATTTAAATCCATTGATAGCTGACCCCAGAGCTCGAATTGACAACTTTGACCAAAAACACTGAACTGGGATGCAGAAACCCAAATTTAAGGAAGATGATTCAACATTCCCATGAAATGTGAGTCCTTGACACTTATAACCCAGAAGCAACCAGACATAAGCAGGGAAGGGGCAGAGACAGAGAGGGAGAGAGAATCTCAATCAGTCTCTTTGCTCCCAGCACAGAGCCCAATGCGAGGCTCAGACTCACAAAACTGTGAGATCATGATCTGAGCCAAAATCAAGATTAGGATACTTAACCGACTGAGCCACCCAGGTACCCCAAAGCTTATTTATTTTTTGAGAAACAGAGAGAAACAGTACAAGGGAGTCAAGGGCAGAAAGAGATGGAGACCGAGGATCCAAACAGGGTTCTGCACTGACAGCAAAGAGCCCGATGCAGGGCTTGAACTCACAAACCATGAAATCATGACCTGAGTCAAAGTCAGTCACTTAACTTACTGAGCCACACAGGTGCCCCAAGTCATTGCATTTTCTAATAAAAATAAAATGACTTTGCATACTATGTGACACATACTCCTCCAGGAGCTTTAGGTATAGTAAATCATTTCTTTCCTCAAAATAACCCCATGAGTTCAGTATTCTACCACTGAGGAAACTGAAGCCCACAATGAAATTCGGTGATTCCTGACGTCATGCAGCTACTATGTATGCCAGCTGTGCTCAGAAAAATGTTGATCTGGCAAATTTGGCTGCAATTTGAAATCTCCTGGGGAACATTTAAAAATTCTGATGCCTATTGACCCACCCTCAGAGATTCTGATTTAGCAGGTCTAGGGTGCAGCCTGGATATCCCCCCCTTTTTTTTAAATCTCCCCAGGTGAATCTAATGAGCAACTAGGCTCAAGAACCATTGGTCTGGATGGATCCCTTGCATTTTATGCCTCTGATCTATTGTCTTCTCTGAGTCAAGGGCTCAAATTCTTCTAAAGCAGGTCTTTTGAACCCAGACTAGAAACGTATCCAAAATTTGGTATTTGAGCACGCATGATTTTCTTAGCAAGATGATTTCATCTGACTGTCTGTAATAACCTTGACTCAAAAAATGTTAAGAATTGTTCCAAAGGGTAATAAAAACCACAAGATATTATAGCAAATGCTTCAGTGAATATTTAATTTGTGGGGTTTTTTTTGGGGGGAGGGGAGGTAAATTTTTCTCTACTTTGATGACAGAGAAGCCAGAAAGTCACTTAGTTTTCAGGAGTCAATCACAGTAGAACCAGAAGGATTTTGTTTTCCCCTCAGAAGGGAGAGGAAGCCCTGGAAGCAATCAGTGTAGCTCTATGGTCTAGAAAAAGGGACAAAATGAGAGTTTAGTGTACTTGAGGGAGGAGATGCCACAAGGGAATGGGGTCAAGAGGCTGCAAATACATGATGGGCTGACAAGCAAGCTATCTGCTGACTTCCTGGGAGTCCTGGTTATATTTAGGGCTGATAAGCTCAGTACTTTAAATCAAAGAAAGAGCACACTTGGCACAGCTGCCTCTGATAGGGTAGTTGGCACCCCACCACACCTTCCACAGTCCCAGGATCTCTTGCAGCCTAGACCAGCACTGTCCACCAGGCTAAGAAATTCTTAAAAAGGAAATGATACTGACCTGGTATGACTGGATGTTATCAAGGGATACTGGCAGCCAAACTACAGAGACCACCTCAGGTCTTTTGGAGGATCCATAAATAAAATCGTTTTCCCTGGTGGTCCATCCAACTGACAACTGCCATTTTCTTGGCTACCAGTCAATCAACCTCTCACTCAATGAAAGGGAAACAAGGAGGACAGTTAGGTTTCCTGTACTTTCATATTTGTAAGAGCATAAAGATCAATAATTGCTCTCCAGAGTAAGATAAACCTAAACTCAAGCATCCTATCTGCCATTGGCAAGTCATGTCACTTTGAAAAAAATTTTAAGCTATCTGAGGTCTCATCTAGGAAACAGGGATAATAATGTTATTAACATTATTGTTGTTAGTAACAGTAAAGAGATATGCATATAGAGTATATATGCATATAGTGTCCAGCACAAAGTAAGCCCTCGGAGAATGCTAGCTATTATCATGAGAGGTGTTGATGTAGTGCACAGTCAGTAAATGTTTCTGTTCTTCACTTTTTTTTCTTTCTTCCCTTCCCCCTCTGTGGTACATTAAAATTGCCACTGTGTCTTTGCAGCCATTCCCATCAAGTGGTAGAGTCTATTCCCTCACATCTTGACTTTGAGCAGGCCTTTTTAATTGCTTTGATCTCATGCAACTTCTGAATTTTGGCCTCAATTGATCTTTCAGTATCTTCTCTCACCCTTTTGGAATGCTGCTGCCTGAGCTAGCCTGCTGGACATGGGAGGGAAGTCATCTTAGAACTTCCAGCCTTAGGGGCACCTGGGCGGCTCAGACGGTTGAGCATCCTTCCGCCCAGGTCATGATCTCATGGTTCATGGGTTTGAGCCCCATGTCGGGCTCTGTGCTGACTGCCAGCTCAGAGCCTAGAGCCTGTTTCAGATTCTGTATCTCCCTCTCTATCTGACCCTCCACTGCTCATGCTGTCTCTCTCTCTCTCTCTCTCTCTCTCTCTCAGAAATAAATAGAACATTTAAAAAATGTTTAAAAAGAACTTCCAGCCTCAGATGAGCCTTCCAATTGCTGTGTCCACAGAGTGTCCTCAAGCAACACCAGCAGAAGAACCTCTGGATGTGCCTAGCCCAGATGTTCAGAGAATCATGAACAAGTAAGTTTGGGGATGGTTTGTTATGCATCAATTGATAACTAATACACCTTCCTCCTTTCTTGTTCAATACCAGTGAGTCCCCAGATGATTCCAATTCATGAGAAAGAGTTGAGAGCTAAGGGTTAGAGGACAATGAGTGATGTAAGATTTTTCTAGTAGGAAAGACTCAAATGCTTCCTGGCAATTATTGTATGGCTGCTTCCACAGGAGGATGAATGTGTTTGTTCGGTTGCCTTAAGCTCAGTAACTTCCCTCAGTATCTCTGTAATTGTTCTTTATCCCATCTAAAAAACAAAATGTAGAATTGAATGGAAAGCAATAAATGTAATTACACTGTATAGATATAACCTATAGATAATAGCAGCTTAAAGAGCAAAATGCCAAGTGTCACCCCCCACAGAAAATGTGCACTGTGCAATTTTTATGTTAATCAGTTAAAAAGTCAAGCCTGGTTAAGCCTCTATCACTAAGTTACCTGATTATGATAATAATCATATGTTTATAATATAAACAGTATCATTTACCAACAATTTTGCATCAGACACTACCTAAATGCTCTTTGTGTGATTAGTCCTACCAATTCACCATAAGATGGAGGTGCTGTTTTGTCCATTTTACAGATTAGAAAACTAATATATGCCTCATTTAATCTATTTCCCAAGCTCTCACAACTAATTAGTGACTTGAGTCAAATGCAAGCTATCAAATTTTTAAATTAGAGCTCTAGATCATCTTTAAATGCTTTGACCTAAAGATCCAGAATTGAAGCTTTCAGGTTATTGGTCAATTCAAAACAAAAATGTTAGAACTACATCCTCCATAGATGGGGTTGAAAATATACTCAAGAGCAACCTGTCTACCTTTGTCTTTCTGTTTAGAGACATCACTATACACTATACAAGCTTCACCATAAAATGAATTGTTTGTAAAATCTCCATCTCCAATGCTTCTAGCCTCCTTTGAGAAGTGGAGGCTGGGACTCAAAAACCAGTCTTCAAGCTCACAGGAAATCCATTTCCCAAGGTGATACCCACCCAATCTATCCTGTGGATGTCCCTAGAGACTCTGAGTAGATGGTGATTTTCCCTGGGCTCTTGTTTGTCAAAAATTTGAGGGCCTCACCTTCCACAGCAGTGGTTCTTAATCTTGACTGAACATTAGAATGACACGGGGATTCAAATGATCCATCTTTTTCAACAATTACTTATTAACTTATTCAGTTTTCTGCACCAGATAATGCCCTAGGTCATGATCAGTCCATGGATTAGATGCTCATTTGTAGAAAGCCTAACTTTGGTATGATAAGTTCTGCTTTTGGAGGTGAGAGAAAAATGTGGAAGGAAACATGGCTATTCTTTTGGACATGCTGTATCCTGGGAGGGATGCACATTTCTTTAGAAGAAACTATGGACTTATCCAAAAAGGTACCAAGCAAGATTGGACAAGATCCATCTTCCTGCATCTCAGTCTACTGCTATATATCACATGCACCTGATTTGAAGAACAAGAAATTCCATGCACTATTAGCAAACTTGAAATTCATGATTCCTACTAAGAATTGATGGTCATTTTGTAGAATATATCTAGAAAATGCTATCTGTATCTAGCTCTCTCAGGGGAAATCTGTAACTAGATCTCCTGACATGGGTCTTCAACCTGCAGAAATGCTTTGTTCCAAATCAAATATAAGCTCTGCATTTAGCCATCCCCCAGACCCAAAAATAAAGCCTCACAAATATACAAGCACTGAAACATAATTGGGCAAGCCTTTATATAATCCACATATCTTAATTTATGGTAGGCCCCTGAGTTCTGGTTAAGAGACACTAACACTCTAGTCAAGGCCTATTGCCCTTCAGCCATGGTCCTTGTTCAAGACCTTTCAAGTGGTACTCTAATACAACTAATGCCTGATATTTAGGACAGTGCATGGAATTTTATGGCCACTTGTGAAATCATAAGCCAGAGTGTTGTCTCCATCTGTCACTCTATCACACAGTACCCAAAACAGTAGGCACTCCATAAATATTTATTGAATTAAATACTATTGAATGACCACACAACAAGCCAAAATTATGCTGCAATCACCAAGGACCTGAACACATACACGGCAGCAGCCCTGGGTACTTTATAGAAGCAGCTGCCCCTACTTACAGTTCAGCAAGTCTCAGTCCTTCACAGATTCCCAGGTGATAGGATTTCAGAATCATATTGCAATTTCACTAAAACTTTTTATTTTTTATTTTGTACCTTCTTTTTATTTTTCAAAGCTCAATACAAACGCATCTCCCTCTCTTCATAAAGAAACAAAAAGAATGAATCACATCTTAAAATGTCTCTTCATGATTATACTACTCACTACAGAATATTTGTGTCATTGCCTAGAATTATCCACTTACCAGCTTGTTTTTGGTCTTTCCAATACAGATCAATTGTCTTATATGGATTATTCCAGTCAATGAGATTCCATCATTTTTAAAAGTTTATTTATTTATTTTGGTAGGTGGTGGTGAGAGGCAGAGAGAGGGAGAGAGAATCCCAAGCAGGCCTCATACTGTTGGCGACTAGCCCAATGCAGCACTCCAACTCACGACCTGTGAGATTATGACCTGAGCCAAAACCAAGAGTCAGATGCTTAACTGACTGAGACACTTGGGTGCCCCAAGTTTCCATCATTTTTAAAAGATGTTAAGGGCATTTCCTGAGACCACCATGCTAATACAGGACAAGATCAGATCTAGAAATAAAGGTTATTTCACTCTTCATCCAAATATTCTTTTGTCAACATCATAATTTAATGATCACTTGGAATGTGATAAAATTTAAAATATATAATGAGGGAAAGCCACACATAAGATGAGTAGAGTTTTTATCTCCTCTTCTATCCTAGAAGAATGTTATTAACTATTAGCTCTCCTAAGTATGGCAATAAAGCAATTTTATAGTTGGTTCTCTTCTGTGAAGGAGAAAAAAACCCCAACAACTCAAGTATTTAGCTTGAGTATAGGAGAATTAACAAGTCCAATATAGAAATGATCCATTTGATCAAAGAATTTCCCCTGGAAACCTTCTATCTTATTTTATTGGTAAATAGAAAGAGCTAATATTTATTGAATGCCTAACATGTGCCAGCCCTGTCACAAGTATTTTAGACATATGTACTCATTTATCATTTCATCCTCAAAATAACTAATGAAATGGGTGGTATCATGATCTCAATCTTATATATGAGGAGACTGGGGCATGGATAGATTGTTTAGCTAACTTAATAAAAGCCATGCTGCAAGTTGGTGGTAAAATCTGGATTCAAGTTCAGGCTCTCTGGGTCAGAGTGGTACTCTATAGTGATACTGCTTCATCATGTCATAGGCAATATTAAGGTCAAAGCAAATGAATTTTTAGGGACAAGATATATTATTTCCTCTGAATATAGTTTCTAGCAACACAGTCAAATATGGGATTTCCAAAGTCTCATATCCTTAAGATATGAATCATGGTGGCTTCCATCTGACAGAGCAGATTGCACTGTCTTCCAGAAATATAGTTTGTAACACGTTTCCTGGAGAACAGGATAGAAACCACAGATGCCCCCATCCTCTTCCTGCTGCCCACTTGGGATAAATTCAGCTGGTGCAATCTTGTCCCATGAACTTTTTCAGCTTGGATTAGGAGTGGGTGCCCACTTGTAGAATCGGTCCTAGATGCTGCCAGGCATTCACAGGCCTTCCCATTATTCATACTTTGTCGCTTTTAAGCTTTGAAGCTGAAGCCAGGGTTAGTTCTAGTATTGGTTGTTAAATATAGTGGCAACAAAGTCAAAGAGAAAAATGGCATTTTTCTGAAGGGCAATCCTATAAAAAAAATTGGGGATTATCTTGAGAAATAATGGCTTGAATACAGTGTGGTAGATTGAAAGATTGGCCACAATTTTGCGTTTCTCTAATCAAGGAATAAAATCCATTTCTCCACCCCTCTAACCTCGGTTGTCTGTGTGACATGTTTTAGAACAATGGAACATTAGCAAGTACGACACAAATTGAAGATTAAAGAGTATGGATTGAGGCTTGTCTTCTCTGATTGTGCTTGAAACCTTGAGACCACCATGTAAACAAGCCTTAGTTAGCCTCTCAGAAATGAAGAACCACATGGAGAAAAACTTAGACTCCCCACTCAATAGCCACCAAAGCATTAGACATGTGACCGACGACATCTTGGGTGAACCAGCTGTCAGAAGACCCACCAGATGACCACAGATGCATGAAAGACAGAGCCCAGCAGAGACTAGACCAGCTGGCCTAGTCAAGGAGATCTTCCTATGAGACCCACCAAATATGGCCTAAATAAAACTGCTGATCTTTTAAGCCCCTAAATTTGTTTGTTACATAGCAAAAGCTGATACATGGCAAACCATGGTAAGACAGTTTGAAAAACAAAAGTGCACAATGGAAATCACATCCATTTAAAGAAATGAGTAGGTAGCAAATTTTCTTTGTCTACATCTGGATACAGTTAAAGGGCAAATAATACATTTTCCAAAGAAGCATGATGAAATGATAGGAAATTTTAGAAAACAGAGTTTTCATTAAAAGAATCAATGCTCTTCACAAATGTAGCTACCATCTGTCCCATTACATTGCTATTACAATATCATCATTGACTATATTCCTTATGCTGTACCTTTTATTCCCGTGACTTATTCATTTGATAACTGAAAAGTCTGTATCATATCATAATGCATAAACTTGTCAAAACACTAGGTTGTATACCTGAAGCAAATGTAACATTGTGTATCAACTCTGCTCAAAGAAAATTAATTTGAACATTAAAAAAATAAATAAAGCTTGTTTTATAAATAAAAAAAAGAACCATTCGTCTTTCCTGGAATAAACAAAGGAAGATCCTATATCCATCTTGCAGATTGTCAAAAAGTTATCTGAGATGTTTTAAACAACACTACACAGCATATGTGACTCATTAGGCCTTGTCTATATGCAGTATAGATGGGAAAACTTTTCTGCTTTGTCATCGAAACCTTGAATATTCTGTTTAGTTGTTCTATCAAAAGAATTCATGCAATCATTCCGCAAATAGGTATCAACACATACTGTGTGTCAACCCACTATGCTTGATGCTAGGGGCAAAACCAGTCATGGTTCCTTCCCTAATGGAGCTTATTCATCAAGGAGGCTGTGGAATCCTTCCCTTTGGAAACAATGCATGAGCTGTTATCTCGAGGATGCATGACATTATGCACACAATTTGAGGAGTGAACGCTTCTGGGCAGAGCAATCAACAGGTACAAAGGCCCTGCACTTGGACAGAAGAAGTGATCAAGGATGAAGACTGAAAAAAAGACCAGGATACCTGTGTCAGAGAGTATTGAAGGCCACAACTCAAGAGAAGCTTAGAGAACAGTACTGACCTCCAACTAAGGTAAAAGAGGCCCCTGATTTTAGAAGGACCCACCTTTAGAATGCTGAATTTGTCCAGCTCCATCCTTCCCCATGGGTCAGGGAGCTTCTAGGGCTAAAGAGATGTTGGTCTCCCAGTCCTTGCTCCCCTGTTTTTAGAACACTCTTCAGGTACAAGATGCACAGATTTCCTTCTTCAAAAAGCTCTCCCCTGCTTCCAAGGCCTGGTTTACCTCTTTCCTGAATCCATACTTATAAGGTGAACCACGGTTCTGGGAAGGTGCCTCTAAGCCTGAAAAATGGCCACAAGACAGCTATTGGTGGCACTGTGGACAGATGTTCGATGGGTGAATGGTGTATCTATTTATGCTCAAGCCTTTTTGATATGTTATGGAATGGAACTACAAAGGGTCCAAGAGCCCTAAAGGAAACCTAGTTTTTTAGATCATTATGAAGGCATAGTGTTCCAAGATAGAAGGAGAGAAAATAGTTTATTTAACAGTGAGCTTGATTAATTTTTAAATATTTAAGCATTAGATTTATGGCTTCCGTTTTTATTCTTGCCCAGAACCCACAAATGTTAGGCAGGTTTGCAAGATTGGTAGGTAGTAGCCAAAGAACAGAAAACCTTGCAGGTCAGTGCCTTTTTTTTCCTTTTTATTCTTTAGAGAGAAAGTGAAAGCATGGGAGAGGGATAAGGAAAAGAGAGATAAGAGAGAATCTCAAGCAGGCTCCACACCCAATGCAGAACCCAACATGGGGTTCCATCCCAGGACAATGGGACCATGACCTGAGCCAAAACCAAGAGTCAGATACTCAACCAACTGAGCCACCCAGATGCCCCTGCATGATTGTGCCTCTTAAACATTAATGTATTTGTGAATCACCTGGGGATCACACAAAAATGTGGACACTGATTCTGCATTTCTTCTTGTTTGGTTGGGTTTTTTTCTTGTTGTTTTTGTTTTTTTGTTTATTATTTTTAGAGAGAGAGAGAGAGAGCACACAAGGGAAAGGGGCAGAAGGAGAGAGAGAGAATCTTAAGCAGGTTCCACACTCTACAGAGACCCCAATGCAGGGCTCGATTTCACAACCCTGGGATTATGACCTGAGCTGAAATCAAAAGTTCGATGCTTAACTAAATGAACCGTTGAGGTGCCCCTGATTTTGAGTTACTAGAAACCTCCAGGGAAATACCTGGGTAGATGATAGAGGGACCCACAGGCAAGTAGCAAGTTTGTAGAACATGTTAGTTTTTTATTTTATTTTTTACCAAAAGAGCCATTAGACATTCTTGAGGGATTTTAAGCAACAGATTTTCATTCTGAAAAGATGTCCCATAGTTGGGACATAAAACCCAGATGAAAGGCAGAGGAATGTAGAGACCACAACGGACAGGAGAGGAAGTAACCACATTGAGAGAGATTTAGAAGGTAAGATATGCTGAACTGGGTATAGGGGTGGGGGCAGCTTAACTCAGGAAGAACAAAGTTTTTAAAAAGATGAATAACAAAATACACCAATGAAGTGCCCTATGCCATTCTCTCAACCAAGGTTTCAGAACTCCAGGACTCAGGACAGTTGTAGTTGTGTGCGATTTCAGAGAATTAAGAGGCATTTTTTTCTGTCCCCTTCTGAAGAGTTGGAAGCCATTTTCACCCAACCTGTCTTCAGTCTTCCTCTTTTCTTCCCCCCAGAGATCTGCAATAATAGAAGTTAATAAGAAATAATACCAGTTATAATGATAACCATAACTATCTTCATTCATCTGTATTTAGTAAGGCTATCTTAGCAATTTCTCCCTTTAATTAAGTGGTTATAACAGGCACATGTTCCTCTCTAAGTGATTCCTCCAGTGCACAAGCGATTATGTGTAGAACTCTGCTCACTCTACCTTTCTTTGGAGCAATACTCTGGATCCCTGAGAGCACAAGCATCCTATAGGAATATGCTCTCTCCCAGGGGGTTGGCCTCTCAAGAGAGGCTCACTTGCATTCAGGTTGGGCTCCTGGGAATGCTTTCTGACTTCAGAGAAGCCCTCACTTTCTTTGGGACATTGGAATGGGATCCAAGGTCCCACTGGGTTAATTACTCAGCGGCACCATCTGCAGAAGCCTGCTGTCCCAAGGGGACAGATGCCTCCAGAGAACTGTAGTTATCTCCAACAACATCCGGCGTACCGGGTTACGATGCCTTCAGTGGTTTGCTGCTCTGCTAATCCCGCACACACCATCCACTTCTCCAGCATTCTGTCTGAACCCACAAAAGGCATAAGAGGCACTACTTGGAGGAACTTCCAGCCTAAATGCAGGGACAGTACCTTAGCTTTCTCATAAATACCCAAGGAAAAATTTAAATTCAGTGCACAGCTTCTCAGGCTAGTGTATCACTTGTTTCTCATTCTCACGCTGTAATGGTCTCAAAGATGGCTCACTTGATTTGCATACATTTCAAGAGCATCTTTATCTTTTTTATCTTTATTTATTGTCCTCTCCCTGTCTCCCTTGCTGCTTTAGAACTCTGTATAAAATATTTATATGTGTTTCCTTCTTGGCTTTAACCCAATCCATCATTCCCTTCCATGGAGCTTTATATTTCATGAAATCTGCTGCCTTCCCAACACCCCGTTACACACCCCTGCCTTCACCCTCCACACTCACCATGTGAAGCTATTAGACTCAAGCTTAATTTGTGGGAGTCTTTGTTTCTCCCTCACTCTTTAGTTGCTTCCAAAGAAGGCATTTGGAAGATGTGGCCCATCCTCAGCATCTCTTTGCCAGGTCATGATGATTCTTAGGCCCAGGTGGTTGGTGCTCATGGCTCCTAACACAGCATGGAGCCTGTGAAGATAGGGGCCTCAATAATGACAGGGACCTGGTGATGCAGAAAGTAGTGCTGGGGCTTGTGACAAGCCAGAGAGCATGCATCCCACGGGTAGGGGACAGCCACCTCTCAGGTCCAGCCAATAATGTTATGTGGTATGTTATTCTCATACTTCCTAATTTCCCACTAGGAATGGGAATCCAATTTTAATGTGAAATCTTCAGATTTTTGTCTTCTGGCTCTATTAAATAAAATAAATAAGGAAATAGCACACCTGTGGGCCAGCACTTTGTGTCCTCTTATTTGTAGTTCTCTCGGCTTAACCCCATAAGCACACCTTCACTCCCAGGCATTTGGAAATGCACTGTGTTAGCTCAATTGGCACTTCTTACTCATAGTACTCTGGACATCAAAAGAAGATTAAGTAACCTTAACAAAGCTGGGCAATATTGAGGCTGCTCTTTGCTTGTCAATGCATCTAACAACAATGGAATCTTCCCTCAGAAGCTTGAAGAATAACATTTGTCATTCTTAAGGGATGGCACAAGAGCACTGCCAAGGGCATTACCAAGGGCATTGCCAAGGACGCGGGATTCCTCATCTTAAAACTAATCTTCAGTTATCTCTTTTTCTGCCCAGGGTTCCTCACTCAACAGCTACCGAACACCTTCCATCTCTCTTGCTGCCTGCATGTTATCCCAAAACATTCATTTCTCCCTTTTAATACCCCTCTGCTCAGCAAATGACTCCTGCATTCCAAGAAGAGTACACAGCTTATTTCTCAAATGAATCAGTCCTATGGCCCTAGAATTGTGGCAAGAAATTCTAGACTATAAGAGTTACCCTCATCCTTAGGATATTCCAATATTCCTTCTTTCACACAACCACGTGATTTCTGAAGAGCTTGTCACCAGTTTGCAATATCCCACCACCACTCAGAATCTCTGGGGAGGTTAGCCACAATCACTTGCAGCTTCCGGGGTATCTATTTGACCTTGAGCTAATTCTCCCTAGAGCTAAGTTGGTTAATGATTAGTCATCTAATGATCAATCTATCTAATATTTAATCTCTCTCTCTCTGAATCCTTTCCCGTATCTATCCTTTTTAGAAATCTGTTTGGCTTTTTAATCATTTTGAAACAAATTTGCCTATGGCCACTTCTGAATTATTCTTATATTTCAGATACGGAACTTTGACCATTCTCTAAATGTGCCCTTGTGTGTCCTTTGCTATTTTGCGTGGAATTCAACATTTTAAGGATATTGTTTAGCCAACCATTAAAAAAACTTATTTTTGTATTTATTGATACCTTATATTTAAGATAAAAAAGTTTTGGATTCTAGATGATCTCTAGGTGAAGTGATATACTGTGAAATTTTCTACATGGCCAGGATGCAGGGTGACTGGCTGCTGTGTACCTTGTCCCCAGTACCAGCTCTGCTCGCTGGTGCTCTCCCAGGCTTGTCCCTGCAATCATAGGCTTCTTCAAGCTTCTCTCTGCTGAAGGAAATTTCTTGTCTCTTCTAGAAAGACATTGTCCTTATAATCTGCATCACCCAAAACTCTTTCTGGGAAACTTTACAACCATTGTGGGGAACCTAGCTCTAACTACCAGAAGTAGCCAGGTTCTCTGCCTGCAGGGTATCAAATATCCCCATATAACATAGATTTGATATCCATCCCAATCACCTAGTAGACGATGGCCTTGAGTAGTAACTGACCTCTATAAACCTCTAGTCTAGAGGTTCCTGCATTTTTAATGAGAACAATCATAACAGCCCTCTACAGTTCTTGTGAAAAAAATTTACATAGGGGCACCTGGGGGCTCAGTCGGTTAAGCGTCCAACTTCAGCTCAGGTCATGATCTCAGTCTGTGGGTTTCAGCCCTGAGTTGGACTCCATGCTGACAGTTCAGAGCCTGGAGCCTGCTTCAGATTCTGTGTCTCCCTCTCTGTCTGCTCCTCCCCTCCCTGCCCCATGCTCTGTCTCTCAAAAAATAAATAAACATTAAAAAAGAAAAAAAATTAAAAATTATGTAATGTGCAAGATATATGGAAGGTTCTCAGTGAGGGAGGATGAGGAAGAGGAGGTCATATCATTATTCTACAGAAAAGAGCACCTCAGGGGTGCCTGGGTGGCTCAGTTGGTTAAGTGGCCAGTTCCAGCCCCGCATCAGGCTCTGTGCTGACAGCTCAGAGCCTGGAGCCTGCTTCAGACTCTGTGTTTCCTTCTCTCTCTCTGTCCTTCCCCTGCTCATGCTCTGTCTCTCTGTCTCTCAAAAAATAATAAAAAATATTATAAAAAGAAAAGAAAAAAGCACCGCAAAAAGAATGGCAAAACACTGTCTAAGAATTAGGCAAAAGTGCTCATATCCTCTGAGCTGATGACCTTATGAAAAACACTAATCATTCCTTGACATTTTCTCTGAAAATAGGCAGAGAAAAACCACAAAAGCAATCTGTAAGATTTACTTCTAGCTAAATTGGGATGTGGGGGAAAAATTCACACTTTAGCCTTATCAATCAGAGTTATATGACCCTTTGCACCACAGCCCATGTCCTTGGAAGTATTTTTGGCTGTGGTCTTGTCCAGGAAACCCTCTGAATGACTGAGTCCAGGTTATGAATGTTAGTTCTTTCTTGGCTTCTTCAGCCAGCTTCCGAAACAGTCACAGTTCCATCTGCACCTGCCTCAGGCAACCCCTCTTTATTAAAGATTCACAGGTGATAAAAGAAGATATGAAAGGCCAGAAGCATCTATACGAGGCTTTTGCCTTAATGCAATGGAACTTGAAAGTAAAAATATAGAATACCAATGGCAAAATATTTTAATCTTGAATTCTGTTTTCAGAGACTGGTCGAACATGTGTCTCATAGTACAAAGGGAAAATATGTTAGAGATAGGGAAGATCTATTCTTTCTGAGCTGCCTTTAGATGCACCAATGCCATCTGGCCCCCTAGAAAGCTGTAGAAACTGAATATTTGAATTGTGGCACTCCTCCCCTAAGCCATCCCTAGAATTGGACCTTTCTCATTTTCCCCTTAACCAAAGAAGCTTACTGTCGTTAAGCTTCTCCCCATTCCTTTCTCTAGTTCAGCTTCTTTCAGAATAAAATTGTCACCTGTCATTGGATATGACCAACGATTGCTAAGTTTATCACAACACTCTGCCCAATTTCCATAAAATCACACTCTGCTTTCCCAAGCCAGCAGCTTTCACACGTCCTCATAGACACAGTGCCGTAGGCAAGACGCCCACCGAGAGTGGAAATGTGTCAGTCCTCTGTGTAAGGCGCAGGCAGCCCTGCTTGTCAGTTCATTGACGATGGCAGCAGGTGGGGGAAAAAAACGTCCTGGCCGGGGACTGAGTGGCCTGTGCTTCCTGCCAAGCCCCTCCACTAAGTAGCCATTTAGCTTTGCACAAGTCTTCCCATCTGACTTTCTCCTCCCAAAAGCTAGGGCCTGAACATAATGATGCAAAGTTTCCTCCCCCTACACAGCACTCCTCAAGTCTGTCTGGCCAGCCTCCCTCCAGGCTCCAGGTCAGACTACCTCCTCTACACACACACACACACACACACACACACACACACAGGCACACACACACGTGCAAACGATAGCTCGACCCAAACAGTTTCTTGCTCTCTGGAAACTAATGCAGATGTTTTCATTTTCCCAAATTCCTCCTTCCTTCTATCTCAAAATTTTTTTACTGATTACAAAAGCAACATATGCTTATTGTAAAAATATTCACACATATGGATAAGCAGAAGAAAAGAGAAATCAGCCATAATGCCATCTTCTTTCAATCTGTGATTATATGTAGAGGTTCTACTACTGACTGTAGCATTTTTCAACTTACTAATACATTGGCACATTTCTCCTTATCTTTTAATATCACTTGAAATTATAATTTTAATAACTACAGCTGTTGTATCATAAGATTGTGCCATGACTCAGTTTACCATTTAGGTTTTTTTTTTCTTTCAGTGTTGTGGTTTGTGTCACCCTGCCCTCTCTTTGTGTGCTATGCCTTAGTTGTTCTAAAGAATATCAACACATCAATGAATGCTCTTTACTGACTTGTTTTACCAATGGCTGAAAATTCTTGCAAACTCTTCCAGTTGAGAACGTCACTTCACTCCTCTTGAACCTGGGCTGGATTTATGACTTACTTGTAGCTGAAGAGAACAAAGTGGAAACAGTGATGTGTGACTCTAAGGCTAGATCAAAAGAGTCCATACAGCTCTCCCCTGATTATCCTGATCGAGTTCCTCTCAGGCTGATTCTTCACAACACACTTTCTGGGAACACAGTTGCCATTATGTGAGGAAGCACCAAGAATGTGGAGACATCACATGTGGGTGTTCTGGAAGCCAGTTTGCCCCCAAGCCCAAGAACCAGACATGTGAGTAGCGAAACCACCATGGAAGCTAATCCTCAGTGCCATCTGCCCAGATGTTCAAGTTACACCCAACCAATCAAGTCTTCCCAGCTGAAGCTTCATCATCATGGAGGCAGTGAAGAGTCCTCTGCTTTGCCAGGTTTTAATTCCTGATCCACAGAATCTGTGAGCAAGGAAGAATTTTTGATTTACATGACCAACTTTGAGCAGGTTGACCAGCAAGAGTACCTGGAGAGCCATTATACCTTAAAACCAATATGATTGGGAGGCATGGTGGAAAGAATACTCCAGAGAACAAAGTTAGAATAAGAAAGTAGGCAGATAAATTTATCTTAAACTTCAGGGGAAATAGAAATACTGCAGTTCTGGGAGTAGCAACTCAGACAAATCTGTTGTGTCTGCTATGTAAGTTTATCATCAGTGTCACGTTTTATGTTTGTAAGAGCCAGTTGTGGATGCTGAAAGAATGACTAAAGTTCTTAGAAAAGATAAACTCACAAATAAAAAAGATCACAATGAGTTTAGAAACAAAAATAAGCTCAACATCACTATCTGGAAAGTGGCTTACTCAGAAAGAGGCAGTATTGAAAAGCAATTCAGGACAACAGTTTGGGAGTCAGAGTCACTCAAATCACAGCACAATTATCACGTTACCAATTCCCTTATCTCTAAAACAAGCAGCAGATCCCACTCCAAGCGGATGGGAGGATTAACAAACATAATGGATGTCATGTGCTCAGCACTGCGACTAGCAAGTAGTGCTCAGTTAACTGTTAGTGTTATTATTGGTGTTCCTGTTATTATTATTATCTTATAGATATTATTATTGTTGGAGTTGTTCCAGCCTAGCAGAGACAGAAGGATGATCATTTTGGTTGGAGAAAGAGAAAACACAAGAGAGAATACATTACTGCATCTCTAGCCCAAAGGGCCCTTTTATGATTCTAGGGAGTTTGTGGAGTAAAGGGAAATAGATGGGTGGATGGTGAAGAGAAAGCACTGATGTACAGTCCATGTAGAATACTAGAGTAGAATTCTAAGAGATTTACATTTCAATCCAAAAACCACAGGGGTTCAGGATGTTCCCTTTCTTTATTGCATTGGTGAGGTTTCAAGTTCATTCATTCAATCACCTACTCATTTAGCAGATACTTGTTAAGTATCATTATGTCCCATGATCTATGGTAGGCAGTGACAACACAGGGAAATTAACAATAAACAGGCTCCAGTTCAATGTTAACCCTCTCTCTTTATGGTCAAGCTTAGTAACTAACTCACTTGTGGTGTGATGTAAGGACAATCACAACTACAAAGTGTCCTGGAGGGGAAAAAAACAAAGGGGAAAAAATCCTACAAAAGTTCTAATAGTATCTGAGACTTAAAAAACCCCTTTGCACATTCACTATCTCAGTGACCTTCTAAAAAATCCTAAAAATAGATACTATTATTATTGTTATTATTATTAATCATATCCATTTTATAGATTAGGAAGCTGAGACAAAGATGTTAAGAAGAGTATTCAAGGTCACAGGGCTAATAAGTGACAAAGCTGGATAATTTGGACTCTATCTCCTGCACCTGTGCCAGGTTGGCATGTGTGCTGTATCACTGGAAGGAACTCCATCAGCTGCATGGTTCTGTTGCATTGAGGCAAAGACACTATACCCTTACTTATGACTACCCATGCTTTAAAGCCTCCCTAAGGATTTAGAGTTAAAGCAACTTGAATACTTCTGAACTAAAGCAGTGAAAAGCCAATGTGCCTCCACCATATCTCTCTTTCTTTTAGAAAGTACAACAGAGACCATGTGTTGAGCT
This sequence comes from Hyaena hyaena, assembly GCF_003009895.1. NCBI lineage: Eukaryota > Metazoa > Chordata > Mammalia > Carnivora > Hyaenidae > Hyaena > Hyaena hyaena. Next base: position 513,215 of record NW_024081040.1, read on the forward strand.
GGAAAAGCCTCTAGTGAAATTAGCCTGGATATCTGAGAGTCTGCTTGGTGAAGACCCCCTGCAAGCCTTACACCAGAGAGAAATCACTCCTTGAGGTGAAACCTCTGGGATTTCAGGGCTTATTTGGTACCCGGGGATTATCTTTTGTCCTACCTGACAAGTACAATACTCAGTGTGCCTGGCATTATGCTGGGTTCTGAGGGTAAATGGAACCGTAAGTCACTCTCTGCCTTTGAGGAACCAACAACGTCCCTGGGCCATTAGCCAAAGTGAAGCATTTTCTGAACAGATACCAAGGCTGACCTTAGGAACTTAAGACCTATAAATACCACTGACAAGCCCTGTCATCTCATTTGAAAAAAGTTGTTACCTAGGCCCTGTTAGGTGAGAGCTGCCACTTTATGATGTTGTTGAATGTGAGCTGGAAGGCCAGCCTTGAACCTGGGATCATAGAATCAGCCCAGGATCAAGATATCTGAGTTTCCTCTTGGAGCTCAACAGTTATCTTTGCTGATTCATGATTTTGCTCCATCTCAAGTCTGTCATTGTGTCATCTCTCTCAGCACCTTTTGCCAGACACCTGGTCAGTGGCTTTGGCTTCATTTCCCTGCTTTATACTTGCCTCTTATCTTGGACCTGAAGATTTTCCATGATGGCTGCTTTCAATCATGCCATACCCTCTCTCTTGCAACCAAGTAAAGGTGCTGTGCTCAACATTCTGTTGGAAATAAGGTCTCAGCCAATGCCTTGTGTATAAACTTTAGCAAACCACTTAACAATGCTGGGACTCAGTTCACTTAACCGCAAAGGGAGACAGCTGGACAAGATGGACACCAAGATACCTTGCAATTGAAAAAAATAATAATTCTCAAGGCCACATAACTATAATAGTGCCAGATGGAGGGATTAGAACCCCCATTTGGGTTCTTTGTCCTTTTCCATCTGACACATAATAAGGCTCAACGATTACATTTCAATGTGACATATGGGAATTTCTCAAGATGGCCACTCAAAACCTGGGACAATCCTTATCCCTTCCATAGTCATTGTTTTGAAATCCTGATTACTGATTGAAAAAATGTGTGCCCTCCTCCCAGCCTGCCTTGTATCAGCCTTGTTTCTTGCTATTTTCTCTCAACTTGTTGAGAGTTTGCTCCTTTATTTACTTGCTTTATAAACATTACTGAGTATCAGTATCATTCTAGTGCTGTGCTAGAGCTAGAGATACAAAGATTTTTTAAAAATGGTGCCTGTTTTGGAGGAACTGAAGCATTTTTCAGAAGATAGGTCCATACTCAGAGGCATTATGGGAGTTATAAGACTCAGTGCTCAATGCAGGGACACTCCAACAGGATCTTGGGGTTGAGTCTTAAACCATAAGTAAGAGTTCACCAACTCTCATAGCTTTGTGAATGCTTTCCCAATTTACTCTTCGAGGGTAAACTGTCAGGTCCTCCATGAAGAAAAAAGTAGCATATTCCTTTCTTTCCTCAACTTCCTGGCTCTTTCACTTGAATTTTGAGACTCTTGTCTCACCATGGACTCAAGAGAAGTCTCAAAAGCTAAGAATTCAACCTTCGTTTTACCCTGAGTAGTTTTGTATCCTCTTTTCTGTGTGGGCAAATCAGCTTCTCTGGCTTTAAAAGTACAAGCCCTGCAAGGGAAATAATGTCCAAAAGAATAATTGCAAAGGGAAGTATTTCAAAATATTATACTTGTTCCAGTTAGGACCAAACATCCATGAAGTAGCAATGTGGTCTTTTAGCAGAGCAAGGAATCCAATCCCATATGCTGTGGACTGGTACAAAGCCAAAAATTTGAATCTCATTTGCTGTGAGGGTGTTACGCAAAGAAAAGTCCCATAGGGAGAGAGGCATGGCCAGGCCTCCAACATGTCACCAGTAGGCTTTGTGCCTCTCTCCTTCTCATATGAGCAATAATCCCCATTAAGGGTCTGAAGAAGCCATTTACGTTTTCAGTAACATTGATTTCTCAGGGGATGCCTTTCCGAGCAGCTGCTCTCACCTCCCCGACCTCCCATATACAGCACTGAATGCTCCTCTGCAATAGAGCAGATCGTAGTCCTTGATTTTTAATTAATTTATCAAGGGGAATTTCTCCATTTTTACTCACTGTTGAGTCCTTGAGCTTAGAAAAGCAGTGACTAAGACATCATAGGGACTCAAAAAAAAAAAAAAAACATTTTTTTGAGTGAATAATATTTGAAAAGAGAAGGATTTATAAAATCTTTAAGCAAAGTCTAGAATTTGCCTCCTCCGCCATCAGCTTGCCACTGGATCATCCTTAGGGAAATACTTGAAAACTCAAGCAAAAATGCAAATATGTTTTCTGAGAAGATTAAGAGAGAAAGCTATTATCCATCAAATGCAAGCCCTTAAGGCAAATTCCTAAGATAGTGTACATCCAAAATTACCCACAGAGAGTAAAGGAGCTTATGGGATCTTACTCTTCATAAGGAAAACCAGGTATAGGCTGGGTAATACCTAAAAGGGCCAGACTCATGGTTCTGGAGATGGGAACAAAGGTCCTTATTCAAGACAATGGGAAGTGGGAGGGAGGGACAAAGGAGAGAAGTAAGTCAGAAATAAATACCAGAGAGCCAGTGTAAGAAGAGTCAGGAAGATTGCTAAATCCCAGGGTAGGAGTCCAGAATAATACGTAAAAGTCTGACCATGAATCTAAGAGGCATCTGGGAGGTGAGAAAGGTCAAAACAAGGTAAGAGTTATGTGGGAGTGGATGGGGCAGGGTGTGGGGAAGGAGAGAGCTGTCTAGAGCATTATCACTGTGATACCATCATATCAGGAGAACAGGGGCCCCTGCCCTGGGCCTCATGCTTTTACAACAGCAGTGTCCAAGAAAGCCACAAATGTGAGCCACATAGGTAATTTAAAATTTTCTGTATCTTCATTTAAAAAATAAAAAAAGTAAAAGAAACAACTGAGGAAGGAAGGAGGGAAGGAAGGAAGGAAGGAAGGAAGGAAGGAAGGAAGGAAGGAAGGAAGGAAGGAAGGAAGAAGGAAGGAGAGGGAGGAAGTATGACCTCAGAGCCTACACTCTTAATCACTCTTAAACATTATACAGCTCTAAGGACAAATTAACATTTAGAAGCAAAAGAGAATACTTAAGAATGCAAACTAACTTGAATACTTAAGGACTTCCTGGGAAAAGATGAACACACAGTCAAAAGAAAAGAGATGCTTGTTGCTTTGTGGTGGTGGGGGGGGGCGGGTGTTGTTTCAAAAGAATGGTGAAGATTAAGCAGAAAAATGGAACGAAAAATGAAAGCATCAGGGAGCTAATGAGGCAGAAAGGACTGACAGGGAGGGACGCTCAGGTGGGTGGACCCACATTTCATTAGAGAGGGGGTGATGCAAACAGTTCCCAGGTGGGAAGGAGGATTAGCTGGTTAAAGTATTCAGATTGGCTTTGCAAAAGGCAGCCCTCACAATGAGTCATAATTTCAAAGATTATGGACAAAAATTGTGCAAAAAAGAAAGTTTAATAGCAGGTGCAAAAATTTATTAATCACAAAACTCTCATATGAGACTTCTGGCTTTTTGCTGCAAACAGAGATAAAATATTTAAATCTTTCTCTATAGAAAAATCAAAAAGGCACAGCCCACACCCACCATTCTAGTTAAAATGAGAAGAAATGGATAAAAACCAATGATTAGAAAGGATTTGGAAAAAATGGGACTCACATACCCAGTTGGTGGAAGTGCAATCCACTATGCCCACTGCTGAAAACTGTCAGCATCCACCAAAGCGGAACATACACGTGTATTCTATTACCCAACGTCACTTCTGAGAATATACCCAAAGGAATTGTACCCATATATTCATCAAAAGATGTGCTAGAATGTTCACAGAAGCACTATTCATAATGGGCTCCACTAGAAACCACTCAATGACCATCAACAGTAGAGAAGATAGGGACACTTGACAAGCTCAGTAGGTAGAGCATGGAACTTGATTTCAGAGTCATGAGTTTGAAACCCATGTTGGGGGTGGGTATTACATTAAAACAAAACAAAACAAAATATAGTAGAGTAGATAAATCATGGTTACTCACACACTGGAATACTACACAGTAATGAGCATGAACGATGCACAGCTAAGTACAGAACAATGGATGAACCTCACAGACAAGAATATTTAAGTTAAAAAAAAAAAAAAAAGACTACTCTGGGGAAACCAGGATAGCGATTACCCTGTGGGAGGAGTGTCGGCTGGGAGTCTGAAGAGCAGACTTGTAAGGTGACATGGGCACTTTTCTATATGGATATTTTGTTTCAATTAAGCATTTCAAAGAAAACATCTTCAAGAACACAAAACTGAGTTGTCCAATCACCATGTACACCTGAAACTATGAACACAGTGTGTCAAGTAAACTCAATTTAATAAAAAAAATATTCAATAGAGACACAGAGATAAGACTGAGGAGAAGCAATGGGCAGGAAAAAAGTCAAGGAAGTTGTGTAACAATCTCCTATCCATGATCTGTGTAGAGGACACAAGGGGGTCATTCTGGAAGCTCCTGGAGATCTTGGAGAATTCACATGCCTCTCTTATGGTGTCCTTGTTTTAAGTCACTTCTAAGGAACTGGAAGGTTCATGTCTCGCTTCTTTCTTTCCCCAGCTCCTAGCATTGTGGAGGGCCCACAGTAAATGCATGGTGAACGAGTGATGAATAAATAGAACTAAGGGGCTCTTTATAAAGGCTATGTCTTTAGTTGGGTTCCTCTAGTTTGTAGACCCTGATACAGGAGTAGATGGGTTTGGGTGCTGCCCTAGGAAGTATCTGTAGCAGAGTAGGGAAGTGAGACCAAGGAGGCAAGCAGCCAATACTGTGGGAGACTTCTATTCTGGGCAACTGGGGCTTAATCCCCTTGGGAGTTAACAGTATTAAACATACCTCAGAGTAGTCCCACCCAAGGTGTGAGAGAGCAGGAGCATTGACCCTCGCACTTGCATTCATCCTTGGCCAGAAGCCTAACTCCCTGACATGTGTTGAGAGTCACAAGTCTTGGGATGGGGGACAGCGAGTACTGAGAGGAGGAGGGGAGAGAGGAGAGCATCTGCCACAGCTGGTCATGAGAAACCTTCATGGGAAACATAAGTTTGTTCTCCAGTGTTGGATATGGGCCATGACTGAAAGTAGGAACTGGGTTTCAAGAGCAAAAAGTAAAAATCATGCAAAGTTTAGTAGAAAAGCACTTTAAGACTTTCTTCTCTGACTGCTCTTTGATGTTTAAATCCCTCTTCGCACTGTTCACGTGATGAACACCCCTGGAGCGATGTACCTGAGGAGCTCTAAGAAAAACAGCACAGAATTTCATATGCTCCATGTGCCTCTTCCTGTCTGCCTGGAACCCCATACTTTTTTTTTAATTTTATTTTTTTGTAGTTGCTGACTTCATTTATTTATTTTTAATATAGTTTATTGTCAAGTTAGTTTCCATACAACACCCAGTGCTCATCCCAACAAGTGCCCTCCTCAATGTCTATCACCCATTTTCCCCTTTCCCCCATCCCCATCAACTCTCATCTCCGTTTGTTCTCAGTATTTAAGAGTCTTTTATGGTTTGCCTCACTCCCTCTCTGTAACTCTTCTTTCCCCTTCCCCTCCCCCATAGTCTTCTGTTAAGTTTCTCCTGATCCACATATAAGTGAAAACATATGGTATCTGTCTTTCTGTGCCTGACTTATTTCACTTAGCATAATACCCTCGAGTTCCATCCATGTTGCTACACATGGCCAGATTTCATTTTTTCTCATTGCCATGTAGTGTTCCATTGTATAGATAAACCACATCTTCTTGATCCATTCGTCAGTTGATGGACATTTAGGCTCTTTCCATGATTTGGAGCCCCACACTTTTAAATAGTTCACTCTAGGAAGAGACATGGCCTCTCTGGCCTATGTCATTACATGACTTACAATGAGCTTCTCTATCATTTTCAGCAATGAGGCACTCTGCAAATTGGCTTTCTGTCTTCTGTTTCCATTCCAGGATCAGTTAGAGACTGGAAAGTACACAAGATTCCTTTTGAAATCTCCATAAAAGATATTCAGATGCCAAGTTTTAAGATCAATGTTTAGAGGATCTAAGTCCCAGCAACTTGGGGAGCAAAGACTCTCCTCCCCAACCTTTCAGTCTTGTTAGAACTCTCCCCAACCAGAGCTGTGAATACTAATTCCATAATGACAGTGGAGCATTGATGTAACATTTAACATTTCTTTAGTTAATCATCAAAATTAGCCTATCACAGTGAAGAGAGGAACTTCTGTTTCACTGTCATATAATTGCAGATAACAAATGATACAATGAAAGAGAATTTTTAATGTATTATAAACCCATAGGGTGCATTCAGACTCCTTACACAGAAATTTGGACATTCCAGAGAGGAGACAAAAACCAACAGCAACAAAGACTCAGCTCCGAGCAAAGTCCATTTGGACACAGTTTCCAGAAAGGAAAGCATTAAGGGTCCAAAGATCTGACAAAGAAAAGTCATTTGGAGATGTTTTTTTTATAACTACTCCTTGGAAAAAAGCAAAATTGTTGAACAATATTTTGGTTCATGATGTGGTGATAAAGTCACCAAAGCTAAGATCCAATCTCTATATTAAAAATATTTATCACTGATCATGAGTCTAAAAAAATTTATAGTGTAAGGAATATCTTCCCATTGAAAGTTTTTATTAGCTTCTTTAAAGATACTAACCTTACCTAAGTAGCAGTAAGTGGTATCATTTATTATTATTATCTGCAATAGCGTCCAGCTCAATAGTGGGTACTTAATAGGTTCTCAATAAACTATTGATTAGAATGAATATTTTAAGGCATTTTCCATGGAGCTACTTTTTTAAATGTTTATTTATTTTTGAGAAAGAGATACAGAGCATGAGTGGAGGAGAAGCAGAGAGAAAGGGACACACAGAATCCGAAGCAGGCTCCAGGCTCTGAGCTGTCAGCACAGAGCCTGACGCAGGGCTCAAACTCATGAACTGTGACATCGTGACTTGAGCCAAAGTCAGACACTTAACCAGCTGAGCCACCCAGGTGCCCCTGGAGCTACATTTTTAAAAATGTTTATCTAGAAATAATTGCCAAACCTATAAAATTTGCAAAATGAGCTATATCCTTTTGAAAATCAAAATAGTGTGGCATAACTGGGAAGTGTAATGACAGCTACAAAATCCAGAAGCACCTTTATAAAGTCACTGTTAAGAGGTGTTTTCCTATCCTATATAGACAAGATGGCAGAATGAGAAGGAATGGTTTAGAACATAGACTTCTTCAAACAGCCCACATTTCTTTCTTTGTCTTTATGCCTCATCATGTGGGAATCTTCAAAGAGAGCATCTAAACTTTGAGCAGCATCTCTTTTTATTTATTTATTTATTTTTGTCTTGGGTTTTTTCACTAGCTGAGCAACATTTCTCTGGTGTCTATAATCCTAGGATGTCTATAAGTTTTATAGACCTTAAATCAGTTCCACACCAAAGATCTGAAAAATATGTGAGATAATAGTATGTGCAAGGTGGGTTCGGTCTGGGTGGCCTCTCTTAGCTCCTTTTCTCCTCACAGAAGTTGGATTCAAAGCTATTCTGATTAATGTTTTTGTTGTTTGTGGGTTTATTTTTTAATTTTAGTTTTTTTTACTCCACTGTTCTCCCAGATTTCTAAATTTCCTTGTCTATTCTGAAAGCAGAGCTACTCAGTGAACAGGTAAAACCCCTCTGGTCCTAGACAACTGTTTTCACCTTTGCCCTGGCTGTCTCATTGGTTTTCTGTGCTTCATCTTGTAACTAACTTGTTGTAGCTGGACACTGATGGGGTCAGGTCATTGGAGAAAAGAATCCAAATGATAACACTGTGTCAGTTCTATTGAAGTATAGTAAATCCTTGGTTTGGGAGCATAAATCGTTCCAGAAACATTCATTCCAGAAACATGCTTGTAATCCAAAGCACTCATCTATCAAAGCGAATTTCCAGCACCATTGGCTCAGTTGTGATCATGTGACGTTCAGTGTCATGCACTACTCATTTTGCAAGACATCACTTGTTGATCAAATTAAAGTTTATTAGAAATGTTTGCTTGTCTTGTGGAACACTCACAGAATAAATTACTTGCAATCCAAGGATTTCCTGTACCTTTTACTCAGCCTGCCAGACATTCATGAAGATGGTAACATGTTATATAACTGGTTTTCAAACAGGTCTTATTCCCAGTTTTGAATGTCTGCTCTTACAAAAGGCTCACTCAATAGGGACTTGGTTTTACTTGAGTCAGCCATACTTGACTCACCTTGGGCCAGGTAACAGGGGTTTCAAGATTCCAGGTGAAGCAAGACACAGCAAACTCCAAAGCATAACTACCCTTCAAGCCTTTGCTAATATCTTATTGAACCAAACAATCACTTTTCTAAGCCCAGCTTCAAGGTGTGAAACACAGGTTCCACCTGTAGTGAGAAGAGGGACAAAGTTCCATTGCAAAGAGGTGTATGCTCAGGAAAGGGAGAAATTGCAATCTGCTGTAGAGAGTGGTTCATAGTTATACCAGGAACCTGTAGCAAAAATCTGAGAACTGTGCTTTCATATCATTCACTGGGAGCTGCCAAGAAGGCCCAAGAAGCAAACAAACAATCCCACCACCCTTTCCAGATCTCTAGTCGCCTGTCATCTTCTGAAAGGGGCCAGAATATTTAGTTCTGGGTAGTTAGCTTTGAGACACAGAGCATAATATTTTTTTAAACACATAATGATACTGATTCAATATAACAGCTGTGAAAAGATCATAAAAGGAGAAGTTAGGGAAAGGCCCATCGGAAATCAGATTAGAGATGATGTTCAGCTCCGCGGCTTTCACAAGGCCCTGGGAAAAGAAACGCAGCAAAAAAGGTTAGTTAACTTTCTCCCTCCTAATGAACATTATGAGGACAAATATTCTGTTCGCATGTACCCCTCTGGCAGGCTGGTTAATTTGTTAAGCCCAACTGGACACATAAAGAGAGCCTCTTTATCTTCATTAAACCCGATGAGAATGAACGGCAAACAGCAGCATCATTAGTCTGGCCTGATAGGTTTCATCAAAGGGCCTGGAAAGCTCTTTAAAACCCAGATGCCTTTAAGGTTGACTGGATTAGGGCTTGCTCACCTCTTATAGCAAACATTGGCTGGTCTTACCTTCATCTGTGGACTTAGGCAAGCCATGATTGGCTTTCAAGTATTCACAGTATAGAAAAACATGAGTGCACAAGCACACAAACGTACATGCGCACACACCATGCACACACACGTGACACACATGTTGATCAACAGCATGATAACTGGGAGGAGGTATAAGAGAGATAAGGAAGATGGAGGAGGTAGAGTGGCTTCTGTTCTCTCTCTGGCCACATTGACTGGATGTGAGCCCCTCAGGACTCATCAGGAACAATGGTTAAAAGCATGGACTTTTGAGTAGACTGTCTTGATTTGACCCTTGGCTCTATACCTTCCTAGGTGGGTGACCCTGGGGAAGTTATTTAACATCACTGTAACTCAGTATCCTTACCTGTTGAAACAAAACAACAAAACTCATGGAGGTTAAGTAAGCTAAAATCCTTAAAGTGTTGGGAGTAGTCCTGCCCCGTAGTAAGTGCTCTGTAAGAGCTATTGAAGAAGTATGGCTACCAGAGCCAGCAGGAAACTTCTAAGGAGTGGCTTTGTGATACCCTGAGCTGCTTTGGAGCCCAGGTGACAAAGTGTAACCAAAAATTAGGGACATGAGTCTCTTCTTGCCCCAACACTGAGTCTTCACCAGCCTGGGAATCACCAAGTACTAAAAGCTTTAAGATCATTCTTCTTTGATAAGGACCTTGAAATAAGAATGGAGACAAGGAAAAGGCAGGAATGGGGTGTCTCAGGTAGCATCACAAACAAGAGCAGAAGGACAGTGACAAGGATGGATCCTATGACAACAGCAGAGACAGCAGGCCAAGGCTGCTTTGTGAGTACACGTGGGAGACCCTATGTAGACCTCCCAGAGATAATATGCTGAGGTGGACTTGATGGGGTCCACCATTCATCAGGATGTATCTTTATCTGTGTGTCTGGTAATTGATGCTATTTTCATCTGGGATCTCTTAAACTATCAACTGGAGGACCCACACATGGTTTCTCCATTGACTTGAGCTTCCTTACAGTATGGTGACCTCAGGGTAGTCAGACTTACTGCATTGTGGTCAGTGATCAAAAACAAAACAAAACAAAAGAAAACAAAAACCAAACAAACAAAAAACACACTAAGTGTCCCAGAGAGCAAGGTGAGAGCAACATTGCTTGAATGACCTAGCCTCAGAAATCACACAGCCTCACTTTTGTCACTTTCTATTCATTACTAATGAGACACACGCTAGCTTGCCTAGGTCCAAAGAACGGGAACACAGACTGAATATCTTGATAGATGAAGTGTCAAGTTCACATTGTGAAAGAACATATGGGATGAGAGATATTGTTGCAGCTAAAATGCAATCAGCAACAGGGGATATCAAGCCAGAAAGTATTTGCATTATATATGTTTTATATCTATTTGCTTCAACTTTACATGGATGAGTTAATAATCTACTTAGCTTACACAATCTCTATATTTCTCTGTGGCTATGTTCTAAAGAACAATCACAGTATTATGCAGCCATTATGTGCTTCTTTATGCAATGGAAATAAAAAACCCAGGAATCTGCTGTGTTCTTTGAAACATAGCAATTCTGTGTGGTGAAAGGTTGACAAAATTTGGTATATTAGTAAAATTGGGTTATCAAGCACAAAGTGAAGGTATTAGTTTTTGTAGCAAGAAAAGATACTAAACGGCTCACAGAACTGAAGAAAAAACCTACATGACTCAGGACCTACAGAACAATAGCTGGGGACTCCATCCTGATACCATCTCCATCTCTGCCATCTCTCATCTCTGCTTGTCTCTTTCCTTTGTGTATATTGTCCTTGTTGCCTCCTACTGAAGACATGGGACCTTCTTTGTAGGACTGGGAAATGACCAACCAGTCACCACACAGTAATTCAGAGCTTCTCTTTTTCAATGTCAACGTATCAGTTCCAAGGAATTACTGCTCTGCTCCACTTTAGTCACATGACTTCTCCTTGGAATTACTCTTGCATGGGATAACGTTCTATAGTTAGCCAGGAAGTCATGTATTCACTCCTGGGACCAAGGGTCAAGATCTGTTGCAACAACTGAGTACCTTTCTTTACCTAAATATATGTGTATATGCACACGGTTGGTCGTGAAAATAAACTGCCCTAAAGAAGCCAAAATATATACAAATTTGCACACACTCCAATGTATTTTGTTTTCCATAGCAATCTTGGTTGGGAGAAGCAGCTGATTTTCTTAACTATAAGAACAGGACTGGTATTCTTGTCTGACGAGGGCTGGAAAACATTTAAGACATTACTTGCTTTTGGCTGGGACTCACAGGCAAAGGAATTAGATGACACACGAGTCCTCAATTCTAGAACCTGGAATCTCAGAGTGTCACTGTCCTTTGGAAAGTTGATTTTGGGTGCAATGTCCTTCCCTCCTTCTAGGGGCAAATGTACCTCCTGGCCTCAGCTAGCTTGTTACTAGGCAACCATGGAAGATATCTCAGGATCATTCATTGGCAATAAGAAGGGGTGAGACTGTGAAACGATGGCAGCGCTAAAATAAACAATGTAGCTGCCTAATGGAAACTAATAATAATTTTTAAGGTTTTTAAAAAAATGACACGAGTTTATCCAGCCCAAGGTGATAAAACAACACCTCAATATTAACTTTCCAGAGAGACAGAGAGACAGCTACCTAGAGTCTTTCTGAAAGAGAGTAAGGGACTGACTTCAGCTCCATATTGTTTGGCTTCAATAATGTAAATTTGGTTTTGATCAACTGATCTTTAGCCTTTGATGCCTGGGCTTGATTTCTCTAATTGCAGGGCTCAGAGACAAAGGGCACAGCAATGACTTCCACGTCTGGTTGAACATTCAAATGTGATTATAGTTTAGGGGCACCTGAGTGGCTCAGTTGGTTAAGTGTCTGGCTCTTGATTTCAGCTCAGATAATGATCTCACAGTTGTAAGATCAAGCCCCCTGTCAGGCTTTGTGCTGAGCAAGCATGGAGCCTGGTTGGAATTCTCCCTCTCCGTCTCTCTCTGATCTTCTCCCACTTCCTCTTGCACTCTTTCTCTCTGTTTCAAAATAAATAAGTAAACATTTTTAAAAAGTGATTATAGTTTCACCATCCATGGTATATTGTCTCCTAAGTTCACCACATCAATCCCTCCCATCCCTTATGCTTTTCCCAATGTGAATTTGCTGCTCTCTCTACCAAGGGGTGGGGTCTATTCTGCCATCCTGGAGCCTCAGCTGGCCCTGTGACATACACTGACCAAAAAAGTATGGCAGAAGGGAAGTTGTGGAGCCTCTGAGGCTAGGCATGAAGAGGCATGGCAGCTTCCTCTTTTGTCCTCTGGACATGTAATCAAGTCCAGTATTCTGACAGACTAGGAGGCCATGGGGAGCTAGAAGCCCTGGGGAAGGAGAAAGGACACATGGAAGAGAACGGAGACATCCCAGCTGACAGCCATCACCAAAACTCCAGCTGTGTGAGTGGGGCCATCATGGCTCCTCCAAGATGTCCAGCTGACAACACTTTGGGCAGAGACAAGCCATCACCTTTCCCCCACCAGCCCTGCCCGAATCCCTGACCTGAACAGAATAGTGAACAATAAAACAGTTGTTGTTTAAAGCACATCGTGGAGTGGCTATGGATCCACAGAAACTCATGCATCTTCTTGCTCTACTTGGAGAAACTTGTCCCCAAAATTGGGACAGCCTGCCAAAAACTGGGTTATTGAAAGGATCAGAATACATTTTGTGTTATTATCACTGGATACAGCGCATTCCCTTCCAAAGATTAAAGCAAAACTAAATGAGTTGCTTTTCTGCAGAGCTGAGCCATGCCATTCAAATCCAACCATCTTATTCAGTCCTAAAATCTTTTCCAGTGGCCTGTGTGAGGTCAGTGAGCATCACCTCCAGTTTTCTGAGAGCCACCAGTTCCACTTTAGCAACCCCGAATCTCTTCCACCTTTATCAGTCTTCTTACTGAATTTGACAAATGGCTGTTGACAAGAAGTTTTTTTTTAATGGAGATTTGATCTCCCATTGAGTATAATTGCAACAAAGTTTCTATTAGATAACAATGGGAACATTCAGGCTGCTGAACTGATCATTTCCCATGCTAAAACCTCCACCCTGAAAGTGATCAATTCTGTCCACTGGTCTCTGTGGACTGAGAACTTTCCAGCAGCTTAGGCATGTTCCCTCATTATCACATAGTCAATAAATTATTTGCCTAGGTGCATTTTATGGTTGCCCAATACTCCAGCATAATAAAAGTTTGAATTAGGTAATGCTCCTTTTTATTATCAGAAATGAATTACCTCATGGGGCCAGCAGATACACAAATGCAGCATGTCCTTCCACTAATTGGAAGGCTTTTTTCAACTGGCTTCTGAGAAATGAGGAAGAAAAAACAAAATAACCACATTCCAAGATTGCTCAGTATCAATATCATAGGTTTATTTTAGTGGACTCATTGTTACTCTTCATCCAGTAATAAACAATACCATCATTTCCATAGCGACCATAGCAATGGCATACCATCAGGGCAATATTAAACATAAATTCCAAACTTTGAGCATTTCTTCTGAGCCCATAAGTGGGATCATTTCTGCAGGGCATGGTGAGATGTTCACACGGGACGGAAGTTCCATTTTTGTTCCCACAAAACCTGAAGTGCTAAACACTTACATTATGCTAATAAATATACATAATAATACAAGTATTTATGTTCACCATAAAGGGAATATCATGCTTTGATATATGAGTGTTGGCATAGCCCTGTGATTCTAAAAACTCATGCTTCATTTTTAACTTTTAAACAAAACTCATAATATAATGATTAAGTGCTTCCTGTGTACAAGGGATGGCCTCTCGATAGTCTCACTCTTTGCAGTTCATGAACTAGGAAGAGGACACTTGAACATCCAGTCTGTGTGTTCATCCAGGGTGAAGGCTGAGTCTTTGTCTCCGCTCTATTTCTCACACCTAGTATGCAGTGGGCAGTCAGTAAATGCTTATAGATGAACAAGCGCTGAGATGATGGAAGGGTGGGAAGTATCCCTGGAGAGCAGAAAACCCATAAATGTAGTCTGAAAGGATGGAGAGAGTGTAGTCCAGTAAGGAAAAATAGGGGAAGGAGATGGGGCATGAGAAACAACGGGAAGGAGGCCCAGGCGGGAGAAGAAGGAGGCTGCAGAGTCTGATAACCTTTGTGGTAGGGTCTCCTCCCTAAAGAAAGAAAGAAAAAAAAAAAAAAAAAAAGAACATCTCAAGGCAACTTGCTATTCATGTGTGTGACAACATCCTTCACGACCTTATAACATGAGAACACTTTAATCAGACTGCATGTTTGTGTGTTACCATATACAGGAGACAAAGAAGTAAAAAATATATAAAAAACCATGTCACATGGTATTCAGGGCTCAGTTCTTTGGGTACAAACCCAACTGAGCGATGCTGGCTGGAATAAAGTTGCTTTCTGGAAAGAAGAGCCTCGGTGTTATGACTCTCTGAGCAAAAATCCTGCTACACCTTGGAGGCCTATGTCTGCAGTAGGCTGAGGGCAGAAGTGAGGCCAGGGAGGGAGGCACCAGGCAGGTCACGAAGTGCCACAGAACACAAGCGTGAGTCTGTGCATCATGGAGAGTATTGAGGGATACGAAGCAGAAACAGGTCTTGACTGGGTTTCTGATTTAGAAAGATTATTCAGGCTTCAGTATGGAGGTGGGTATCTAGGAGATACAGCGAGGGTGAAGGAGACAGCTTAGAAAGCCGGTGGAGCTTTGGCCACCCTGACGCTCCTTCATTGCCACCACAGGTACCTAGCACAAGCTGGCTTTGGCACTGCTTCTGCCCCACCTGAGATTCTCAGCAAAGTAGCTCAGGGCCCCAGCTCTTTATTTTAATTTTTATTTTTTTTAACGTTCATTTATTTATTTTGAGAGAGAGACACCATGCACAGTGGGGGAGGGGCAAAGAGAGAGGGAGAGAGAGATTCCCAAGCAGGCTTGCTGTTATCAGCACAGAGCCCAACAGGGGGCTCAAACCCATGAACCGTGAGATCATGACATGAGCCAAAGTCAAGAGTCAGGCACTTAACTGACTGGGGCACCCAGGCATCCCCTCCAGTTCTTGGGGCATCTCAAGACTTGGACACCATGTTTTCAGGGAGCACTTTGTCCCTGTGAGTAAAGTGCTACTCACTTACACCTTCTCTCCACCCTTCTTGCTCCCATCCTCCCATTAGTGAGCACTTCCAGGAGGAAGAGCCGGGTGGAGAAAGGGGATGAGGCATTGCCATCTCTTTCCTAGTTTCAGCATTTCCAAGGACGGCCCTCTCGCAGGAGACAGAGTCCTGGTCCTTAGCTAGCGTTGAGATGACAAATGGCTCCATTTGCCAACAAAGAGCTTTCCACCAAATGGGGGAAGGAAGCCACTTTATTCCCTGATGATTTCCTTTAGAAACAGATCCAACGTCATAGGCATTCCGGTTCACAGACTTTCCCAGACCAAAGCACACCAGGAACCACTTGAACACCAGGCATTGTTTTCAAGATGCTTTCCAGAACCCTGTCAAGGTCTTAGAAGAGATGAGCCCAAACCTCATACAGTTTTGTAAACATCAGAAACTGCCTGCCTAATGTGGGCCCTTTCCAGACTTGTCTATGAATATAGTAACACATTTCTGAAGAGATTAGTCAAGAAATCAGCATTACTCAGAGTAGAGGAGAAAAAAAACTGTCAGCAAAGACTCACTGAATCCTTTGAATCCAGGTTACTGTGCTTTATGGCAATGGGTGCCTAATTGGTTTGGCAGCTGCCTCAGAAACTCAGACAAGGAAGTACTTGCATTTTGTAGCAGAGGGATTGAATTTGAAAAGAGGGAGAACTTACCGATAGGAAAGGTTGTTAGGAACTGTAACGGATTACAAAAAGAAACCCCTTCAAATTCATTCCTTCTGCAAATATTATTGAGCCCCCTCTATAGGCTAAGTGCTGCTCTGCACTGAGAGAATTAATTCATGAATAAAACTGAGACTCCTGCCCAAACGGAGCTTATATTCGAGCACAGGGTCTAAGGAAGACCAAACAAATGAGGATTAGGATGACTGAGAGCTGCCAGGCACCTGAGCCCAGTGCGGTACAGTCCGATGTGGTGCAGGCAAGCGTGGATACAGCAGGGACAGTCCAGGGAGGGACAGCTCAGTATGGAGCAGGGCAGTAAAGTACAATAAAGAGTAGGCTGGATCCAGTATAGGTTCATTTCAGTGTGGACAGCCCAGTGAGGGAGAACCTGGTATGGGACAGTCTGGTGTGGGACAGCTTAGTACGGACAGTCCAGCCCGGATAGCCCGGTTCGGTCCAGCCTGGTACAGTCGGTGTGGGACAGTCAGTGTGGGACAGTCAGTCAGAAGTGGGACACTTGGTGTGGGACAGTCTGGCGTGGGTTCAGTGGTCACAGCCAGGTAAGCTAGGAGGAGGACATGGTTTCCTTAAAGGAGCACCCAGGATGTGACTAAAGCGTTGAGCTGGGCTAGGAGGCGGGGAGGAGTGTGAGCCTGGAAGTGAAGCTCCAGGTTAGGGCAGAACATGAAGAAGCTTGCAGACCACAGGTAGGAACAGGTAGGAATGAGGATGGGCTTGAGGGTACAGAGCTGGTGGCCAGCGGGGGGAGCTGACCAAGGAGATGAGCCAAGGATGAACGGAGAACAGGTCAAGAGACCAAGCAGGTCTCTTTACAGACAGATGACACCAGTGAGAATCAGGATCCCAGGCAAGTTGCTAAAAGGACAGGACTCTGGGGCACCTGAGTGGTTCAGTCAGTCAAGTGTCCGACTCGATTTCAGCTCAGGTCATGATCTCACAGTTTATGAGTTTGAGTCCCACACCTGGCTCCATGCTGACAGCGCAGACTCTGCTTGGGATTCTCTCTCCTCCGTTCCTGCTCTCTCTCTCAAAAGAAATACATAAACTTAAAAAAAATAATAATAAGGGGCGCCTGGGTGGCGTAGTCGGTTAAGCGTCCGACTTTCGCTTGGGTCATGATCTCGCGGTTCGTGGGTTCGAGCCCCGCGTCGGGCTCTGTGCTGACTGCCAGCTCAGAGCCTGGAGCCTGTTTCAGTCTGTGACTCCCCCCCTCTCTCTGACCCTCCCCTGCTCACGCTGTCTCTCTCTCTCTCTCCTAGAAATAAATAAAAAATATTTAAAAAAAAATAATAATAATAAAAGGACAAGATTCAGTTGCCAGTGGATGGGATCTGTGAGAAGCAGGGGCAGGTCATGGGCTCCCTTGGGCAGTGGTGGCAGGAACCCATGCAGGAAGATGCAGGAGAGAGTGCTGGGCCGGGTCCAGGAGCCCCTCAGAAGTGCCTCCCAGATGGCTGAGCAGCCAACGATCATGCTGACCCATGAGCAGCATGAGATGGGTCACCTGCGGGTCATACCTATGTGCTGTATGTGGCCCCAGGTCAAGCGCCTCCGGGTACGTGAGGCCTGGGAGGCGGGTAAATGAGATGGCACAGCTTCAGAAAAAAGCAGCACAAGCCTCTGATAGACTGTGAGAGAATCGATGAAATGCAGAAGTGCCCGCTACCTATTGCCTCACCAGTGCCAGGGCAGTCAGAGGGCACAGCCTCATTTCCTAATCAGAACCCTTTAGGAATGCAGACTCCTAACCCATTACCTGCGGTATGACTCAAAACTCCCGTCCCTGACCTTCCCTGCAAGTTGAATGATTTGTTCAGCCCAGGTCCTCAGGGTCTATCTAAGTAGAGGAAGCTCCCCCACATCCCTGCGCATTCACCCTTCAGGTGATTGGATTAAGCCCCTACACCCAAGCTCTCCAAACAGATGCCGGTTTCAGGGGAACCGCAGATAAGAGGGATGGCCAGTATGCCTTCGGAGTTCTTCACCGCCCACTCCTCAGTCCTGAAAGTCAGGGGATTCGTAGCCGGGGCTCCCCGCTCTGGGGTTCCCATGAAGCAGAAGCAGTGGCCACGTGCAGGTGAGTTCTCCAGCTGGCCCAGCAGGCCCAGCCGCCTCGCCACAGGTGGACTTCACACTTACCTTGTGCTGCAGCAAACCCTCAGAGTAGGGTTGGTCTCTGCCAGGGTCTCTGGGCGTGAAACCGCTTTAGTCACCAACCCCCTCCTCTTGGCTCCTGACACTGGTTTGAATTCCTTGCTTCTTGGGGTGCCTGGGTGGCTCAGTCAGTTGGTTAAGTGCTGACTTGGGTTCAAATCATGATCTCACAGTTTGTGAGTCCGATCCTCAAGTCGGGCTCTGTGCCGACAACTCCAAGCTTGGAGCCTGCTTTGGATTTTGTGTCTCATTCACTCTCTGCCCCTCTCCCACTTACGTTCTGTTTCTCTGTATCCAAAAAAAATAAATGTAAAAGTGTTTTTAATTGCATTCCTTGCTTCTCCTGTTTTTTAGTGCTCATTTATTTTTGAGAGAGTGTGAGCGGGGCAGGGGCAGAGAGAGAGGAAGAGAGAGGATCCCAGGAGGCTCCAGGCTCTGTGCTGACAGCAGAGAGCCCAACGTGGTGCCCCAATTCCTTGCTTCTTGATGGCAGAGGTACAGGTCAGCAATTCTGTTCAGCAATTCTGTTCTCCGTAATCAGAAAACCTCCATTCTTCATGAATTCCTAATAGAGACCTGTCAGGTGTCACTGCTGTCCTTCATACACATCCACCCAAACACGTGGCTATGTTGACACTCCGCATGAGATATCCCAAGGCAAAATTCCCTCGTGAGATGTTTAATGAACTTTTCACAGCAAGTAGGACATGCTCCTATTTGAAACACCAGGCAATTTCACATAATAGCACACATCAAAAGGTAGTCTACAGAATGCAACAGCAAGGCACTTTGGAGCCCTTTTATCCTTCTATTAAGGTCCACAGAGTAAATATTTTGGGCTTTGTGGACCTGTTTAATCTGCCATTATAAACAGCCAGTGGCAAGCCAGTTCACAACTAGGTGTGGCCGTGTTTCTGCAAAACTTTATTTACAAAAATAGGCAGTAGGTCGCACGTGGTCTGCAAGCAGCAAGCAGTAGTCAGTAGTGCAAGGAGACAGAGGAGGAGAAAAAGATGGACAATACCTTAAGTAACCGCAAGTTTTTTCTTTTCCTTTCCTTTTTTTTCTTTTTTAGAGAGAGAGTGTGTGAAAGAAGGGGAGAGGGGCAGAGGGAGAGAGAGGGAAAGAGAGAAAGAAATTTAAGCAGGCTCCATGCTCATAGTAGGGTTCATTGCAGGGCTCAACCCCACAACCCTGAAATCATGATCTGAGCCAAAATCAAGAATTGGACGTTCAACCAACTGAGCCACCCAGGTGCCTTGGTAACAGCAGAATTTAAGGGATAGGCAGAGGAAAAGGGGTGAAAACCAGATCACAGTGGATTCGAGAGTCATGATTACATACGTGTTCATGTATATACGTCTACACATATATAAAAATGTGTGTACATAGCTATATATATATGCACACATATATTTCTTGTGTGTGTATGTGTATGTGTGTGGAGATTTTTGTTTCTGGCAGTTTAGAAGATTGGATATACTGAGTAAGGCCCCTACTGAAAAAACAATGCTGAATAAAATGCACCTGTGACCTAGATTAGAAGTAAGGAACCCTCAGAGGAACCCAGAAACAGAGGGAAGGGAGGAACACTGTGTATTTGCAGCAAACCATGAAATTCATTGAGATGTCCCTTCATCAGCTGCATGAAACTCCAGGAAAAGACACTGAAACTCAGCCCCAGTGAGGCAAGGAATCTGAGAAGAGCCTATAGTGTTCATTACACATCAGTTACCGTAGGTATTCCACTGCTGGAAAAACTCACAAGATTCAGTTTAAAATCACAAAACAGCAGACAGGAAATTCATCACAGCAGCAGCAGGACACGGACATGCTTGGGAAGGGGTCTGGAGACCACAGGCCATAGCTTCTCTGCCCTTCCATGGCTGGGTCTCCTTGGAGAGCTTTGACTCCAGGTTGTAACAAGAACCAGTGTGTGTGCACACGTGGGTACATGTGTGCTTATGAATGGGGGGGATGGGCAAGTGAAGCCCCTTGGTACCTTGGTACCAGAAACTGTTCGTGTTGGGGTTCTCTGACATTCCAGTTATGTGACCAGTATTAA
The DNA here is from genome assembly GCF_003009895.1 of Hyaena hyaena. NCBI lineage: Eukaryota > Metazoa > Chordata > Mammalia > Carnivora > Hyaenidae > Hyaena > Hyaena hyaena. The sequence goes on from NW_024081040.1 coordinate 533,550, forward strand.
CTACTGAAACCCAACTCTCTTCCCCAGATTCCACTAAAACCAGGAACAAATCATAAATCCAAATATTGTTACTAAACAGTCCTGACAGGCAGCTACATTTTGCTCTGAAATGACTCACTGATCCATGATTGCAGAACATCATTTCTCATTAGTGAACAGACACCAAAGCCTTGGTCGAGGGTCAGTAGCTCAGAAGATGAGCACATGTCAAAACAGCTCAGTGGAGGTGACCCCACGCTACATACCACAGCCCACTGGGACACCTCCGTGTCAGGAATACCTTTGTGGTTCCAGAAACCTCAAGAAACCTTAAAGTAGTCCCAAATTGGTAGTGTCCCAGGTGATAGGTAGGAACAGATTTAATTCCTCTATGGAGAAATTCAACTTCAACCAAGGCCCCAAAGAAATCACACAGGTCAAGCTGCAACATAAATGGGTAGTTCATAGACAAGCTGCTGTGAGCAGGGACAAACCAGGGCAGGCACAGAATCACAGAGTCTTCAGATATTGGAGTCATCAGGCTCACAGGGTAAAAGAACTATTTTTGATATGCTTCAAGGAATAAAAGAGAAATCTGAACATATGAAAAAAAAAAGAATCTGATACAACAAGGAATGGTCAAAATGATTTGGTAAAGAACCAAATAAAATTTCTCAAAATGAAAACAATGATAATTGAAAAAAAACTTAATGAGTTAAAAGATTTGTCACACATGAAAAGAGAAGACATGAAGAAGATAGGGTGGAATTACCCATTGTTTAGTTTGAGGGATGGACCAAGTAAAGGGAGAAGGTGGGGAGGGACATCTTTGGGACTGGACCTGACTCTCTCCATGCATTGCTGCCAGGTATGCCCATTCACTACATCTTCTCCTTGGTCTCACTTGGGTTTTGAGGAGAAAACAAAAATATGATTTTTCTGTGAAATCTTCTGATCTTTAAATGTTGAACACTAATTTACTTAATATGAACAGCTCTGTAGGCACCGCAGCTAATCTGTGACCAATTCGTGCCTTTAGATTATTGATGATATAGCAAGGAGGGAGGCGAACTCCAGGGGAGGAGAGTGAGAACTAACAGTAGGAGGTCATCCAGGCCAGGTGGCTGTGATCTTGAGCATGGAATCTATTGAGTCATGGGCATTGAGGGTAGCTGTTCATCCTCCAAGACGGGAGGGAAAGAGCTGCAAATAGATGGGAGTTAGGCTTCGTATACCTTGACCAGCTTGAGGACTTTAACCTAAGATCCTGATATCCTGTGAACAAACCACCCTTGACTTTTAGCCAAGGAGATTAGAGGCAGGGAGCTTCTGAAAAAAGTAAACTGAATCTCATGTCACAGCACTGGGACACTAAGTAAATACAACACTGGGACAGTGGCTCTCACATTGCTATGACCATGTCAGAATTGTTAGAAAGAATCTTGGAAACATGGTTTCTTTTGCTGCCAGGCAAGTGAACAGAAATTTCCTGTCAGAAAAGCATCCTCAAATATCCACCAAAGGATTAATGGGAATCTGGGGACAATGTAAAAGGGAATAGCTTTCCTGATGCTGACTGTTAAAGGAAGACTACTTGTAGTTTAAAAGCCAGAGCGCAAGGAGTAACCAGGAAGGGAAGAAGAAAGAAATGAGAAGGGAAGAGAATGGATAAAACATCACCCTGCTGTTTTAAAAGGCACTAAAAATTGGCAAGGTAGATTCTGGGCCTCCAGTAAAACAGCGATACTGTTCACTGAGGTCCTCAAGAACTTCCCGATGACCTGGCATCACAGAGGAAGCAAAGAGGTCTGGTTCTGTGTCCACTTCCACTCTTAGGGTAAGGAGCTTACCTTTGAAGGCTTAATCAGCTTCCTGCCCTCTGTATGTGGAGCACCCAGCATGGTGTCCAGCAAATGAGGTCTCACAGAAGGCAATTTCTCTCCTCAGCCTAGACCTCCCGGTATCTGTTTATTTTTCCATGTGCACTCATTCTCAGCAGCTATTGACCTCTCTTTTCTGCTATTTCAAAGAACCAACACTCCATGTGACAAGGCTATGTGCTGTGTCGAAGTCTTAAACTTAGGATGGGGAATGCATATTTGATAAAGATCTATGCAAATTCCACCCACCAACAGTTTTGAATATTTTCCTTTGCTTTGAAAATACAGTTCACCTCTGTCTGCGTTTGTGTTTCTAAAAGTGGTAAAGCCTCTATATATTGTTTTCAATCACCCTTTTATATTCAACCTCTCCCTTGAAAAAGCAATGTCTCCCCCAGTAGATACAAATTTCTACCAGAAAAATATCACAAAATAATTTTTCATACCCTGTGTCCTATAATATACCTATGTGAGATGCCTTCAAGAGTGTCACTAAGCCAAACAAAGCCCAGTGCTTGCCATTTATTATAAATATTGTCTTGGCTACAATTTTAAATCACATTTTACCTGCACAAATTATTAGGCAAGATTTCTAGAGTCCAAATATAATTTTTAATTTTAAGTATTTAAGTAGTGGGTTTTTTAGCACATTAAAAAGTATGTAATAATATGGGAGTCATTTTCCCTTTAATCTGTCACATTAAGACAAAAAAAAAATATGGATTGCTTTCTTTTCACTGTTCTGGGAAGCCTTGTTACTGGATTGTCCAAAGGGACAATTGGAGCTCTCTGTGTATCTTGTTAAAATGCAGATTCTGACTCAGTAGGTCTCTGGTAATGCCAAGATTCTGCATTTCAGAGAAGCTCCCAGGAGAGGCCAATGCTGTCCATCCAAGGACCACATTTGGGGAAGCAATGCAACCAGCCTTGGCTTTGCACAAGAATCTCCCATGGACTTATAAAAGCAGTTGCCCAGGTCCCACCTCAGAGATTCCAATTTAACTGATCTGGAGGGTGGCCTAGCTATCAGAAGTTTGCAAAAGCATATCAGTAATTCCAAAGTGCAGCTTAGGTGATGAGTCAGTGGTTTAACATGTGGCCTGCAGGGTAAGGTCTGTGGCTCTGACACCTTTTCCTCCTTGATGACGTTATGTCTAGATCATTATGAAATTATAGCATTGTTCACAATGTCATCAGTGTGCTTAACATTAAACATGACCCCCGTGGGGGTGATTGATTAGGGTCCTATATCACTTACATTAAGAACCAGTACGTTTATTTGATTCAGTGGCTGCCATGGACACAATATGAATGGCCCAAGATGAGAGGTTTTGATCTCATTTAAGCATTATACACAAAAAAATCTGAGTGTAAGATACAGTCCTCTAGGTAGAAACACGGAGTCCAAGATAAAGTAAATATTTGAATAATTAAGGGCTAGTCTGAGGCTGTGTTTCCTGAAAAGAAGCAGTATCCTATCTATACCTTACAGAACGACATAAGCATGCTAGGTACTTTGGTAAAGACTTAAGGTAAGGTACTTAGGTCGCTGACGACATCACAGCCAGCCTGTGATTTTCAAAGAGCCCAAGCTATTGCCCAGCTGATATGGAAGATGGGCAGTCTGGGTTATGCCCTTGCCCAGCTTAATGACCCACCAAGTTGTCCTCATGCATGAAGAGACCCCATCTGTGAAGATAGATACTCTGTGACTATCAAGGACCTAATATACATTAAAAGGAAGACAAATAAATCAATGCTTCGTGAAAAACAGAATTGGGAGGGAACACAGGTGGAGACAGATGCTAGATTGGACATTGAGCTTTCCTTGGGCAAATTTAAAAGGCCTCCAGGCTTCTATTCCCCTGGTTTAGAATTGGTGACAGTACTGCTCCTTCACCGATTCGCTTTTGGAAACCTATCTCAGGTCTACAGTTATAACTCATCACATAACTAACTATTGGCAACAGGAGCCTAGACTCTGGTGACTTTTTCTAATATAGTTGCATTTCTATGTAAATGGTCATCATTTCCTCTTTTTCTTTTTGTCTCCTCTCTATGACCTCTAGAAAATAACCCATAAATACTATTGAATAATGAGATGACTGTTAGCTACGAATGAGCACTCCAGTGGCCAGATTCTGCTGAATTACAAAGGACTCAGAGGTTATAGTCATGGCAAGGTTCCTACTACACACATCCCTATTCTTCCATATTGATGTTGCCAAAGCAAAACAAACCACTGAAAAAATATTGTTTCAATAGAGTACAAATACACAGTTCCTGGTGAAAGCCAAGTGTAGCCAATCAACCATAGCATGTGAATCAGATGAGTATCACAAGGTCATGGAAACCATCAACATTCATTAATACTTCAGTAAGTCTCTCCATGTTTCTGAGTCTCTAAAGGGGATTCTGATATGTGTTCAAAAGTCCTAAAAGGCACTGATGTCCTACCAGATCCCACTCCCCTCTGACCCTGAGCCACTAAGTACTTCTGGTCTGAAATTGTGCCCACAGGGCACCAAGGTAAATGCACATAGGAGGGATCTCCAGGCAGAGCTGCTTGTATCTCAATGTGCTCCAGTATTTCAGTCTGTGTATCCAGAACCCAGACATCCATTAGTCTCCCTGAAACAAACTAAATTTGAGTCCTGCCATGACAGCTATTCACAATGCCTACTCTCTTCCCATATTGTCTAAGACTCTTCCTACAGACATTTTTTATGATGACTTTTCTTCCAGCAGACATCAAACAAATAAGTGTCAGTCAGGCTCCAGTCTGGGCACAAGCAGTGGGCACAACAGAGACTAACAAAAAGCAGTAAAAGCAGAAAGGTGTTTGGCTGTAGATCCAAGGAATAAATGGAGGAAATGCCATTTTTACTTACAGTTGTTTTTCAAAGCCAACAAGCACATGGTTTGGCTGGAAAGTGCTGGGTGGTTCGCTGCATGTGACATTTGAAATGAAGACCAAAATTTCCAGAACGAACAATGGGAATCAACCATGTGGTCTCATTATAGATGTTACTGGGATCAGAATAAACTTGCCAAATGGGAAACCCAAATCAAATTATTATTCAAGTAAACAAATTGAAAATGAAGGCATTCCCAGATGCTTTTGACAAGGGGCAAATGGACTACTAAATAAAACATTTCATAAATAAATTAGCAAAATGCATTATGTAACACTAACATTAATGACACACACCAGATTGCCAAGGTTTTTAATCAAATATTTTCAATCTAGGTCCTCATACTAGGAAAGGGTCGGTTCTTACAGACAGCTCATAACACAAAGGAAGTCTCTCCAATGACGTTTCTGCCATCACCAAATGTTTTCCTTCTGATCTGTCTCCAGGCCTGACATTTTTGCAAATTAAACTGGATTACATTATCCATGATGGCTTAAATTCAATTATCCAAATAACTAAACAGCCAGCTCCGTGACTAAATTATCCACCTGCTGCCTGAACTTTCTGGGTTTTGACAACAGTCTGGTTTCATTTCTATTTTGAAAAGTAAAAGTAGACCTGTATTTCTCCTGGAAAAACACCTCAAAGCCGTCTTTCCTTTTTTTTTTTTTTTTTTAATGTTTCACTTTTTTATTATTTAGAGAAAACAAGAGAGAGCAGGGGAGGGGCAGAGAGAAAGGGAGACAGAGAATCCCTAACAGGCACCATGCTCTCAGCACAGAGCTCAATGCAGGGCTCGATCTCACTAACTGTGAGATCGTGATTTGAGATGAAATCAAGAGTGGGTAGCTAACTGATGGAACCATCCAGTCACCCTCCCTTTTTATTATTATTATTTTTTGCTTGTTTGTTTGTTTGGCTAGGGGAGGGATCTTCCCTTTTTATTTTACTTTAAGGATCATAGTCAGATCCTCACTGTAAAACATTCAACAATACAGAAGTGATCAGAATCAAGGGCTGAATGTTCTTTTTACCCCACTCCTCATGTCTTCCCAATGTTATCATATGTGCTATCTTGTCCATTTATTTAGGTTTAGGTTTCCAATTTCACACAATCTCAAACAATGCCAGAACAGGCATTTTTACCTTTGTGCACATCTCTAGGTCCAAGGGAACTCACATTTTTATTTATGAAAATACTGTCATATTTCCTTTCCTGGAGACTTCATATATTTACACACCCTCTTAGCAGTATATAAAATCACATACTTCCCTTCATGCTCATCAGCACATCATATGATATGTCATTTGAGTTTGGCCATACTACAGGTCAAAACAACTCATTATTTATATTCACATTTCCATGGTTACTTGAGATGGTACATCTTTTCAGGTTAGTAACCCCTCGTACATATAGTTTTAAAATCTGGTATAGGGAATTAGAATAGTCTTTTTTTCTTTTTAAAATTTATTCGTTTTTGAGAGAGAGACAGAGCATGAGTGGGGGAGGGGCAGAGAGAGGGGGAGACAAAGAATCTGAAGCAGGCTTCAGGCTCTGAGCTGTCAGCACAGAGCCCAACATGGGGCTCAAATCCACAAACCATGAGATCATGACCTGAGCTGAAGCTGGGGACTTAACTGACTCAGCCACCCAGGCACCCCTAGAACAGTCTTTTAAAGGTGTAAAACAAACAACATCACAAGACTAAAAACTGCCAAAATATGGATTGGTAGAAAACTTAGTCAATGAATGAAGACAATGGAGTCAAATTTCCAGCAAATATTGAATGAAAAGTAGAAACCATAAGGGGAATATATTTTCAAGGTCATGTTTGAGTGAGAGAATATAAATAGAGAAAGAGGTCTTAAATTGGGGGACAATTCTGAAAAAAACATTTAAAGATGCAGAGAGATTGGATTGTCTGGGCCTCTGCATTTTGATTATCGTAATAGTTTTCTTTTGCTGCCATAACAGATCACCACAAATTTACTAGTTTATAGCAACACAAATTCATTATGTTATGGTTCTGTAGATCATAGTCTGGCAGGTGTCTCACCATGCAAAAATCCAGGTATCTGTAGGCTGTGTGTCTTTCTGGAGCCCCTGGTTTATAGGGGAGCATCAACTTCTTCCTACCTGGGTTGTTGGCAGAATTCAGTTCCTTGAAGGTATAGGACTAGGCCCCCATTTTCTGGCTAGCTGAAAACTGAGGGCTGTTCCCAGATTCTAGAAGCTGCCATATTCCTTGGCTCTTGGCCCCTTCCTACATTCTCAGGGTCAGCAATGGCATGTAGAATTCTCCTCATGTCACATCTCTTGAGCCCACTCTTAGCTTTCTTCTTCTTCTATAAAGACTTCAGGTGATGCGATTGTGCCCACTTGGATAATCCGGCCTACTCTTGCTATTTTAAGATCAGCCGATTAGCATCCTTAATTCCATCTGCAACTATAATCCCCTTTTGCCATGGAACATAACATATCCACAGGTACCACAATTAGCTTTAACCGAATGTTCAAGGAAGCTCCAATGAATGTTAAACCGTTGTTTGACTGACTTTTGTCCCTAAGGCAAAAAATAAACAAACAAACAAAACCCCACACCTACTCTCATGAAAGTTTATTTGTGGAAGCCTCGGATTCAGTCAGCTGCTACAGGGGACTGCAGTCTCTCTTTTCTTTTTCCTTGTGACCTCCTCCCCTAACTGCCAAGCCCTGGACACCATTGTGACTTTCTCTGGCGTTTCCCAGCATGCCAGAACTATGCCCTGCTTCAACAGAAAGTAGAGGCATAACTGTTTTACAATGTGTGGCTGACTTCATTACTTGGGCAACCCAGCAGCCCTTCTTCCTTTGCCAGGTCTCCCTAGATTGGTCATGAAAATGGCATCTCTTGCTTCTTAAGAATCTTGGGAGGAGCTGGGTGACATAAAAGGAAGCTTTTTACCTCCTCTCCTCTCCCCTTTGGTTGGAGGGGATATTAAGGCACACTGACACTTAGTAGGTCACAATTTATCAGATAGGTGCAGAGGGGTCAGATCCATATATTTGCATATGTATAATTTTGCATATATATGTGTGAAACAAATAATTCACTTTTCTCCCAAGGAGTTCAAAATGCTATTTTTATATATATTATTTATTCTAAATGTCTTTGTAGGGTATATATAAAACAGTAAATAGTCTTATTTGCCATATTGCAACAGTTAGACCTGAGAATAAGTTTTTCTCTCAAACTCATCAGGACAATTCTAGCCATCAACCCTGGAACAGGAAGCCTGACCAGAAATGGACCATCATTATGCTCTACCCAAAGAGTGTATGTTCCAAGGAGACAATCTACACTGTGGACTATGCTCTAAGGAGATTTAGACTTTGGCTAAAACGTCTTCATTTTAGAATTCCTCTTAATGGCCTTGCCAAAGTGTAGCCAGGAAAAAGCCTTAGGACTAACAAGGCACCTAGGGCTTTAGCTAACTGTTTGCTTCGTAATAAACATTATCATCCCAAAAGATGGCATATGTTTAATGGTAACAGAACTGCTAGGACTTTCTGTGTGGAGATGAACCTAAAGATTTGGGCACCTTGGGCCAGAAGTCTACTGTGACCTTTGTGTACACTGGGATAGAAAGCCAAGTAAAATGGTATTTTTACACCAAATACTTTTATCCAGTATGCTAATCAACTCTGTTGTGGTAATCAACTCAGAATCATGGGAGATTGAGATATCATGTAGAATCATTGATGATGCTTTCACGTTTACCTAATCCAATGCCTTACTTCACAGAAAGTAAAAGTTAACAAGAGCCAATGATTTACTCAAGGTCATGCAACTAGTTTATGTCCAAGCTGGGTCACCAAACCCCCTCTATATTGCATTGCTTTTCTGTCACTCAGAGGTTCCTGGTATTCTAAAAGTGAAATTAACAGAGTTTTGATTAAAAATGACACATGGTGTACACTTTTTCAGATCCTCTTCCTCCCCAAACTCCAATGAAGCATCAGTAAGAAAATAGAAGACAACAAAAACAAAATATTAGAATTTCCAAAGCAGATTCATCAGTGTTAATTAACTTTAGAAATCTGAACCCTTAAGCCAAAGAGAACCTGAATAATCACAGAATTCCCCAAAGTTTCAGGAATTGTTTGCATCAAGTACTTTTGGAATTTAAAGTGTTAGTGGAGCATAGAAAAAGAATTGGCTAAAAGTCTACTTATGAGGGAGTTAGGACCCAGATCTCTTCTGTATGTCCATGCAGCAAAGCCACCAGCCTTCCCTCACTGCAGTGGAATAATGGGGCTGCTAAATGATAGTTATGGTTTATATAAGTTGAATCTCAGTTTTAACTGCAGAACCAAGGGCTAATGAGCCTGATAATATCAGGTGTACAAACCACTAATTGTATTAACAATTATTTAGTTATCAATTCCCAAATTAAACATAAGATACAAACAGTGGAAAACAGAGCTACCCCTGCTGTGGACCCACACTGAGTATGACAGCAACAAAATACCTAGGACATCCCCTTTTATGGTGACTTTGAGTTCATCAAAAGGAGGTTACCCTGGGTGGGTCTGACTTAATCAGATGAGCATGTGGGTTCCTATGTCCAGAAACTGTGAGTGGACTCTAAAGAAGTCCTATTCAATAGCTTAAAAAGGGGGGGGGAGGCACTCAGTCCCATAACCATAAGGAAATGAATTCTGCCCACCACCAGTGAGCTGGCAGAGTGCCTGAGCCTCAGATGAGAATCACAACCCTAACCAACACCTTGACTTCAGCTCAGTAAAATTTTTAACAGAGGAAATAGTCAACCTATACCCAGATTCTTGAATAATGGAAACTGAAAAAGTGAATTTGTATTGTTTTAAGTCGCCAAGTTTGTGTTACTTTGTTATTCAGCAATAAAAAGCCAATACCTCTGGGTAGTCTTAGTAGAAAAATATGGCCAAGAAAGAGTAAGGCAGAAGTAGGCCATGGACCAAGTCCACTGCTACTTTAGTAGGAGTAAATTTTTTCATCTTATAGTCTCTACATCTCCACAGTCTCTTAATTGGAGAGCAGACTATGTTTCCCATTTTCCTGAATCAAATTGGAAACAGGCTTTGAAACTGCTCTTCTCAAATGAGGTGGGGAAATTCTAGACCAAGCTATCATCACAGTGACTCCACAGTGGAGTTGGACTAATTCAAAAGTAACTAGACTCATAAATACAGAGAACAAACTGATGGTTGCCAAACCAGAGGAGGGTGGAGGGATGGACAAAATGGGAGAAGAGGAGTGGGAGATGCAGTTTTCCAGTTATGGAATGAATAAGTCACAGGAATAAAAAACATAGCATAAGGAATATAGTCAATGATATTGTGATAGCATTGTATGATGGCGTAACTACATTTGTAGTGAGCATAGCATAATGTATAAAGAAGTCAAATCATTATGTTGGATGCCTGAAACTAATGTAACATTGTATGTCAACTATACTCAAAAAATGTTTTTAAATAAAAAAATAATTTTTAAGTGACCAGACTGAAAGCAGAGTGCTCTAGACAATATAATCCCAGAATGAAGGTGGTCAGAAACATGAGTCAGAATTTCTATCCCAAGAGAGAAAAGGCAAAGGTAGAAGGAACAAAACCTGGAATCCTAATTATAGATAGACCAAAGCCAAGAATTAGAAATAGCGATCTGAAGCAAAGGAGGCCTTGTGCCATTTCTGAGAAAAACCATGGCATAGTGGGCACCCTGGAGGTCAGCAAGCAAGTGGTGTGGAGTGTACCATACTACTGTAAAAGTATAGAGTTAAGAGATGCACCATTATGGTGGGCCTTTACCAAGTGTTCTCAAACAGTTTGGGAAGGCTCTGAGGCAAGCCCTCATTAGCTTCTTTGGAAAGCTTGCACAGTCTACTTGGGAATCTGTGGTGAGGGGAAGCAAGCCAAAAATAACTTACATACCATGGCTGGGAGGGTTTGTGTGGAGGAAACTTCCCACCAGAATCCACCCAGCTTAAGACAGGCCTTGCTAGGAACACCTTGATGGAGGCCTCCGTGGATGTCCAATGGAGGTCTCAGGTAGAATCATCATAAAGACAATTCATGATCTTAGATGTGTCTCATGTGATAAATCAATTCATCCTATCATAAGAACAGAAAAATAGAAGGCCTAGAACTTTTTGGCACAGAGTTACCCTTTCACAACTCATCCAAGAATCTAAAAGTTGGAATGAACCATAGTGAACATCTGTCTCAATATCCCTACACAGGTAAGGAAAGTTCAAAGAGAGATGTGACTCTGGAAGAACCCAATACTCATCTTTAAGTGTCCAAGCAGTGCTATTGGACAAAGTGACAAAGAAAACACTTAGGTGGAATCTCAACTCTGCATTCATGAGCTGTGTGATCTCAGGCAAGTCAGTTCACTTTTCTGAACCCGAGTTTCCTTATCTACCAAAAGTGGATTTGAAAGGATTTCCAGGGAAACTTAACAAGTCAATCATGGAGAAAGCCACAGCATAGTGCATGGCACATAACTTCTCTACACATTTCCTTATGCGTCTTAGAACCACCCAATCTTCCATCTCTTCTCTTTGTACCCATTCCCCAGAATCATCATGGAAGAAACCAAAAGTACTGAGTTTCTGAATCTGTAGTTCTAAATCTTGAATCTTAGAACAAACAGATCATATCCTCAAGACCCAGAATTAAAATAAGGCTGGTGAATTCCTAGTGTCCCACAACAGCCTCCTGGCCTTGTGAGAAAACTCAGAGCCTGGTCCATGGAGGGGAGACAGGAAAAATCAAAGCTCCAAGTGCTAGTCCTGAACACAGTGAAAGACAAGCTGTCTTGAAAGGATCAGCTTGTTCAATTGTGATGCTTCAAACATGTAAAACAGGAACTGAATAGCAACAATGGAAGCAAGACTCAGGACAACAGAAGTATAACTATTAGATTTTCATGATATTAGAGCTCAGAACATGCGTCTTCACCACTGTAGCACTTTTTAGATCAGTGAATTTATAATGAATATAACTGTTGAAAATCAGGGCTATTCATGGAAACAACTTAGTGCATAATGCTGGCATTTTAGAAATTGCTATCAAAACTATTTCACTATAAAAACTAAAGAAACCTTAATAAGTAAAGGAACCTAAAGGCCCCATTACCACTACCATTTTCAGTATGCTAGTAAAGGTATACAGCTGTCAGCTAATGCTTGCTTATCATTGTTCCTTGGTGAGGTCAGTAGGGCAATTTTTTTCCAGAAAGAAACTTAATAAAGTTTAGTGATTTGTTTAGTTTATGGGGACTGCAGTATAGGCAGGCTTCTAGCTCATATGCCCCAACTGTCCAGAGTCACTTTCACAATATTTAAATCCTCACCCCACCATTACACACACACACACACACACACACACCCCACTTTAATAAGAGGAACTCTTCAAAGGATCAATTTGTGCTTTGAAATTTTTGCCACTGTTTTTCTATCCTGGGAGCATCACTCTGATTTGCCACCTATTGGCTCTGCAACTTGAAGACTCTCTTTTCAGGTTAGGTTCTCCAAGACAAAAGACACTGAGATAAGGATTAGGGTGTAAATGTTTTACTGGGGTGAAGGGTGACCTCAGGAAGCACTGGTAGAGAATGGGGAATAAGACGGGGATGGGAAGGCAGCCAATATAAGGTGTTTTGATGAGCAGGTTATGTCTGTGAACAACTAGAGTTCCATCCCAGTGGGGACCTATGTCAGACTGTGTAGAATGCATCTCACAGAAGTTCCCCTTCCAACAGGTGAGACAAGTGAGGTATTTTTCCACCAACTTCTTACTGTCATTGAGGCAAGGCTGCTCCAGGTAAATTCCTGTGAAATTCTGGCCCATGTGCAGATCAAGCACACCTCTGCAGCCAGCAAAAGCCTTCAGGCTTTTTTAGGTGCTAGAACTGGGAAGTCATCAATACAGCATACACAAGAAGAGTGACTGGCAAGCAAAGATGGACAGGGTACTAACAATGTCCACTTCATGCTACCGATAAACCTCTTCAGTTTTAGACTCTCTCAACTGACCCTTTTATTCCTTATCTTCTCCTTCCTAACAATCAGGCTACTCGTAGATGGACCCTGGACATTCTCTCTATGGACCTTACCTATGACATGCCCTTGTGTGCAGTCCTTATCAAGACCAATGCTGGCAAGTCAGAAAATGGTAGATGCAGACCAGCATTCCCAAGGAGAGACAGCATATGTAGTGGTTAAGAGGATGGATGATGGTGCCCCACAACCTGGGTATGGAATTCTGGTGCCCCACAGATCTCCTATCTGCCACTCCAAAATTATGTCAATGTAGACTCTGATATTTTCTGAACCAATCCTGTCAGCCATATTTCTAAAAGACCTCCAAAAAAGCAGCAAAGATGTGTCATATTAATACTAGACTTGCACAAACACCACCACAAACCCAGCAGGAGAGGCATGGTGCTCAGAGAAATGAGCCATCCAGCAAGAAAAAGTCATTGTTTTCTGGAAGAGCCTGTAGACATTCTGGGAGGGAGCTGTAAGGGATAAGCTCCAGCTTGGCAAACTAAAAGCAATGGCAGAGACTTACAGATTTATTATAATCCCACAGACCACCAGCCATGGAAGGAGAGCCATGTGGAATTGATTGGGCATAAGTAAGGCCCAGAAGATTTTAATTTAAAAGCAATTTAATTATAAAAAGAAAAGAAGCAGACCCTGAAGGGAAAAAAAGTGGAGGGTGCATGTGAAAGTTCTTGTGTATATATGACTATGAAAAGAGACAAGAAGAGAAACACAGAGAAATAAATAGAAAGGCAGAACTAGGAGGAGAGCATGAATGAGAATAACAGTGAAGAGGAGGGGGAAATAATATGTCAGCTAAGATTTTTAGGTTCAGATATCAGAAAATAATACTGGATGACTCAAATTTAAAATCACCTGTTGGAAGAATAGTTCAGTAAGGAAGTGGAATAGAAAAGAATTAAATAAGCAGGCCTCAGAGCAGAATGAAGGAGCTCCTCAGATCTAGGTAGAGGAGAAAAATGGGCCACCTCTTCAGGTGTCTGCACTTAGTAATCACCACTTTATATTGATACCTTACTGAAAACAATCCTTTCTCAGGTCATAGACAATATGACCTACCATTGGTTGAGGATTTGGGGAAAAGGTCTCGATTGAGTCTCACACACATCACATAAGTGAAGGAGGTATATCTCCACGATGCCAATAAGACAAAGAGCAAGAAATTCCAGGCAGGCAGAAGCATCAGTGATCCACTACAAAAAAGGAACTCAAAAGAGAGGAAGGTAGAAGGGCTTTAAGGGAGAGCCAGCTACAAACCTGGGAAGACTAAGATACAGGAAACAGAAGAGAATAATGAATAGGAAAGAAAAAAGTAAGAATACAAGAAAATGGCACAGAGGAAAGAAGCTATATAAAAAAGAAGAAACTCAGTTTCCATAGAAGTAGGAGCCAGACAATGGTAGGGAGAGAAGAAAGTAGAATGGTGATCGAAATGATAGCAAGGAATCACATAGTCTCAGTAGTGACTTCATGAGTCTATGACAATGTTAAATACAGACATATTACTTCCCATGCCTATGAAGTGGATGGCAAGTCAGAGGGGTCCCAGACCTTCTCAATAGAATGCAATTTAGGATCCACTCCACTTGGCATGAATATCCACTAAGTGACTTGATATCCATGATTAATATTTTTCCAGTTCTCTATTGTTCCACAACAAACCACCCCAAAACTTAGTAGTTTGAAACTACTTATTATTATCTTTCATAGTCATTTGGTTGCACTGGACTCAGCTGAGTAGTTTTCACTTGGTGTATCTCATGCAATTTAGCCAAGGGTCAGCAGGGGGGTTGTAGTCATCTGAAGGCTCAACTGGGCTGGAATGAAGGCTCACCTGGGCTCAACTGAGCTCTATATTCACATGAATGGCAGCTGATACTACAGCTCAACTAAAGCTATCAGCTGAATACCTCCATGTGGCTTGAGAGATTCACAGCACAGCAGCCAAGTTCTGAAAGGGAGTGTCGCAAGAGTGAGCATTCCAAGAGGCTGAAAGAGGAAGTTGTCAATCAAATTAAACTAAGTCTGAAACTAGCACAGCATCATGTCTCTCATGTGCTATTGATCAAGGTAGTCACAGGGAACACCCAGACTCAAGGAAGTAGAAAATGGATTCCTTCTTTTGATGGTAAAGTCTCTTGATGGGTTTGGCAAGGTTAATTGCAGAAGAGCATTTGGGATGAAAATTTCTTTAGAAAATGTAATCTGCCCTAGGCATCTAGCCTCTTGACAATGAAGAATAAAGTATTGTCTTTTTGTACTTTTTTGAGTTGTTGGAAATTGAGCATACAAATTTTGAACTCTCAATCCCATCTGACCTTTCAGAATATCCTCACTTCGAATTCAAGTTGATTGGTCAGAGAAAATGTTATGTTTTCCAGGAATCTAACCAATACATTCTTCTTGAACATAATATCCAACTGAGAGCATACCCAGTCTGTACAGCACCCACATAAGACAGGTATTTGCAGTACCATCCTCTTTTCATTCATAATGTATTCATTTATTCCAGAAATATTTTAGTCCCAGGCACCCTGTTAAGTACTGAGGATGCAGAGAAAAGCATAGTCTCTACCCTCAAGAGTTGAGTGCTATGATAGGTTCATTCACAACTCATTTTATAAAAGTTCTAGGGGTTAGAGTTTACATATATCAAATAAACTTAAAATTGTATATTACCAAATTCACTCTTAAAAATCTCTTAGGAATTCATCACTTTGTATAATCTTTTACAACAGGCCCAATACAGATATTTTTCACCCATTGTTGGAAACTAACCGTTGTGTTTTTGTTGTTGTTGAATATCACATAAAATAGGTTGCTATCTAGAAGCCACTTTTCTCTTCCTCTGCTCTTACCATCCTAGACCTTTGGACTGAAATGGGCTCTCAGTTGACATCTATCCTGTCACCCTTGCCCACCTATAGCCAGAGAAGTCTTGCGTAAGCAAAAGTCAGATGACATTACTGCTGTGCTCAAAATCATGCAGTGATGCCTATGTCACTCAAAAGAATATCCTAAGTCCTTTCCATGACCCTCAAGCCCTTATATGATGTATCTTCTGCCTACCTTTCCAACATATCTCACCACATTCCCCTATACACCCTATATTCCAGGACTACGTCCTCCTTTCTGCCAAACTCATGTATGCCTCAGGACTTTTGAACTTGCTGCTCTTTCTGCCTGGAACATTCTGGAACATTCATTCTGCCTGGAACATTCCTTCCCCAATTAGTCTCATCAGGCCCTCCACCTCATTCAGGTTACTTCATAAGAGGAACTTGGGCAGAAAGCTCTTCCCTGAGCACAGCATATAAAATAACATCTTCTGGCATTTTCTGACCCATTACCTTGCTTTATGCTTCTTTCTTGCCTTTATCACTACCTGAAGTTGGGTATCTATTCCCTTACTGGAATGTAGCCTCCATGAGGGCAGTTCTGCACTCTAGAGCATCCTCAGCCTCAGGAGAGGGACCAGCACTTGGCACTCAATGAATATGTGTTAAGTGAATGGAATGGTAGATAGATGGATATGTGAATGGGAGAATATATATATGCAGTACAGGTTGTAACCAAATCCCTCTTTAAGAACTGAGTCACCTGTTTCCCCAGCTGTCAAAAATATTACTTGCTGTGGGCTCCCAGCTGTTTGCCCAAGGATATGCCCCTTTCCTGAGAGCAGATGCATCCACTGACTGGTTAACATGCAGGTATGTAGACCTGGATGCTCTTTTTGTTTGTTTGTTTTTGTTTGTTTGTTTCAGAGTAGAATTCAGTGATTCATCACTTACATATAACACCGAGTGTTCATCCCAACAAGTGCTCTCATTAATACCCATAACCCATTTAGCCCACCCCAGCATCCACCTCTCCTCTTTGTTCTCTGTATTTAAGAGTCTCTTATGGTTTTATACCTGGCCCTCTTGACTTGACTTGGGGTAATTCTGAAGACTTGGTTGTAAAGGCACCACAGTTTAACTTCTCCATGCCCTATTCTGTTCTCCTAGTCTCTACAGATGTAGGCCCCAAGATTACTCTCCAAAAAATGTCCTAACCACAAATTTCCATCTCTGAGTCTGTTTCCTGGACACCTGACATCAAAGAGTGTAGTACCAAAAATATTCACATTCAAGCACTGGAATCACATGCAGTTCATTTATGAAGTAAGAAAAACTGAGGAGTCTACAGACTCAAATCACCCACTTACACTCATCCCAAGAGAGTTGCTTACAAGTAGAAATGCTGGCAAATCACAGGTGTTCCCCTTTCTCCTCCCTCTGTCTCCCTTTATTTCTCTCTCCATGTAGCTTATGTAGTTAAGTTCAGTTATATTATGTAGCTACAATGCAATTCCACTGTGTCTACTTTGACCAGGAAAGGCATCTAACCTAAGGTAGCCAGACTGAGGCTTATCATATAGTCTGGAAAGAAAACTTCTCCCCAGAAAAGGGGTGAACTAGGTCATGACATCTATGAACTATGAACTGCTAAGTACAGAAAGGTCAGCAAGAAGTGAAAAGATGTTCTGACCAGCCATTAGAAATGGGAGAACAAGGAAGATAAAAGAAGACAAATATAAATGGAGAAGGAGTCAGGTTAATAGGGAAATTCCAGATTAAGGAGACACAGGCGTTGGTTGCTAACATCCAGAGCTTTCTTGAAGGTCAATTGATGATCCAGTTCCATACTCTTCAAGGCTCAGACATTCTGGGGTTCCCTGACCCTGCTTGTTGAACTATCTCCCCTTCATTACTACTAAGATGGCATTCCTGTTTTTCTAATTCCCAAATGTATCCTTTTAATGAATCCATTAATTGAGGCTTATGGAGTTCTTTAAGTCCCAAAATATCTCACTGGCAAATGTAATTATTGAAAACTAATAATGGTGACCATTGAAGAGTGCTTACTACATACCAGGCATTCACTATCTCATAAATCCATGCAACCATTTGAAATAATTTACAAGGGAAGAAACTGTTTAGAGAGAATGACCAGAACTAGGCAGTTTGTCGGATAAATTATTCAAAGTCAGGTCAATGTGGCTGAACTGAATTCAGAACTAGGTCTATCACAGTCTAAGTCCCAAATCAGTCTAACTCTTCAACACCCTGTTTAGTGGCTGAATCTCGTTCTGCAGTAACATGTACAACTTCACCACCCATCAGAGAAAGTCAGGGAGTTAGTTCAAGAGCCCAACAGTGTCATTAGAATCACAGTTTCGCTCCTGGTTCTGAGTTGGAAGCCACTGGCTGATCATCAATGGATTCCTGAAGGCCATGCTCAAGACACTTTGTCTCCCAGTGAACTATTTCTGATGTGGGAGACTGATAAGAGAACTAGCGTTCAGGCTAACCCTGAGGAAGCTTGGATGTGAACCCTCGAAGAAAGCCAGAAGAAAGGACAGCAAAGAGAAACTATCCTGTGACTTGTCCTGCTAGGCCATGTGGATAAACAGAAACCACCCCACAGCAAAGTTCCACTCTTTCATAGGCAATCCAAACATCTACATACCTAATCGTGCTTTCTTTTATGCACACATATATGTATATTTTACAGCTGTGCCATCTGTGTTATTATAGTTATGGTCCTATTAGCATTTCTATAAAAGTGATAGTAAATCTTTGTTTTCTGAGGTTCAGAAATAGCCTGTAAAACTGGGTTGAGAGGCTGAATCTCATTCCCAGCAGGGTCCAGGCAAAACGCTAATAGATTTTGTTTGCCAATTAAACAAATACCAATTTGCTTGGTGGGCTAAAAAAAAAAAAAAAAAAAAAAGTGCAGATGTTTACTATTTCCAGGGGCAAATATGCAGTCATAAAGGCAAAAAAGGCCGAAATCTCAGTATAAACAGGATTATAGACTTACTTTAATGTTAGTATCTGTAGGCCATTCCTGATTAACTGAAAATGTTAAAAAGTCAGGTAAGTAATATACGATATACAGATGTTCCCTGATTGCATTTGCTATACAGATATTTTGATAACAAGCAGTAGAAACGGACAATGACTGTTAGGCAAGAAGGAAATTCATTGAAAAGATTTTCAGGATTTCACAGGATTACAGTGAGGAAAAGAAGGGGATGCTGAATAACCATGGCTTAAATGTGTAGAAGCAGACTGAAAGCCTTTGTAACATGAACTGCTTCATAGGACAATGTCTAGAGTGAAGGCACTAAAACAATTTCATCCTCCTCTGCATCCTTTATTTTATTTTATTTTTTAGTGGGAGAGAGAGCATGCATAAGCAGTGGAGAGGAACAGAGGGAAAGTGCAAGAGCGAATCCCAAGCATCTCCATCCCATGACCCCAGGATCATGACCTGAGCTGAAATCAAGAGCCAGATGCTCAACCGACTGAGGCACTCAGCCACTCATACATACATACATACATACATACACACATACATAAGAAAGCATGTATGAGTAGAAAAAATGATGTTGGAATTTGAAAATATTTTTAGTGTTTTACTTTAGCTAATCGTTGTGATCTAAGTTTTAAAAAATAGATAAATACTGCTTTTGAAAGGATTCTTTTTTTTTTTTTTTTTTTTCAGAGACAAAGTGCATGAGTGGAGAGAGGCAGCAGGAGAGAGAGAGAGAATCAAACAGTCCAAGCTCAGTGCAAAGCTTGACTTGGGGCTCTATCCCAATAATGCTGGGATCACTCTTACCTGAGCTCAAATCAAAAGTTGGATGCTCAACTGACTGAGCCATCTAGGTGCCTCAGGATTATTTTAGAAAACACATTTCAGGTTTCTAAAACTCATCCTGCACCTCTGAAGCAAATAAAACAAATATTCTGACTGCATTCCATATATGGAGAAGTTAAGACTCAGAGAGGACATTCTCAGGCAGAATCACAAAGTAGAGCTAAGATAAGAACCTAGAGCCTTAGTCTCAAAGTCATGGCCCTCTTTCCTTCTTTCTTCTATGAGGGCTGAAGTCATTGGATGTGACCTTTGATAAGGGGGGTGAAAACTGGCAGTGAACACCCTTCTTGTAAACCAGAACAGCCTTCATTCTTTCTTGAGCTTTGAGAGCTGCCTTTGAAGCATATTGAGCTTGGGCTTTTACTCCATTTTTGCTCAAGAGGGTCATTAAAGTGGTATTGGAAATTCTGTGTGTTGTATTGGCACTGCTGGATGTTATCTTTCACATGCCATTTTGAAATCATCTCTGTGTCTGAAAGGTCACTACCGCTGGCTAAATGGCATTGATTTCCAGGCATTTACAGATGTACATGACGACTCCTGAAAGGGCTTTTCATGGATTGTGGAGCCCAGCCAATGGAATGTGAGTAGTATACATCTCTCTGAACAGAGTCATTTCAAGGGAAGATAAACCTGGAAGTGCATGTGACCAGCAGACTAGAAATGGAGCCACGCCTTCCTGAGATGACTGCTGTCACTACAACATCCTCACAGCTTAGTTCAGCTCACCCGACACCGTGATGCCCATGAGAAGAAGCTCCTATTTGCAGCTCCTCCCTGCACACACCTAAGGGACTGGTGTTCCATAAGAGAAACTCCAGTGAGGCTTAGGGGCTTTCAGGGGTGGGGCTGAGACACAGGGTCGATGCATGCTGCTTTTCACTGTGAATTCTGAAAGCCCTTAGAAAGAACAGTCAGATTTCATATAAATGCTTTTGGGATACTCTTTCAGTGTTGAGGGCTCATGATCATGTCTGATTTCTGCCATGGCCCGCCATTTACTAGCATCAAATGCAATGGTATAAAGTGAGTATCATACTCTCACGTGCCTTTGTTTGGTGACCCACACTTATGCCCCACAATCAAGCACTTATTGAGAGTTTCAGGTGAGGCTGTGGGGATAATACAATGTGTGCTTATGTCTTGTGTTTTAAATTCTTTGTTTTAATTTCTTTTTTTTTTATTTGAGTGAGAGAGTATTAGTGGGGGAGAGGGTCAGAGGGAGGCGGGGGGAGAGAGAATCTTAAGCACCCCCCACACTCAGTGCACAGCCTGACACGGGGATCGATCCCATGACCTGAACTGAAATCAAGAATCGGACACTCAACTGATTAAGCCACCCAGGTGCCCCATTGTGTTTTAATTTCTAATAAATACTAACAAAAATAACTCACATAAATGAATTTTAAGAGTATTTGGGAACTGCCCATCTGATCTCTTTGCAACTCTGCCCCCCAAAGAATGAATAGGTTATTGTAAAAATTAAATTATATTGTACACTCAAATTAATATAACCCTGTATGTTTAATAATCCTTAAATTAAAAAGTACATAAATGTTTTTTAAATAAATTAATAAAATTAGATGAAGTACGTGGTCTTAGGAGCAATACATCAAAATATCTCTCTTCCTGCTCAAATAAAGGCATTGTCCCTGCTTGACCTGAGTGCTCCACTTCACTCTTTATGGGAATGAGTTTCATTCCTGCTTGAAAACACCCGTTGTGTCCTCTCTGCAAAGCCAGACCCTTAATAATCTCAGATTGGTGCTCCAGGGCCTTTCCCTTAGATCCAATTTTCTGCTTCAACCTTCCATCCCTGGTTTCTCTGTCATCTCTGCAAATATTATGAGGTCTATACCTATCCAAGTATATCTGGTAGATGCCATAAAACAACACCTCTGTGGAATGAAGGCACAGTCTTTCTTAAAATGAGTGGTCATTTCTGGTGTCACCCATCCCAGGAAGTAGAGGGCTCTCGGACAGAGCTTGGAGGCAAGTCCTTCAGTAATGTTCTTCTGGGTCTTATCCTTGGGCTGGGATTTGTGATGCTTCATAGGAGTGAAGGAAAGATGACCCCTGGCACCTGGAGAGAAACCAGGAGCCTGGCAGAAAGAACCCCCACATTGGCAGGTTTCTTTATCCCTGATTGTCTCTGAATCCCCTGTACTAACTTCTCAGGGCCTCATTGGTTCTCAGAATAAAATACCTTCATCATTTCCCTACTCTGACACAGCTAAGACACTGGTGTTTCCATTTCTTCTATAAGAGGTTGACTCTGGTATCCAGTGTCATATGAAATAGAAAAGGAACACTTTGGTGACAGGAAAATGCACCACAGACAATGGGGACAGAGATGAAATTTGAATTGAATAGGTATTTTCCAAGTAAGACTCTCAGGATTATATGTGGGAAAAGAGGGATAGAGAGCAATTGAGGATAACTCCAAGGATTCTGGCTTGGAACACTGATGGAAGAGAGGCTATTCATTGAGACAGAGTAGTGAAGGAGAGCTGGATTGAGAGGGTATGAGAGTCATGAGTAATTCTGGTCTGAATCTCAGGCTAGAGGTCATCCTGAAGGTCACAAAATGGCAGCTGAATGCCACAGGGACTGTGATGTGCCTCTGCAGATCTTGCAGCTGTAACGGTGAAGCTGGCAAAAAAGCAGCAATCTGTTTTTGTTAGATTCCCTGGAGCCCCTGTTGCTGATTCTTATTATCAACTGCCTTTCTTGACTGCACTTCTGGTCCCTGACTTGATTTCCCCTTTGGCCTTCTGATCTGTTTTGTACCAATAAACCTTGGCTCAACTTAGCACACACTTTAATCTTTTGCATACTCCCAAGACCAGCTCAGAAAACTCTTTATTCTTCTTGTGCTGCTGAGTCTCTTCATTAGAAGCTGAGAGAGTGAAGGACAAAGAAAAAAAGCATGTAGAACAAGAAGAGAGAAGGATCCCAGGAGAATGGGAACAATAAGGCAGCCATTAGTAAACTTAAAAAACTCTTCTTTGTTCTCTGGTGTGCATTTCCAAGTTGTACTTTCAAGGGAATTATTTTAAATGGCTAATTTGGAGAACTCTTGTTGTTTGGGTAAATTTGGAATTAGAGCCAGATCTCTCACCCTCAAAATGACTCGCTTTATTGTAGCAAGTGTTATTTCATTCAAAGGTCATTGGCAACAGTAGAAACAACAATAACAAAAAATATATGCAATTTGCACAATGATTTGTTGATTTCTAAAAATTATTTATATAAATAACTTCTTAAGAATAACTATCTTAAGAATATAGGCAGTTCCTTATAATTCACTATTGACTAAAATTTGCCTTTTACTAAATATTTTGCAAGAAGATGAGAAATAGGACTAGTTAGGGCCAAAAGTTTGTTTAGTTTAGATTACTTGCAAGTTTTTGCTTGTTGATGGATAAACTAATGATCTATAACAGCTAAGTTTCTTCTTGGGTGGTGTTACAGTGTCAGAGGTATGGCTTCTCTGTCAATTCTGACCTAAGTGACAATTAGTAAATTCTCCAAAATGTTGCTTGTCAATAATATACTTGCAATGTATGAAGGAAGTTCTTCCAGTCAGGATAGGCTTGGTTATGCTGCAGTGACAAAAATTCCCCAGAACTCAGTGTTGTGAATGGCAGACTTATTCATGATGCATGTTTGTTACTTATTGATGGAAGGGTTTGTCCCACATCATCTTCACTCAGAAACCCAGGCTAATCACAGTAGCAGGAGGGAGAGGAAGGATGAAGAATCATCATTTGCTCTTAACCCTAGAAAGGACATAGGTCATTCTGCTCACATTGTTTTCATCCAAAAGTGATGTAAGTTGGGCTAAATTCAATAGGGAATTGAAAATAGAAAACTAAGTGTTTTTGAGCAAGTGTAAATTTTAACAGAAGTGGAATAAAGACACCTTCATTTTACATATTTATTTATTTTTATTATGATTTTAAAATAATTTGTTGTCAAGTTAGCTAGTGGGGGAATGTCCCTCCCCAACTTGTTCTCTGTTTCTTTCTCTCTCAAAAATAAATAAACATTAAAAAATAAATAAAGTAAAAAATGTATATAATAATCTCTATCTTACAAAATCATTATGCATAAAAAAATAAGAGAGTGAGGGTACCAGTCATACAATAAATGTTTATTTATTCTCCCCACCCTACTCACCAAACAAGCTCATAGTTCATTGTCAAATATATACTTTGAGGCTATCTGAATTATGTAAGGAGTTTTCTTGATTGTGCTTTTGTTTTTTAATGGGGCATTGCAAGATTAACAGAGGAGATTGTGAAGTGGTTTGGAGATGGGGTTTGTATTTTTTTAATATTTATTTATTTATTTATTTATTTATTTATTTATTTATTTCGAGAGAAAGAGAAAGAGCACAAGCAGGGGAGGGGAAGACAGAGAGGGAAAGAGAGAATCCCAAGTAGCTCCATACTATCGACACAGAGCCTGATGTGGGGCTTGATCTCATGAACTGTAAGATCATGACCTGAGATGCAACCAAGAGTCAGATGCTAAACTGACTGAGCCACTCAGGTGCCCCAGGGTCTGTATTTTTAAAGACATGATATATGTTTGCTAATGGCTGCTTTATTGTTTCCGTTTTCCTGGGATCCTTCTCTCTTCTTGCTCTCTATGTTTTTTCCTTTTTCCTTCTCTCCCTCAGCTTCCAATGAAGAGCACAGGATTAATAAAGGCTTTCCCAGGCCAGTCTTGGGGTGTGTGCAGGGAAGAAAAGTGTGTGCATGGTGTATGAATGCACTATTTCTAGACAGTTAAGCTATTTTGCCAATAAAATTGATGCTGATATGCTTTACTTTTTTCTGCCGAAAATACCTGAGCAAAAGCTTCCTGAACAACAGATATATTCTGTGAGCAAGTAATTTGCTATAGAAGCTCCAGTGTCTGTTTAAAGAAGGACAATAAAAACAGTATCATGGAACTATTCATAATAAACACCAATAAATGCAATAGCATATAACTTATTTTTTAAAGTTTTCCAGAGAGTTGAAATACAAAGCCCTAATAATATATGGAAAAATAATTTGAAGTCTGAAGCACATACACAAAGGTTTATTAACAGAAGACCAAACTAATGTACAATCGGGCATGAGAACCAAATTATAAATAGATCCCTAATTTCTTAATATCATTTGCTTACTAAAACCTGTTTATATTATGTACATAACCCCCTAATGAAGACACAGCCATGAGTTAAGGAAGGTATAATGGATTAACTTGAGGTTGTTTGGTAGCCATTGGCCATGAGGGACATATACACAAGTGCCTCTTCCAAGAGTGGGTATTTCCTAGAAATGGTCTTCTTCTTGTGCCTGCTCTTCTGAAAGTTCCATTAGTATCTACAAACCTTGGTTGCCAATAAGTGGATTAGTGGTGCCTTTCAAAGTAGATTAGTGTTCCCTCTGAATTTAAAGTAGAGTTCATTCCATCATCTTTAAGAGCAAAATTATACAGAGAGAAATACCTTATGGGCAGACATTGACTACAAATATGTCTCCCATTTGGGTCCTTAAAGTGATCCAGTTGGCTGCACGGTTCTGAGTTTCTGGAAGAACATACAAATTCAGTGCTTTTCCTCCTGAGAACAGAAGTGTCTGCTCCATGAGTGTGAAACAAGTGGGGACGGTTCTGTCCCTGACATGATTTGGAATCTCATATTTTTGAATAAGATGTCACTTGCAAATCATTTTGGTAAATGGTAAAATAAAAAAAAAAATTAATGCCTTCCTTAAGTTGATGAACTTGCAGAGGGAAAAGTCAAATCAGGGCCTTTCTCTGGCTCACAGATGGACTCAGGTCATCCCTAAACACATTCTCATCAGACAATACCATCTCAGGATTGTTAGTGCCATAAATATTAAAAGAGATTATTTCATAAACGGACTGACAATGCTCTGGTCTATGGCTGGATAGCCATTTTATGTAGCTTCTCTCACAATAGCAAATATTTCAGCTCCAAGCCATTTTATGACCCAAAATACATTTACTGCCTGATTCTTTATAAGGACAAAAACAAATGACCACAAAATGTCTATCCCAGCGGTTTACAACTGTGGCTACCCATTAGAATCACTTAAGAAACACTTAAATTGCATACCTGAGCTTCATTCCTAAGAGTGAATTCTAACATACCTAGTCTGGAGAAGGGTCCAGGCATAGTCTTTTTCAGAAAGCACCCTAGGTAATTCTGCAGTCAAGGTGGAGAACCGCTCTTCTCTCCAATTCCCTCTCTGTCTAGGACTTGCAGAAGTGAGTCGTTGTGAGTTCCAAGAAGAGAAAATATTTCTTTCTTGTCTTTTTAGGTTAATCCTCCTAAAGAATATTTTTACTTAGACTAAAGGGAATATCCATCTTTTGTGCCTAACTTTGCCCCTACCCCTTGGCTTTCAAAGTGGGGATGAATAATGTGTGAACAAAGGAAGCAGAGGGGCAGAGCACTTGGGAGTCCAGACCTGCCTCATTTCTGCTGCTCTTTGAGACTTACATATATCATATCTGTGATGATATGACAGAGGTAACACGTGGTAATGACAGACGACAAGGAAGGCAATAACACAGAAAGCTGCTGTCCTAATGGCACCAGAGGAGACCGCAAATGGTTTGTGGGCTGGTCAGGAGTTAGTTGGGAGGAGAAAACCCAACCATATGAATGATCAAGTGGACGTCTGTGGCTGTGGACATTGGTAACCACACCCACTGTGTGAAACAAGTGACTCAAGAAACTTCCCAAGAGCCAGTTAGAACTTGCTGCTTCTCTGACTGTGACAGTCAGCAAAGCCCCAAGGTATCTTCTTTCTCCCCCAACACCTTCCCCATTTTCAAAGGCTTTAAGATACCATTTTGTAGAGTCTCAGTTTCTCTTTATCATCTGTGTTTATCTCACACATGTACAAAATCTTTACCCTAAAGACTGGCTTTGGTTTTTCAGATGTTTCCGTGCTGACACTCAAAAATGATGTAATAATAGTGCCTTATCTGTGAAGACACTTGGGGGAAAACATAGATGAAACAAATGAGAATCAGCTGAAACCATTGATGACACCCAGTATCAAATTAATTTCTGATTTGGGGGGCGCCTGGGTGGATTAGTTGGTTAAGCGTCCGACTTTCGCTTAGGTCATGATCTCGCGGTTCGTGGGTTCGTGCCCCGCGTTGGGCTCTGTGCTGACTGCCAGCTCAGAGCCTGGAGCCTGTTTCAGAGTCTGTGTCTCCCTCTCTCTGACCCTCCCCTGTTCACGCTGTCTCTCTCTCTCTCTCCTAGAAATAAAAAAAAAAAAATGTATTCCTGATTTGGGGCACCTGGGTGGCTCAGTCGGATAAAGGTCCTACTTTGGTTCAGATCATGATCTGATGGCTTGTGAGTTTGAGCCCCACATCAGACTCTATGCTGACAGCTCGGAGCCTGGAGCCTGCTTCAGATTCTGTCTCTGTCTCTCTGTCCCTCCCCCACTCACACACTATCTTTCTCTCTCTCAAATATAAACAGTTAAAAATTTTTATTAAAAAATGTATTTCTAATTCAAAGTTTACCAGAAATAGGAAGACACAGCCAAGTGGTGTTCCCTCAGGGAGATCTAAGATTGTCAGCACAGCTCCCCAGATGTCTGTTCTCCCCTGAACTGCTTTGGTTCAGATTTCACACGTGAAGTTTAAACACTGCATCTAGTGCATTGTTTGAATACAGGAGTCATGTCGGTTGTGAAACACCTCCTTTTTATACCTATCTTTCCATACCTTACCTATCATGGGACCTGACCTAACACAAAAGTAATGCAAATGAGATTCAACATGAATCACTGATCAGACCTAGTAACAAGTTTACCTCTGATTCAGCCTATAAGCAACAGAAAGACATAGCAATTGGCAAATAAATGACATAGCTTCTGAAACATCTTCCAATGAGCTATCCCCCATAACTGCATACATTTCAGGTTTATTTACAATAAGCAGCTGACAGAGACTAGGTTAATTATGCTAAAAGTAGTGCATAGACCAAGAGTTTCCCTTATCTTTTGGCTGGTAAATACCATTTACCAAATGGTATTACCAAATGGTAAATCACCATTTGTGTGTCTTCCAGGAAATATGGCAACTAGTGAGCTGCAAGAGAATTTGTCTGGTTTCTCTTTTTTTTTTTCCCCAGATAGCTCCAAATAGGTTACAGGCCTGCTGCTGGGTTTTTTTTTTTTTTTTTCAGCACTTATAAATTAAAAAAAAAAAAGCTTCTACACCTGGTGCCATCTTGACTCCCCATTGAAACCTTTGGAGCAAGCAGTACAAGACTCCTCCTCGTAGATGGGGGGGAATTCAAACTCAGAAAAACAAAGTGAGTCATCCAGAACCTCAAAACAAGTTGGGAATGAAGCAACTTGAGAAGTCCAGCCTTCTTATACTTTCCCTTCTGGATCATGATTCTTGATCATGTGACAACACATGAGTCACTCCTGAAACTCACATTATATATAAAGGCAGAAAAAAAAAATGCAGAAGCCCTGTTTTAAAGAATGGCCATTGGAGAATGTCTTACGTGCTCTGTAACTGTCAAGACCGGGACGCCTGGGTGGCTTAGTCGGTTAAGCGTCCGACTTTTGCTTAGGTCATGATCTCGCGGTTCGTGGGTTCAGGCCCCGCGTCGGGCTCTGTGCTGACTGCCAGCTCAGAGCCTGGAGCCTGTTTCAGTCTGTGACTCCCTCTCTCTCTGACCCTCCCCTGCTCACGCTGTCTCTCTCTCTCTCTCTCCTAGAAATAAATAAAACATTAAAAAAAAAAACTGTCAAGACCAACAAATCCTAGAGCTCTAAGCCGTTTGGGCGTGACAGAAGCATCAACAGATGTCATTCCAGTCACTGCTTCCAGGAGGAAGGGAGCACCCCTCGTGGTAACAATAATAATGATTCGTTCTCTTATGCACACGTGTGCTTCATCAGTTAGCATACGTACCTGTTCTTGCTCTACTCACCTTTAAATCTCTGGTGTGTGTCGGTGCACCGCAACTGGTTTTTTTTTTTGTTTTTTTTGTTTTTTTTTGGACTAAATTATCTGTATTTGGAAGCTCACAATAACCTTTTGAAGCAGGAAGCTCAGAAATAATTATCTTTACTTTGCAAATGAGGGAAATAGTGCTTAAGGAAGTTTAATGGCATTTTCAAGTTTACAGCTGGAAAGTATCCAAATCAGAGCTTATCCCCAGATCTCAATGAACTCACAGAAGTTTCCCCTCCCTCCCCCTGAGTTATGTGAATACTATAGCAGAGCCTTCTTTTCTCTTTTCACAACCAAGGTCAGCATTATTACTCAATAATCTCTTTATTGATTATGTAACCTTTGCCCCTCTTACTCTCTAGTTCAATTCTTATTATTCAAAATGCAGGCACTGAAAACCTTCTGAACTCCTGTAATCAGCGAGCCGGCATGGTGGGGAGTGAAAACTGGGCATTTAGTGCAGAGGTTCTTGGCACTAAATACCCATGTGCCTTGAACAGTCCCTTAACTTAATAAGCCCCTGTTTCTTTAACTGTAAAAGAAAGGGGTTTAAAAAAGTCAGTCTCTATATCCACTCTGAGTTCTAAAAGTCTCTTGATAACTCTCCTCTTGCTAGTTTATTCCTGCGGGATGCACTTATTTAGGTGGTCTTAAAGAACTGGAATTATATTCTCTTTTATTTTCTATTCTCATTGTGAGGCAGTTTAATTTCACTACCTGTCAGATCCCCAAGGTGAAGTGTATGGCCACCAACAGATGAATCCAAAGAGGAGCAATGAACCTCATCTTGACTGACTCTGTGCTGAATCACTTTTGTGCCTTTTAGATAATCCAGAAATTGTGGGGCACCAGAGGACACATTCAATACAACTTTCACTTCAGGATAAGCCAGAATAACCCAGAGCTCCCACTGACAAGCAAAAACCTGTTAAAGTTTACCCAAGAGATAAAATAAATATCAAGTCATCACAAAAGAAAGTGAAAAAAAGAGGGAGGGGAATGAGAAACAGGAAAGAGAAAAGAGAAAGCAAGATAAGAAGAAATCAAGAAGGGGGGAGATGGGCATGGAGGAGGACACTTGTGGGGATGAGCACTGGGTGTTATATGGAAACCAACTTGACAATAAACTATTTGTAAAAAAAAAAAAAAAAAAAAGAAATCAGGAAAGAGAAGCTGAGTTCATGAAGTGCTAACCAGTGCTGGACATTTATCCTCAAAGCAGCATTAGATTTTCCCCACCATCCTGGAAAATAGACTTCACATTTGGCCACAGAAAATGAGGCTTAGGATTGTTTCAGACTTACATCACCCCAGGGACAGTTGGGTACCAGACATCAATCAAGTGGACCTGGGACACAGAGGCAATGGTGAGGGTCTGCTACACAGAGAAGGAAACAAGTCCACATCCTCACCTGCTACAACAAATATGCCAGCTGGTCAAGTTCAGCTGTGAGCTGCCGAGTCTTGACCTCTGGTAAATGAAGCCTGGTATATTGGGGACCCACACTTCAAACATGTGCTTTGATCACATCATGCCCCATTTTTTATCAGCAGAGGTCAGGATCAATTTCATCAAGGTTTATTTTATTTCTGTTCCTGTTCCTAGAAATGAACTTACCCAGACACTCAGTAAATGAGAGGAAAGATGTAACTGCTGGTATTATTTGTGAGGACTTTGAAGCATGGGTTCAAGCATGACTGGGATAAGAAACCCAGAAGCCTTATAGGGATTCTTCTGCTGCCCATTTAGCTGGGTCCTTAGCTGGGGAGGGGGTGGCTGTCCCAGGAATGCCATTGCTTACACAGCTACCATGATGTCACACTCTGGGAAAGGAGGGAAGTTGATACACTGCAATCACCCTGGACTCTTGCCTGGAACACATCCTCATTAGCCGAGAGCTCTGGAGCCTGGTGACATGCCCTCTACTATTTTAATTTTTCAAAAATGCAGGGGCACCTGGGTGGCTCTGTCGGTTTAGGGTCTGGCTTCGGCTCAGGTCATGATCTCACAGTTTGTGGGTTTAAGCCCTGCGTCGGGCTCAGTGCTGACAGCCAGCTCAGAGCCTGGAGCCTGTTTCAGATTCTGTATCTCCCTCTCTCTCTGACCCTCCCCTGCTCATGCTCGCTCTCGCTCTCTCTCTCTCTCTCAGAAATAAATAAAAAGCATTTTAAAAAAAAATCAAAAATGAGTGCAACTCAGAGATATGTATTTACAGGAATGCTTTGCTTAGCTAAAAGGCAAACAGGGCTACTTTCAGATAATTCAGCTGACAAAAACCAACATGCAAAGACCTGCATAAGAAATCCTACATAGCTCAAGAAATTGTGATGTTTATCCTAAAATTCTACTCAAATAAGAATCTGTGAGTTTCTCTTCCCCACCCCACCCCTTGCCAGATTTAGCCACAATAGGGACCTACCTACCCTGGAGAGGTCATTTATGTATTATTAACTTATGATATATACATATGTGTATTTATTTTTATCTGTTTACTTAGAATCATCACCAAGTCCAAGTAGAGAAGAGAGACCTCTCGGTGTCCTTTGGGGTATTTCAGTGTTTTATGTACCAACTGCATAGCAAATGCTCAGAGCGTCAGAACTAACACTTTGATCTCTCTTTCACTGTCTCTGTCTTTTGTCCTAGTTCTGGGTCCTGGGTGATATCTCATTATTCTTATGTGTTAGATTAAACTGTTGTCATACTCCTTCATTCCCTCTCCCACTATAAAATTATTCATCCACATGCTTGGTCATGTGATTTTGGAGACCTTCTCCCTACAGTGGACAGAATATACTTCCTCAGCTCCATGGTTTGTGGCTTGGCCCAGTGATTTCTTTGGCCAATGTAATCTTAGCAGATGTGACACATGTTGAGGCTTTAAAGGTGCTGGCATGGTTTGGCCTGTGACTGCCATGAGCAGAGTGAGCCCAGAGAGCCACTGCCCCTTCAGTGTGGGCCCCAAAGGATATACATATGAGCTAACCTGAACCAAACCTGTACCCTGAAGTAGAGCTTCCATCTGATCTGAAGTCACATAAGCAAAAACAAAAATCAACTTCTGTTGATGTAGCCAATTGTCATTTTAACCTTTGTTCTGGGGCATTATTGCAGTCATGACGATTCAAGCAGATGTCCAGTGTATATACTATGAACCTAAACATGTTCAGGCCTCTGTTTGAGATCACAACCAAAAGCAATTGTGCCCTGGAAAATAGGGCCAATTGGACAGTTGTAGGAAATTAACTTGAGTGGTCCTCATGCCAGCAACCAAGCAATTTCTCTCTACACTTAGCTATTTGTCTGTAAGTCTGAAGGTTAAAGAACTCCACCAGAATATAAAAATTCACAGTCATAGGCTCTCTATATTGTGCTATGATTATTGAACGTGCTGTTGAAGACACAGCTCCAATGAGAAAATGGAGCTTTTCCCTTACCTCTCCCTGATTATAGGCACAAAACAAGATCTGTTTAGTGAGCGGTTTGCTGGAGTTTGAGTATACACTGATACATACTGATATGCCAGCTGTATTTTATACAGTCTCCTGACCATCCTCTCCTACTTAAAATAAGCAAAAACAATTTGCAATTTGGATATTAATTAAAGCACAGATATGATGATCGAATATTTACCATATACCAATCCTTGCAATAGGTCCTTGGATGCATTAGTTCATTCAAAAGTCACAGCAATTCTATAAACAAGGGACAGTTAGAATTCCCATTTTGCAGATGAGGACATGAGGGCTAGAGAAGTTAAAGAATTTGTCTGAAGCTATTCGTCTAGTTTATAAGCTAGAATTTCAATCCATGTCTTTCTGAGTCCAAAGCTGCCTGTCTCCAGCCTCTGCCTGTCTTTTGGCCATCCTGCTCATACTTCTCCAAGTTTAGATAGTCTCTCTGGCACCAAGACCAGCACTTGGACTATGTCGGCTCCTGAAGTTTATTTCCCCTTGGGCCTGACTAGTTCTTTTTCAGGCGGATAGCACAACGGGATCATGATCACAGTTGCCCGGTGCTGGCTTTCAAGGGAAATAAACACCAAACAGTAACCTGACATTATGATGATATACCCCACACGCCACCACCATGTTGGCACGGAAGATAATCTGGGCATAGAAGAAACCACAAATCCACCTACAAGGAAGTTGATGATAGCGGTGTCTTGACCTTGGCCAACTCTTGGTCCCAGGGGCAAGAAACACTCCTAAGCAGGGAACTAAAGTATGATAAATAAGCATGAGCTTTTCTTATGTTTGTGTAGGAAACACTTCCTCTTGGAAATGGGCTTTTGTGAGAGATGTTAAAAATATGGACTCTGGAGTCAGATGGGATTGGTCATAAGACAGCCCCTTACTGGTGTGACAGTGCACAAGCTAGTTACTTCACCTGGCCATCAGCTTCAGCTTCTAACTTATAAATCAGGGCTAATGCATTAAGTTTAGTTTCCCAGAAACAGATCCTAAGATGAAAGGTTGTAATATTCAGGAAGCACTGCTGGAGGAAGGTGGAAATTGAGTGGGGGAAGAGAAGAGAAATAGGGAGAGAGTCAAGCAAGAGACTAATCTCAGGCAAAAGTCCTGCAAAGGGTAGCCTCAGCCTGATCTTGAAGAGCACTGTGGGCTACAAATTATGCCTCTGAGTCGACCCTACCCAGACATGTTTTGTATCTCCGCACCTGTTAATCATTGGCCAAGGGCTGTGGGAAGGAGAGTGGATATAAATTCTGAGGCACCTCCCTCTCTGCAAAGCAAGCTCTACCAGCCAAGGAGAAGTCTTATGAAAAGTAGCCACAGGTACTTACTGTTGGAGCAAGAGCATCCCCAAAATGGGTGAAAAGTGACCCAAGGTGATCTTGGTGGAGTACTCACATTTTTCACCACAAAGTATACTTACCTTGCTGGGTCCTTATTTATCTATATCTGTATCTATACCGTATATCTAAATAGAGAGATGCATCTAAATATCCTGATACATAGAAGGCACTTGATAAAATAGTTGGTGTTAGTGTCATTGTTGTTATTATTCCAGTATTGCCCATAAAATCTTCCCAAGTTCACAGCTGGAGTCCCGTTTTCTCTGCTCCGTGATGCCTACGTTCTCTGCTTGCCAACAGAGTTGGTGGCTACAGGCTGATTTCACATCATTGGCTTTGTCTAGTGGGCACCATATCTGTCACCCAATCTCATGACCACTGTCCTTCTAGAATCTCCTCGGCTAGGGTCAGAAAGGCCCTACTTTCTTCCAGGCAGGTGGGAGGGAGGCAGGTGGCTGAAGGCTCAAGTGTGAGTGCTACTCGGTCTCCCAGCAGCACCACTGGGCCTCCAGCAGGACTTGCTGGCCCCAAATCCTCCCCTCTCATTAAATAAACCCCTGGCCTTTTTAAGTTTTGCCTATTCATCTCCCCCCACTAAGGGCTAGGGATTGCATGGAATGAACCAAAGTCCACAAAAGGGCTTCTTTCCCCTTTATGTCTAAAAGCCTACCCGAGAGACCTGAGCCAGCCCTCTCTCCCTAGGGGGCCTAGGACACCCACAGGAACAATGAGCATGGGCTTTATTTAATTAATCTTTTTTAACAATCAGCCTTTTCCATGCTCCAGCCAGCCGGGTGAGCCTCCCCTCTGTGACTAATCCTCTATGTTAAAAGATTGTGCTTTGCTATAAAGCTTTTATATACATCAGCTCACAAGAGCTGCGTCTTCTCACAGTGCCAGACAGCCCCCTTGGCCACACTACTCCGGGACCTCATTTTCTAGGCTGCCATCATGCCTGAAATTAATCTAAGATGGGCTCCTTTTACAAGAGTGGCAGCAAATATCCAATTCAATTTGCTTTCACCCAAGATTTCCCAGGAGTCACGCCGAATGAGATAATCAATGATGATTATAGGGCTCGGCCTGCCTCACTGAGCCAAAGTGTTAAAAGGAGGGAGAATTTCTGCTCTGGTGCTCACCCAAGTCAGGCAGATCCATTACTATTCTCAGTGGCTCTAAACCATATGTGCTGCAGGAATCATGTGGGGTAGGTACAGGGAACTGGTCCTCCTACCTAAGAAAAGAGGATTCATTTTTTGCTTCCCCTCCCACCCCAGAATAAAAGAAGCAAAAAATGTATCGCGCATCTGGAGCTAAGATAAGTAGGCTATTCAAACCAATGATGCTAAAGAGATTTAATTTAGACAGCTCAACTTCCCTTGTCTCAGCTAGGGACTAGGCAATGCCTTTGCTACTGATTCAATCAAAGCAAAGTATTAAATTACTTGTTGCTATCATCTTAACCATGAGAGGACTGTTTTCTGCTCGGATGATCATTCTGAAAGACCACAACACCCAGGGAAGGAAAGTAGGGACAAATGATTCTAGGGGGGCCAAAGAAATCTTCCTGACTCCTTACTCTCTCCCTGTTTCTCCTCCTTGCCTCAGTGAGTCTTGTACTTGTTGTCTGGGATGGGTGTGGGGGTCCTGAGCGCTGCACATCTTTACAAAGGTTGTGTCCAAAAATGAGGATATGATTGTCTATTAGTTGCCCACTGCTGTGTAACAAGTGGTCCCCAAATGTAGCAGCTGAAAATAACAAACACATGTGATTTCCCAGTTCTTGTGGATTGGGGATCCAGGAGCATCTTGGCTGTGTGGTGCTGACTCAGGCTTTCTCACAGGCTGCACTACGGGTGTTAGCTGGGGCTGAGTCATCTCATGAATTGGCCTGGGGAGGATAACCTCTGAGCTCACTCACTCACATAGTTATTGGTAAGACACCTCAGAAGATCAGCTTTCAGATTCACTGATGTGGGCCTTTGCACAGGCCTGCCTCACCAACTGGTGGCCAGATTCTTTTAGAGTAAAGGAGCCAAGCGAGTGCAAGAAAGCACCCAAGAGGGAGGCCTCAGTCTTTTTATAATCTATTCTCAGGAGTAAAGTCACATCACTTTGTCGCATTCTGTTGTCAGTAAGCCCAACTCCCACTCAAGTGAGAGCAAGGGAATGAATACCAGGAGGGAGGTCTTTAGAGACTCAACATCCTAGAGAGGACTATGACAGAGGAGAGACCTACTGTCTGGAGACATCATCTGTGCATGGAAGTGGGGGGAGGGGTGGGCATTGCCAGACTCTGAGGCAAACTGCAATGGGCATTTCTTTTTTGTGGTGCAAGCTGACTCCAGGGGGAAAAGAAGGGATATCCGCATGTACTTAGAATTTCTCTGGGTGCTCAGGGTGAGAATCAGGGCTGGAAGCAAGGCATGCTTTCCTAGAAACTCCACTGAAGGTAATAGCCTAAGGATGTACACGTTGACCTAGGCGCTGCCAGGTTCCATCATCTAGCAGCACGGCCAGTGGCACACACAAGACTGCAGTGGGAACTCTAAGACATCAATAGGGAGAAGAGAAGAGACACAAGACCTGGACTAGGAAAGAGTGGTTGGTGATCTCTTCTTTCCTTTCACGCAAGATGGTTATAGTCATGGCCCAACGACTCACAACTCGCAGTATCCCTGTGTGTGGTTTATCTCCCACACTTGACTCTGAGCTTGGCCATGGGACTCGTTTGGACCAAGGCCACAGATGGAAGCCCTTGTTAAGTGCTATATGTACGGGACTTGTCTTCTGGGGATGCTATCCTGAGACCGTCATGCCAGGAAGAGTCCCACCACAAAGACACTGGAATGAAAGACCACATGGTAGGAAGTTCCAGTCATTCCAGCTTAGCCCAGTCCCAGCCAACCTGCCCTTCCAGCTGGACTCAGTCTCATGAGCTGTCTCGGACAAAATTAA
Source organism: Hyaena hyaena (assembly GCF_003009895.1). Taxonomy (NCBI): domain Eukaryota; kingdom Metazoa; phylum Chordata; class Mammalia; order Carnivora; family Hyaenidae; genus Hyaena; species Hyaena hyaena. The sequence continues at coordinate 569,925 of NW_024081040.1, forward strand.
CAGAGGATCAATCCAGGCAACTCACAGAATTGGGAGAAGGGATTACTTGCTGGTTTAGACTACCAAGTGCAGCAGTGATTTGTTACATAGAAATAGTTAACTGACATCTATCCATACTACCAGAATGGTCAAACCTACCCATATCAGGCAATGGTGGAATTTGGGACAATCCTGTGGTCACACAGGCCCCCAAGCCAAAAAGCAGCACTTGACCAGTGCTTCAATGCATGTTCTCTCTCTCAGTTATGTCACAGAGGTAGTTAACAAACGTCAGATATGTGTAGGTCTTTTTATTCTTCAGAGGGAATCTGGATTTAACCAAAAAAGACATATCTTTGACTTAAACGGAGATTCTCCTAAGAAATCACAAACCAAAGGCCCTAGAAAAGGCAGAGCTTCCAAGAGTCCAGGGGAAATTGGATAAAGGGCCACACTGTGTTCTAAAAAGGTTTCATGGGCAAAGCAGGGCGTTCTTACATCTCATCCAGTGATTTCTGTGGATGAGGATCAGTACAGGGGCTCTGGTACTGTAAGGTCATCTACCCAGGTTGCTTGCCAGGAAAATTGTTTTTCATTTCACCAGAGGTGCTCAGACTGGATCAACTGGGTGACTCCAGTGTCCTGGGAAGCAGTCAGGTCATCATTCTGTCTATTGAGAAGAATATGTTGTGTGAGCAACATGACTGTCACAAATAATTCCTTATTCCTGTTTCCCTGGTACCAAGTTGGCCTCTGAATCAGTATGCAGAGTGGTAACCCAATGAGACGTGAGGGACAGCTCTGCCACCCTGCTCCACTGCCTGGTGGAATTCCACTCACTTGTCAAATGCCAGCCCCAGCATCGCCTGCTCTGGGGAAACATTACCTGTTTAAATCCCATGGTAGAACAGGAGAGGATGCAGGCTGCATCCTTACCACTGCTGTGCAGCATTACTACGTCCCACTGGGGTTGGCTGTACCTCCTCCCCAAAACTCAGGCTCATGTTAAGAGGAAGATTTTGCTGTGAACATCTTGATATACTTAGTACACATCTGATGCATGGTAGGCATTTGGCGAAGAGCAGAATTCATTCAGTTAGAAAACAGTCACTGGGTTCCTACTTTGTGCCAGATACCTGCTTTGAGATGACAGCAGGATATGAGACACACATTCCTACCTTCAGGGGGCTTATATTCCACTCAGAGGAGACAAACAGTAAAAAGAAGATAAGAAGTAAAATACAGGGTACAGTAAAGCCTTGGTTTGTGAGCCTAATTCATTCCAGAAACATGCTTTTAGTCCAAAGCACTTGCATATCAAAGTGAATGTCAAGAACCACTGGGTCAGTTGTGATCATGTGACATTCGGCATCACGTGCTATTCATATTGCAAGACATCACTCGCTTATCAAATAAAAATTTATTAGAAATGTTTGCTCGGGGCGCCTGGGTGGCTTAGTCGGTTAAGCGTCCGACTTTCGCTGAGGTCATGATCTCGCGGTTCGTGGGTTCGAGCCCCGCGTCGGGCTCTGTGCTGACTGCCAGCTCAGAGCCTGGAGCCTGTTTTCAGTTTCTGTATCTCCCTCTGTCTCTCTCACCCTCCCCTGATCACGCTGTCTCTCTCTCTCTCCTAGAAATAAATAAAAAAACATTAAAAATTAAAAAAAAAAAAAAAGAAATGTTTGCTCATCTTGCAGAACACATGCAGGGCAAGCTGTTTGCAATCCAAGGTTTTACTGTATAGGAGAATGTGATAGATGCTATGCAGAAAAATAAAACAGGAAAAGGTACAGGGTGTAGCAGTTTAATAGAAGTTGACATTTGAGCAAAGACTTAAAGGCAGAGAGGGATTTAGCTAGGTGGGAAGAGTATTCTAGGCACATGAAGCAGCCAGTGCAAATGTCCTAAGGCGGGGGAATGCCTGGTTTATTTGAAGAACAGCAAAGGGGGTGCAGAATGGCTGTAGCTATGTGAGCAAGGGAACATCTTTAGAAGATGAGACTGAGCTGGCACTGAGGGATAAGTGAAGTTTGTGTGGAACTTTGCAGGGCAGAGTAAGGATTTCAGCTTTTAGTCTGAAGAAGATGGAAAATGGATTTGGGATTTTTAAGCAGAGGCATGACACGTGACACAGACTGACAGGCTTTAAAAGGATTCATATGAATCTTCAGTGACAAAAAGAACGTAGGTGGGTATGAGGAGAAGCAGTTAGGAGGTAATAAATAGTAAAAGCCCAGGTGAGAGATGCTGGGGGTTGAAACAGGTAGTGAGAGTGGTCAGACAGTGATGTATTCTGAATAGTATTTTCTAACAGATTAGATGTGACACAGAAGGAAGATGTGAAGAGTCACAAGTAACTCCAAGATTTGGGGTCTGAGTAACTGACAGGGAGGACTTGCTGTCGGCTGGGTGGAGAGAAGCAGGGGCAGGGCGCTCAGGTGTGTTGAGAAATCAGGACCCCTGCCTGGACACGCTGTGTCTAATATTTCCATCAGTGAAGATATCGAGGAAGCCGTGGTGTATTCGAGTCTGGAATCCATAGGACATGTGGGCCAGAGTCATGAATTTGAAGGAATTCATAAACCTGAGCCCCTTATTTCATTCTCTTGATTTTATCCTCCTCAACAGTAAACTGGGTGGAGGGAGAGGCTAGTAGATGACATATGAGACTTGGTGATTATCTATCATCCTTTCCGGTGCTTACACCAGTTTTTATCTAGAAGATAATTCGACATCCCGAGCTGTTCACCTCTTTGGCATTCTGCCTTTGTGGGCCTCTCCACTTCTGATTCCATTTTTTAGGCTCCTGAAAAATCACTCTTTCAAACAGAGACCCCAAGTGCAACAGGAGAGCCAGACTATATCCATAGGTGAGTAACCGGCTTATGGTCACCAACTTATAAGCTTTCTTTTTGACACCTTTTACCTAAAAAGCCCCCAGCAGACTCTTTCCCTGATAAACCAGAACTTTCTGACTCTTGAGAAGTTACGAATTAACTGAACCTCCATGGACCAACCCTTGGAACAGCAAAAGCATTAAATTCTCTTCTCCTTGCCACCCCCCACCTGGAGGGACAAGGACCTGGGCAATGATCTACGCATATGACCCTCCATTGGAAATCACTGGGGTCACTGTAACTTTCAAGGTCCCTGAACGTACCTCCTTTGAGTCCAATGCTCTTAAGAGTCCTATAGCTGACAGTATTGTAAGTGGCTCAGGTCACCTATCCCCGAACTACATTCATACCATAAATCGTTAATAACCTTTCTTTCCATTCATGCAACAAATACTTATCAGGTGCTTGCCCAAAGCATAATGGGGAATATGGAAAAGATTTATATATTAATCCTACCCTTGGGTCTAGCATAGAACATAAATGTGTGCAGAAATCATGAAAAGTTGATGTAGAATATGAAATGACAAAAGAGGTCCAGCTGGTCTGAAGGCAATCTGACAGTATAAATCCTCCAGTCCTTTGACCAACATTTTGTGCATTGATTATTCACTCTGCAAACATTTGGCAAAGCGTTATTTATCAAGTGCCAGCCACTTGACATACATATCTCATTTAATCCTCACGGCCATACTCCAAGGTCAATATTATTATTTCAGCTTTGTAGATGGAAGGCCTGAGGCTCAGAGAAGTTGGATGATTTGCTGAAGGTCACAAAGCCGCAGACCAAGAATTGAAACCAGGGTCTGTCTTCATGCTCTTGCCAGATGCCACCTCGGTGCACTGTTGGATCTTTCTTCCCCAATTCTGCTAAATGGGACAGTCATTTGCTCGAAACACACAGGCAAGCCCTTATAGCAGGACCCAAGTCTATTTCTTGTCTGGCTAACAGGCAGAGCTGGGAGTAGGGTGTGGAGAGTGAGTCACTGATGTCAGGCACAAGATTTAAAGGAGCGCCAAAAACCTCAGTAGCCAAGATAAACAATATTGTAATGCAACATTAAAGAAAAATCAAATTGACAAACTACAGCACTTGGGCCAGCTGCCTGTTTTCATAAATGAGGTTTTATTACGCTTTGCATGTCAAGACAGGCCACATCCACTGGCCCCGCATGCCTGGTTTCACTGGTGGAAGAGACTCGCTTTGCTTTTTTAGCCTAGAGGACAACATGCATTCTATAAATAAAAGCCATGTGGGCTGGCGTCTGGACAATCACAGAGTGACACCAGAAGGCAGACTGCTCTCTAATTCTCCCCTGAGCCAGAGCAATCCCGATGGATTCTGAGATATGGGCAGGAAAGTGGCAGCCAGCGCTTGCAGAGCGGAAAGAATAACCAGGCAGCTAGACTGTGGCCCAAGTCCCCATTCCCCTGAGGGATTAACTTGTCATGTGGGATGAGCATGGAGGGACTCAGGGTCACTCGTCCGCCCCGTCAATGAGATGGGAGGTGTGGCTCGTCTTAACAAACATACCCTGTGCCTGTCTGGGTTCTGCCACACACATGCAGTGACTCCAGCACCAACACCAAACAATTATTAATGGGAAAAGAGAGTGCCGGGGCCCCCAACAGCCATTTTTAACTGTGGACATTATTGCTCAATTTTGAGCTGCACCCAGGGACTCATAAGAGGAAGACATAATGCTTGTTTGTGGAACTTTTATAGCTAATTGACATTTTTTCAGTGCTCCCCCGACACCTATAGTTACTCCTGATTGGAAGGGCTGCGGAAAGCATCAAGTTGGGTACTGTCTCCAGATGGGGCCATGTTTCTGATATACCACTGGGGGAAAAAAAAGGATAAATAAAAAGCCGTCAAAATAAACATACTCAAGAGCGATAAAGAGGAGCTGAAGTGATTGGCAAAACTGGTGCGCTTTGTGCAAAAGTAATGTGTGTCATTTTCATGCTAATTGAGGATGTTTGACTATCTGCGGCTGTCAGATTTCCTCCCTTCTTGGGAACATTTTCCTCCCTTCTATAATTGCTCTTTGCTCTCCAGAGACAGAGGAACACGGAAGCAAATTTCTCCTTTCCCAGTCTGCGTGCCTCTTTCCACTCACAGGCTCTCAGACTCCATCACTGGTGCTAGCAGAAGTCGGGGAATCATATTCTGGCTGCTCTAAGTCAAGTTCATGAGATAAAAACAAGTAGAATTAAGCTGAGAAATCAACTTAATGCTAGGAATTCCACTTCCATCTCTGGACACGTACAGATTACCCAGGAATATCAGTAACTAGGGTGGCACACGATATACCAATCGAAGTGAAAAATCACTTGGCATAAAGACCAGTTGGGGGTTGTATGTGTGTATAGATGGATCCTTTTACTGTAGGCTTCCTTCTAGTTTTCTATTCAGAAAAGTCGGATTCAGAAAGTCACAGCTTCATGAGGAATGAATTCACTTGAGAACATTATGTTCAGGACAGAACAATATTCCACATGGAGGCCATCCTGTATCAACCAAGTTTTCTGGTTGCATGGACAAATATCACACCTTGCCTATATGGATGGATGTCTCCTACCCTAGACATTTCTTGAATGAAAACATATATCAGGACAAGTATAAAAATCATAAAATGCAACTGAATGACCATATTTATTAATATCCAGTGTCTACATATCAAAACTTACACTCATAAGGCATAGGAGAGTCTGTCAGGCATTTGCTCAAAACCTCTGTTCACTTACTTTACACACAATTCAAAGGAACTCAGAGATCAGATTTCTAAGTCAAAGCTGCAATTAAGGAAGAGGAGAGGGGTTGCTAGAAGCAATGATAGTGACAGCAGAGAGAAATGGTAAAGGACATCAGCCTGGCAGCAATGGGAGAGGTGATTAGACATGAGAACTTAATAAGCACTATACACCAAGTCTTAAAGGTGCAAGGGCTCAAGGGTAGCCCTTTGGGTATCCGTGTAAAGATGCCAGAGTATAACAAGGAATGTCCCAGAGACATTCAGGAAAAAGTCAAGTTCTGGCGCTCTGTTTAAAAAGCAGAAAAGGATACATCTTAGAAAAAAACTAACTTGAAATGTTCATTGTTATTGTTGTTGTTATTAATTGAGGGCAATTAAAAGATACACCCTCTGTATCAGACATGACTCTTTCGGTCTCGGATAAAAAAAACCCAACTGAAATGAGCTTAAATAAGAAAATGCAAAAAAAAAAGAAAAAGAAAAAGAAAAAAAAGAAAATGCATTAACTCCCCACGGGGAACTTCATAGTTGATCTGGGTTGAGAAACATCTGGGTTCAGGCGGTCAAATGATGTCATCACGGATCTTCATCTTTTCATCCTGCTTTCCTCTGAAATTCTCTTTTATGCACTCAGCTCGGCATGCCAGGACAAAGACGGCTTTTTTGCCTCAATGGTTGAAGCAAAAATGCTGGGGAGGGTTCTTATTGGCCTACCTGGGTCATGTGCCATCCCCAGCCAATCACAGTAGCCAAGGCAATGTGCTGCTCTGATTGGCCAGGCATAGATCCCTCCCCCCATAGCAGGCTGGGGAGGGGTGGGCTTAGCTCCAAGGTAGCAAGGGCTGAGACGAAGGCAACCCTGAGGAAAATGTGGAGGCTGGTATGAGAATGGGCGGTAAGGATGCTGTCCTTGTAAAAACAATTGATGTTCATCGCGGTATTAGCTATCAGAAAGTTTTCCAGAACCACTCGATGTCTGAGAGTTTTAGAGGTCTACGTTTCCTAGGAAAGAGACTCTGAGATGGAGAATTAGGTGCAGAGGGTTGTTGCAGAGGGCTTTTGGGACAGCATCAGGGGGCAAGTGAGGGAAGCTTGGTTGGACAGAGGGAAGAGTTAGCTGTCTTGAAGTTGCAACAGCAGCCTCCACCCATCCCACGAAGCGCTCTAGAGCTGGACAGATTTTCCCTGTTACCCTGAACTGAGGTAAGGAGCCAGCCATTTGTACGTCTGCATGGAGCAGTCATTGGGGGAAGGGAAGGGTTGTAGTCTTAGGGGAGAAGGTTCCCCTCGGCCAAATGGAATTTTTGGGTGAGGGACTCAGCTGAGTGCCATCACTAAGCATCATTGTGAGTATCTAGAAGAGCAGGTGTCTCACTGGAAGGGGAGATCTGAGTGGATCACCAGAATGAAGAGTACCCAATGGGAGGTGGTATATGAGGTAAGTCAGAGTAATGCTCTCCCACTTGCAAGTCCTTAGGCTTCAGATTCTATTTACCCTGGTACCAGGGTGGACTGAATGCACCCATCTCAGGAAAAGAGGTGGGCAGCACTGCAGGCAGGCAGAGGCCATGCAGCAGTCTGAAGCACCATGTGCTGAAAGACATTTATTGTGCACCTACTGTGTGCTAGTTCCATGCTAAGTTTTTTTCCCTATCACAGAAATTTCTTTATTGTTAGAAACTTCTTTCCAAGGGGTGCCTATGTGGCTCAGTCAGTTAAGCCTGGACTTCAGCTCTGGTCATGATCTCAAGGTCCTTGAATTCAAGCCCATTCAAGCATTGGGCTCTGTGCTGACAGCTCAGAACTTGGAGCCTGCTTTGGATTCTGTGTCTCCCTCTCTCTCTGCCCCTCCTCCATTTGTGTTCCCTCTTGTTCTCTCTCTCTCTCTCAAAAATAAATAAGCATTAAAATTTTTTTAATAAAAAAAGAAACTTCTTTCCAAATTTGGATTTCAGGGAGCATACTAATAGCAAAGGAAAGAGGGACACAGGGGTTATATTAAATGAGTTCAAGGACAGGAAAAAGAACAGGTGTTCAAAAGTGAGCCCCAGGGGTGAGCAAGACTGTGTTTCTGAATGTGTGTCAAAGGGAAATCAATTCCCAAGAAGAGGTAGGAAATTAAGAGAAAGTCTTTAAAAATATAATCACAGAACTAGTTTAATTTTTTAGGGCTTCTTTTTAAAAGAAATCCAGAACATTAGATATTAAAAGGGTAGATATTCCAAAACAAAGAATAATGAGATAAACATGGTGGGACACAGTTTCAAAGAGGGAAAGATGAGAAATAAGGTCTCCTCATTTGCCCTCCATTGTTTATGTGTTTTGTTCTGTTTGTTTTAAACAGGAGTTATTAACTGGGGGTTTGTAACTGAGCTGAAGAGGTCCATGGTTACCCTGGAATTGAATATAATACTGTGTACATTCTTCATCCATGGATCTTGGCAGATCCTTAAAAATGACCGTAATTCCCAAAATGTTTAAGCACCAATGTCCCAGCCCAAATAATGACTCCATGAGCAAATAGTTATAACAGAAAGATAAGAGTTTTAGGAAATCATTGTGTTTCCTTTTTGAATAGATTTCTTATTTTTATGGTTCAAAATTAGAAATATATATTCAACAAAAAGTTTCCTTCCTTCTTCTACCCACTCTACCTAATTTTCCTCCATATAGCAAACAATATGACCAGTTTTTGTGCACCTTCCCAAATATATCCTCTATAAGTTTGTGTGTGTGTATGTGTATATACAAGTATATTACATATGTGTTTATACATATATGTGTGTGGATATGTGTATATAGTATGTAATATATATTCTATATGTATTATATGAGCAAATATACATCAAATCACAATCATATATATAGTTAATATATGACCATGTATATGTACATATAATATATTATCATTTATACTTCTGTACTCATTTATGTATATATGTTTTACCCAAAGAATAGCATATTAAAGACACTATTCCTATTTATTTTTTCACTTAATATATCTGTCTCTGGGCAGGAAGATCTTTCTCTCTGTTTCTTAAGTGTCTTAAATTCCTGTTCATGGACATACCACAATTTATTTAACCAGTCTCTCAATGATAACATCTTCATTATACTAAAATAGTTTACAATTATGGCAACTGCAATAAATAAGTTTGACCATGCATAAATTTGTATCCATAAACATATCCGTAAGATAAGTTCCTATAAATTGAATAGCTGAGCAAAATGCAAAGTGCATTTGTAATTCTGACAGGTATTGCCAAATCGCTCTTTGAGCTTGTGCTAATTTACACTCCCTACAGATCTATATGAGGGTGCCCTTCTCTTCACACTCTTGTCAACAGAGTATATTAATATACTCTAGGTTTTCCAGGGTAATAGTTGAGAAAATATCTCAATGAAATGTTACTCACATTTCTCTTATTTTGAGAAAAGTAATACCTTTTCATGTAACTACTATTTGTATTTACCTTTCTGTGAACCATCTATTTATATACTTTTCACATTTTTCTATTGATTTTTAGGAGATCTTTGTATATTGAGGTAACCACCCATTTGACAGGTGATTCAGAATGGGATTTAAGTTGCTCTCAGAATGTATGACCAAAAAAAAGGCATAACTGAAAAATGTGCCAAGAGAAGTAGAAACATACAACAAAACAAAAGGCAGAAAGAATTAGAAGGAATCAGGATAACTCTGCTAAAAGAAAAAGGATTCCTGAGAGCTACAAACTGGAACTTGGAAGAGAGATAAAGATATATACTATAGAATAAGACATAAGATATATGTTTTGGTTAAGACAGGCTAAAGACCTGCAACAAATAAACCCACAGATGCAACAATTCATTTCTTCCAACAAAAAAAGTATAGTAGCAATTTATTCACTGGGGCAAGTGGCTCTCCTCATTATGGTGTTTCAAGGACACACATCCACCCCCTAGGGTCTTGTCCTAGTCTGTATTCATTTGTTGGAAGAAAAGCAAGTATGGAACAGGTACACCCACTTCTTAAAAGCACTGGCCTTGAAATAGTTCACAGCACCTCCACTTACATTCTGTAGGTTAGAACTAGTCCTAAGTCCCCACCAAGCTGGGATAGAAAGAGCTTGGCTGGGTGGCCGCTTCCCAGCTCCAGCTGTGATACTTTTGAGGTGGGGAACAAATTTTCATGGATAGCTAGCTGTCTTCATTACAACTAGTAAGAGACACACAGGGGTAGATCTGGTACCCAAGACTGAGAAAGACAGACAAAGGTATTATTTATAGTGAGCAGAAGCCCTCACCTGGCTTAGCATCTCAAGATCTAAGTGGTTAGATAGTCATGCCTGCTCATCTGAGACTGAGAGCAAGGGAAAAGCTGTCTCCTGTTTTCCCTGTGATCTCCTCTGCATCTAGAACAGTACCTGGTACATTGTAGGTGCTCAGTAAAGATCTTTTGAATAATGAGTTTCACACCAAACAGAAACAGAAGCTGAGGCCAGAGGCAGAGAGGTACACTGCCTAAGATTGTCTTTGCAGGGAAGCTCAAACCTCAAGTCTCACCTTGTTTTTCCAAATCCTTCCTTAATTCCTTAATCTTGGTCCTAGGATTTTTTTTAATGGTTTTGTTTGTTTGTGTGTTTGTTTGTTTTTAGCAGCAGGAACCCTATGGCCCTGGGATCTTCTTACTTTACCTGGAGGACTTCTGAGCATCTAAGCCTGGCTCCTTATTTCCAAAGAAACTCAAACTGGTTTGTTATCAACCTTCCAAACTCTTCCTAAGAGCCTCTCTCTAAAAGTCTTGGCATTTAGTATGAGAAAAAAAACAATTTTGATTATTATATTACTTTCCCTGCATTTAGCTACTCATCCTGAATTCCTGTTCCTCCCCTCTGTTCCTAACCTACAAAGAATGCAAGACTCCAACAGAGCATGAGATTAGGGAGTTGTCGTTCCTATTTTTTTCCTGTAAGTATGTCTTTTGGTCACATTAAATAGCATAACAAACTGGGGGGCCTTTTTAAGCAACAGTCAGGTTCTTTTGATCTGTTCATAAGCATTTTAGCCTTTGGATCCACAGCTAGAGACTCAGATTTACAACACTGGTAGCTACTCTATCTTATGCACTGTCCCTGGCATGATGGTGTGTGTTCTCCAATGCTACGACCTCCAACAGAGGGTGCTGCTGTCTTGTTTGGAGATCTGCCTCTGAATTTTTAATTTTTAATTAAAAAATGGTACGTTTTACACAGAGGAAATCATTAAAGCTGTATGAAGGAAACAAAACAAGCCCAGGCCTAGCCTCCTATGGCAGAATTGACATATGTGGTAATTATGTTAGGGTTTCTTCAGGGGTGGGGACGGACACACAGAGACATGATCTTGGCTTTTGCTCAGTGCTCTCCTGACATGGGACAGGTAAAGCTCAGCAATCATGAAGCATTGATGCAGATCGATGCGGACCAGATGGGCTGGTGGAGTCAGGTCAGCACAAAGAGGGAAGAGAGCAGCGGACATTTTCACGCACACACTGTGTACAGAGGGCATTAGTTTTGCGCATGTATTATCGTATTTAACCACTGAATCCAACCTGGAAGGCCCTCTCCCCATTTCACAGGCCAGCAAGTGAATGTACCTGACACAAACAGCCCTACAAATATGGAGGCAAAACGAACCCACGGTCTCTTCTCAAAATGCCTCCAAACCAGCTGAAGTCAGAATGTTTCAGATTTGGAAAAGGTAGCATGATGCCGTTTCCCTAGAGTATGTGATACATCATCAGGGGCTGAGGGGAAATCCCATCATCATTAACACGAATATGTCCACAGCAAAACATAGGGATATTCTCACTCCGAGGGCTCAGTAAAGGTTGTAAATAACCTTATGTCACTTCTGGTTAAGATCTGCCACCTAATGAGACTCTATTGATCTCAGAGGGACCCCTTTCTGATTTCAGAGCATTCTTAGGTTCTAAATCATAAATTTAAGATTATAGACCTTATTTGTTTTCTTTCCTATGGCATGTCCCACTTTCTTTCCTTTTTTCATTCCTCCTTTCCTCTCTTCCTTCTGTCCACCTGTTAGTCTATCCGCTGTTTAGTCACTAATGTGTGATCTGTGAGATATAAATAGGCCTTATTTCTATCAATAAGCTCCTCCTCTTCCATCCCACATAAACATCAACAACAACAACAAAAAAGATTCCACAATTCCTTGACCAAATGATTTGAAGAAAATTTTTTAAAGATTTTATTTTTAAGTAATCTCTACACTCAACATATTGAACACACAACCTGGAGATCAAGAGTAACATGTTCCACTGACTGAGACAGCCAGGTGCCCCATGATTTGAGGAAATTTTGGGCAAAAATACTTCTTTACTGCATCAACTATAGGAAATCTCAATATTATAAAATACTTTGAAATAGCCACAAAAGAAGGTGTGTGTATTTGACCACAGACAAGTATGGCAGGCTTTTAAAGACAGTATTCCTCTCTTAAATATTTCGTGGTGTGAGTCCCCTGTGCACCTAGTCGTTCATTGTCCCTTCTCCCATCTCCATCCTGTGTATAAGCTTGGGAAGAATTAGTGAGATTTCTAAGGATCCCTGTTGTAGTGCTGACAATGAATCTTGACCTTGTCAAGCTCAGATCCCCCAGACTTTAGGGGATCTTTTAGTACTAATACTAGAAGTTTCTTACTATATAATAAAGTAGAAGATATTTATTAAGGGAAAAGCTGATTTTGTATACTTGGGTTTTATGCATCACAAATAACTCAATGATTTTTTTAAATGGTATGTCACATTTCCATTAGCAATTTATTACCAGATTTAGGTGAGACAAGATGTTCTCATATGAATTCTACTAGAAAGTACAGATTCATTCAATGATTTAGTAAGTAGTATAATTAAATCAATAATTGTGGGACTTATTATCAATTGTGGGGGCACCCAAATTTGGGATTATATGCAAGGAACACAGACACACCCATACTCACACACAGTAGGGAAACTCTTCATGACACAACTAAATTGAATTATTAATAAGTATGGAAAACAGAATGCTTTTTTTTTTTTTTAGAAAGAGAGTGAGAGCGAGTGAAAGAGAGAGAGAGTATGAATGGGGAAGAGGCAGGGAGAGAGAGAAGAAAAAAGAGAATCCCAAGCAGGCTCCTGGCTCAGCATGGAGCCGATACAGGGCTTGATCCCACAACCATGAGATCATGAGCTGAGCTGAAATCAAGAGCAGGGCGCTTAACTGACTGAGTCAACCAGGTGCCCCTGCTTTTTAAAATTTAGAAATGACTATAAAAAATAAAATACATAGCCCATCATAAAAATTCTGAAAATAGAAGAGAATAGAGGAAAGAGTGAAATATCTGTTAAATCCACCTCCCTCTCTCTCTATTTTTATGTATTTATGTAAATTTAAATGTATTTATGAATATAAATATAAATACATATTTATATTTGTATTTTATATTTATATATAACATAGTTTATGTATATATGTACATATTTCATAAAATAGGGTTTCCTATTATTATTTATTAATATTACTATAATACATTATATAAAATAAATATTAAATAATAGACTGATACTAATATTATTCTATTAATCATATATTTTAATAATGGGATCAAAATCATAGTAGAAGCTACCACTAATTGAGCTCCTATGATGAGTTAAATTTACACATACTATTAATAAGCTATTTACTTAATTACCTCATTTAATTCTCATGAATCTCAGACAGGTACTCTGATAAATCTTCATTTTCCAGATGAATAAACAGGGCTCAGAAAGGCAAAGTGCCTTCCTCAAGGTCACACAGCACACTGATGGTGGAGACTGCTATTCACACTCAGTCCACTATCTAGAGCCTGCACATCCGCCACTAAGGTATTCACACTCTCCCGTAACCTGCTTTTTTCACTTAACGTACTGTACTTCTATTTCTATGTCAATAAATAGGGGCTGCGCTTTCATATTATAGCTGTGTTGCATTTCACTGTAATGGAGACACCTTAATTTATTCATCTATTCCTCGATAGACATTATTTCAGCTCTGTAAAAATCCTGTTTGTTGTTGTTGTTGTTGTTATTTGTCTATTTCCATAGAATCCTAAACATATATGTCAGGTGTCTATGTAACAAACTATCCCAAAACATAATACCTCAAAACAGCAACAGTTTATCATTTCTCAAAATTGTGTGGTTTGGCAGGGCTCAGCCCAGAGGTTCTTCTGCCCCACGAGGCATTGGACAGGATCCCTCATCTGGCTGCAGCCAAGCGGGTGGCTGGAGATAGAACATGTCTCATGGTTGCCATTGTCTATCAGCCAGAGCCTCTCTCTCTAAGTGGTCTCTCTAGCTGTGTCACCATCCATCCTTATCTGGTGGCTGAGGGTTCCAAGATGGCAAAAATGGAAGTTGCCAGACCTCTTGAGGTTACCTCTTCAGGTAGTGTCTGAAGTTGTATGCTTCACTTCTGCAGCACTCTGTTCCTTGAAGCAAGTCTCTAGGTGAAGCCAAATAACTGATGGAGAAAGGCAGATCACATTGCCACAGGGGACAAGTGGGACAAGAGGAGCTGTTTTGGCCATCTCTGCAAACAATCTACAGATAAGTCAGAGCATGTGAAAACCATAAAGACTTTTGACAAATACTGACCCATAAAGAGATTCATCAGTAACATCCCTACAGCAGGAAGAGTATCAATTTCTCCATTCATTACGGTACCAGAATCTCTTTAAAATTTTATCAGGGGCATTTGGGTGGCTCAGTGGGGTGCCTGGGTGGCTCAGTCGGTTGGACATCTGACTTCAGCTCAGGTCATGATCTCACGGTTTGTGGGTTTGAGTCCCACGTTGGGCTCTGTGCTGACAGCTAGCACAGCCTGGAGTCTGTTTCAGATTCTGTATCTCCCTCTCTCTCTGACCCTCCCCTGCTCATGCTGTCTCTCTCTTTCTCTCTCTCTCTCTCTCAGAAATAAATAAAACATTAAAAAATTTTTTGAATTTTATCAGTCCCAGGTATCTCAAATGACAGCTTGGTGATAACTTCATTTGAAACCTTAGTTTCTAGTAAAGTTGAGCATCTGTGGTATGCACAGTGGTCACTTAAATTTCTTTTTTTGGTATTAATTGTATGTTCATATTCTTTGCCATTGTAAAAATCAAAGAGACATGAGTCTATTTTCTTAACTTGAAAGCATTTTTCATGTGTTACCAATTTTTTGTCACATACCTTACAAATTATTTTCTCAGGTTGCGTTTTGCATTCTTTATGATGTGAACACCATGTGCATCCTTTCATACCAACATCACTGCCACCTTCAGATCCAGTGAGTCTAGATTCCCCCCAGTATGCCATGTTCTCAGGCAGGAGAACTCAGGGTGAATTCCTGGGCTGACCATCTGGTCTGTGCAATATCTAAAATACTAGTTTACGAAGCTCACTCAGGAGAATGTGCTGGGTGACATATTTTACCATTTCTGAGGTCAAAAGTTCTCACTCATCATGTAGGATAGTTTTATAGTTCAGATTGGATCTTGGAAGAGGAATAGTCGGTTTAGGGCATCTCAGTAGTTACCATAAGAAACCAAGATTTCTCATCCCATGGGAACCAGATTAAGCTTGTTGCCAGATTCCTGGAATGACAGCATTACTGCTTTCCCTCATGCTTAGAGAGCAGTACCTGTACACCACCAGCTTCCCCTGCCCAGCATCACAGCCGAGCCCTGGAAGAATGCCATCCAATGGCCAGCAGAGAAGTCATGCTTCTTAGCATGACTCTTTTCCAGGTTGGAACAGATTGAGACAGCAGCTTGACAGGCCTGGAAACTCTGCATGGTGAGCCAGGCTTCTGTGATGGGTGTTTGACGGTGAGGTTATAGTCCCCAACTTACAAAACCAAATGTTACCCTAGGTGTTGCTGTGAAAGTATTTTGCTGCTGTGATTAAAAACCTTCACCAGTTGACTTTAAGTAAGGGAAGTACCTTGGATAATTTGGGTAGGGCTTGACTGGACCCATAAGAAGGCTTTAAAACCAGGACTGAGATTTCTTAAAGAGAGGGAGAGGGAGATGGAGACAGAGAGAGGAAATTCCATCAGTGAGTAATAGCTTCTGACTGTGACTGTGGAGGACCCTACTCGTGGTCTTGCATCCATTAACGTTACCCTATGGACCTCAGACTTGTTGAACCAGCCCATGATGGTATAAGTGTCCTCTCTGGGAGATGATCTTAGCTCACTGAACCAACCCCAGTGACCAGGATGCTTTAACTAGTCCTGTACTTGCAGAATCCATGGGCCTGAGTTGTGATCCTGTCCTTGAATGGAACAGTGGAGAGAAAGTGTAGAAGGGAGAGAAGAAAGGCAAGGAAGCAGGCTTTGAAGCATGGACAAACATAAGCCTGTGGAGGACTGAAAGAAAAGAGGAGGAAGGACTGGTGGGCTCACTTTGGCATTTGACTGTGGCCTATACATGAAGGGTGGCCAAGTATCTGAGCTGAACTGGGGTTGAGGGAAGACTTTGCACTAAGGCACTCCAGTCCTGGATCCCACATGAACCTCTGGCTGAGAATAACCACCCCCAGGTTTCTACCAAACCTTCCCCCTCCAAAATCAGATTGCATGCTCCAGTGTGCCATGGCAGTCCCTCAGGTTGGGCCATCTGGCTTCAGTTTGCCATTTCTAGACTTCCTAGAAACCCAACCATCTCTCTTCTTCTGTGTCCCACAGACACACATGAGCATCTGTTGCATCTGGAATGTCTATGAGCCTCTGGTTATAAGCCTTCCCTTTACTATTTCCTCTAGGTTTTTACTAGAACAAGAAATAGCAACACATTTAGAAACCTGGAAGCAACACTCCACCTCTGGGGTTTGGGGTAGCACTTCCAATCTGTTCACGCTGATGTGAGGAAGGTTGACCAACACAAACTTTGACTTTTCTTTTCCTCC
Source organism: Hyaena hyaena (assembly GCF_003009895.1). Taxonomy (NCBI): domain Eukaryota; kingdom Metazoa; phylum Chordata; class Mammalia; order Carnivora; family Hyaenidae; genus Hyaena; species Hyaena hyaena. The sequence continues at coordinate 586,512 of NW_024081040.1, forward strand.
CAAATACCAAGAGATGCAGAGACTTCAGCCAGCACACAGTTTTAGAAGCCAATGATCTTTTATCAGCAGCTTTGTTCTCTATTACCTTGGATGCCCATCCACCCAATTGTGTTGATACCAAAGGGACAGACACCTACCCTTTCTCTCCTCACAAGGTTCCTTAATTTTTCTTACATCTCCCACTTTGGTCCCTCCAGTCTGTTTCCAAGCAGTAGCCTGAGGAGTCTTTTAATTTTTTTAATATAATTTATTGTCAAATTGGTTTACATACAACACCAAGTGCTCAGCCCAACAAGTGCCCTCCTCAGTGCCCATCACCTATTTTCCCTCTCCCCAGCCCCATCCACCTTTAGTTTGCTCTCTGTATTTAAGAGTAATTTGTGGTTCTCTTTAGAATGTTAGTCATTCCTACCTTCAACCCCTAAACCCAACATACACACCAACTCAGTGTAATAATCATGGAGCATGCCATGTGCTGAAGCAGGGGAACCAGCAGTGAACAGAAGAATGTGGTCTTCTCCTTCCAGAACTCATCACTTAGGAGGGCACCAGATAGGAAGCTGAAGGTCGCAGACAGTTGTTACCAGTCTTATATTTCCCACTGAGTCCTGAGGTCTAACCCCTCACTGGGTGGTTTTGTAACTTGGCTCTAGTGGGCTCAGCAGATACCCCACACTCCACACAACCTCACCATGCTGGGTCCCTGCTGGCCCCCAACATGGTGACAACATTCTTCGCTTACAGTCCTGAGCATGTGATGCTCCATGTGCTTGGAGAGCCCTGAAGTCACTTTCCTAGTGAGTTCTGATGTCCTGCCTCAGGAGTCTTCCTAGGGACTTGAAAAGCTGGATCTAATTTCCTGTAAGAACCATGATGATCTCATCTGGGCCCATGATTTTTAGCTGTGAGACAGTGGAAATCCTTAGATACTGGTGGGGGTGGGCTGGGGAAACAGCAGGAAAGGAGGGGAAATAGGAGAGAGAGGGAGGGAGAAGGGAGTGTGAGGAAGAGAGGGAAGAGGGCTCTGGAGTTGGCGTGGTTGGTGACCCTCTCATCCCTATCTTCTATTTCACTACTGTTATTGAGCACCTGGTGAGAGCCATGAAATGGTCCCTGCCATCTGTAAGCTGACAGGCTACAGGGAGGCAACAGATTTGCCATCAAATCCATGTCCCCTCCCAGTGAGGCCCTGGGGCCCAAGCTCAACACTGGATTTTGGAGGCTGAAGCTTTGGTTTTTTTTTCTTCCTCCCACAGGACTATGTTAGCTGTCTCTGGTACAAAGGAAGAAGAAACAGGCATGATATGCAATAGAGTCAACAGATAGTCAACACAATTTACTGAATCATTTAATGAAAAAAAAGTATAAAAATGGTATACTTTATATACAGTAAAACCCTTTGCAATATACAGTTCTGTGAATCTTACCAAATGCCCACCCTACTACCCCCACACTCAAGATATAGAAGAGCCCTTCACCCCAAAACATTACCACATGCTACCCCTTTGTGGGGAGATCCTCCCCCAACCTCCCCACCCCCAAACCCCAGCTCCTGGCAAGCACTAATATTTCCTTTCCCTGTGGCTTTGCCTTCTCAAGATTGTCATATAAGTGGAGTATCACGGTAATTATATTAAAGAGTCATTATTAATTTATTGCTTGACCCGATTCTATAATAATTGTTTCCCACTGCTTTTGCTGCATTTTCTTTGATCACTTCTGCATCAGACAATGATGTAACAGCACATTTAGAGAGAACAGAAAATAGGCTTTCCTTGGCGTCCCAATATGTTACTGGAAATAGCACTCTGTGGGGGCAGAACTTCTTGCCTCGGGGCATATCCTGGGCGATGGAGCTCCTTGACCGCAGAGGACTGAGGTCTTGGTGGTGCTGGTCCAGCTCAGTGAGACCCATCCTCCCCTCTCCCCACTGTCCCACTGAACAGTTGCTGTGGGTGCCAGAGGCAGCCTCAGCCTACAGACCCCATGGCAGTAATGGTAGGACCACCAGATATGGGGGTTGACCCACAAGGTCACCTCCTGTGGATGGCCAGGTTGCTGCTTCCCTTCCAGAGCTTCACGAGAGAACCCTCAGAAGGGAGTATGTGCATGTGAGGGGCTGAAGCTGAACTGTTTTCAAGGTAGGTTGGTGCCAGCCTTCGACTTTCTCTCAGGATAGCAGGCTTTCTGGGAAACAGCAATTCCCCCAAGCTTTACAGGATGGAGAGCATTTCTCTTCACAACTTTGACACTTGGACGCAAAGATGGCACATCAGGCCATTCTGTGTGTGCTCTCTCAGTCCTTCTGAGACATCTCTGCCAGCCCTCATGGAGGACAAAAAAGTACAACTCGAATCAGTAGTTTCTGAACTAGAGATTTTTGTTATTTTTGTTGAAGGAAGTTCAACCCAAGTGCTTGAACGAATGTTCTGAGTTACCTGTATTTTGCCATTCCCTCTTTACCACATGGATGATGGTTAATTATAGAGATTGCTTCAAATATATCTTATCTATTCAGACTTCCCCTTCTGAAAAACCTCACTTTTAATTGAATTCCCTTGAATTTGTAGGCCTGGCTTTTGCTTGTCTCCCCTGATAAGCCCTGTGACAGCATATTTCTCAGATGGCAGTGACTGTTATAGCTCACGCTTCTGCACCTTTACAGGATGAAGCTTTCTTTGTGATCAGATGTACTCTCAGCCACTTGTCATCCCCCACACCCATGAGCCGATCGTCTGTCACTGATACCAGGAAATTTAATGAAAATAAATGAAGTTCTTTGAGTTCTCTGGACAGCATCCATTCTACGAGGAAGACAAATACCAGCCCAGTCATTGTGGGCTGACTGGAGGGGTAAGATGTTGAAGCAAGCAAATATTACATGTCCATTTCATTTGTTGAGGATCTCTCATATGACCGGGAGGCTGGTCATATGCCAGCAGAGCGATTTCTTGGGATCCTGGAGTCTTTGGCCAGTTCTCTTCCAGAACTTTCGTGCATAACTCCTTCATACCCCATGCATCCATTCCACCTCCTGGCATGGGTGAGCAGGAAAGCCCAAATGGGAAAACGAGCCTTGGATTCCATTTCTCTGCATGAGAAGGGCAATTGTGTGGAAACGCCAACCAGAGACTGGGAAAAGCAAGACCGAGGCAACACTTCCAACATCTTTGCTCACGGGATGTTAAACATCTTCAGGAAATACCTATTCTCAAATTCTGAGGTTTACAACATCCAGGAAAACAGCCTTTTCAGGTGTTTGAAGGTCACTGTCATGGTGCAGTTCCAGGAATGTTATGGCTGATTTTGCCTCTCATGGGAATAAACACAGAGAAGTAATTTCTCAGGTGAGTAGCACTACAGATCACTCAGGCAGAAGGGATGAGGCTGCTCACCTTGAGTGGAGAGAATAGAGGTGATTCCATACAGAGTCATAAGGGCCTTATTGTGCAACCACTGCATTTAACCAATAGCATATAAGTTCTGGGTCCCCAAGCCCTTGACCATAGAGCTTACTCCTCTGCTCGATGCTCTAGAAACATCCTCATGTAATCTGCAAGGCCTGTTGAGATTGTAATTCTGCCTAACAGGGCCCTGGGACTAGCGCAGGTCCTTCCAAAGTGACTTTCTTTGTCATGTAAGGGAAGAATAGGGAAAAACCAACTATCATTTCAGTGCAGGAAGGGGTGTCTGAGGATGTTTGGTGCCTTGTCTTTTTAAAACAGTCTTTAAACCCGTCTTTCCATATCAGGAAAAGTAGCCTATGGCAAAGGCAGATGCAGCAGGAGATGCCTGAGGTATCATTTCCCACACAATGAGCAATGCATTGTGCAGGTGCCACACAGCTGTGGCTGCTTTGAGAGACAAAAGTGTCCAGTCTCTTGGGCCTCAACCTGATACAAGTTTGGGATAAATTTTACCTTTGCAGGTGAGCTCCTAGAGGACAGAGACCATGCAGATTAACTCCCAGACTAGAGTGTCCTGTGTCCAGCAATGGGCATACATAGCACCTAAAGGATGTCCCGTGATGGGCTGTGGTGGGGGACTGGGGGCCTGGCTTCCAGATTGTTTTCTGCAAATTGACAGCTGATGAGTGTTAGGTCTAGACTTCAACTGGAGCAAAAGCTCAGTGTGCCAGTTAGTGAATACATATCTCCCAGCTCAAAACTCACTCCTCTCTGCTCTGGGATGCAGGGACTGGGACGCTGCAAACCTTATTTCTGGTCTGGCAGCTGCTCTTGGTTAGGCTCGGCCAAGACAGCGCCCTCCCTACAGGAGACCAGCAAGGCTGGGGAGTGAGAAGGGACGTGTTTCTTTAGCTTTCTGCTCCTGTGAACATCATCTCTGCAACACTTCCTGTCTGCTTCTTCTTCCTGATTAGGTGACTTCCTGTCTCTGTCAGCATCTCCCCAGCCACGCTTCTCTTCCCTGCCCACCTGCCCTCTGCCCCCCACCAGGAGCAGCAACTGAGTACAGCGTGCAGTTTTCTCAATATTTGTCAACAAGCCTAACTGCACCCAGGCCCGCAGAGACGCCAGCACCTCGTCCTCAGAGGCCCCGTCCCAGCCCCACGGGACCCTCCCCCGGCTCAGACACCAGTAACAGCGCCATTGCCCTCTTCTCTTGGGCTGTCAATTTCAACTGTGTGGGGGCTTTTCTTCCATGCTTCTAGGTTTTAATAATTCTAATCTTCTCGTGTTCCCCCTAGCACTCTGAATGGCAGCTGCTTCCTGTAGTTACTATCGCTGCCATACCTTTGAGTTCTCTGCTTTTCACCTTCTACATTAAATCTACTTATTTTAAATTCTCTTTAGGAAAATAACCTGTGCAATCTCTATCCTGACTGATGCACTCAGCATTTTCCTCTAATCTGGGCAGTGGCAGGACATTGAGGCTCAGGTCAGTGACTTGGGTAAGCCATCACCTTCCAGCCACTTTGTCTTTGGTAAATTAAGAGATGGATTTAAATCAGAGGTTTCAAGGGTGCTGGGTGGCTCAGTCAGTTAAGCACCTGACGTCGGCTCAGGTCATGATCTCAGGTTCGTGGGTTCCAGCTCCACGTAGGGCTCTGTGCTGACAGCTTGGAGCCTGGAGCTTGCCTCAGATTCTCTGTCTCCCTCTCTCTCTGCCCCTTCCCTGCTCATGCTATGATTCTCTCTCTCTCAAGAATTAATAAACATTTAAATAAATAAATAAATAGATAGATGATAGATAGATAGATAGATAGATCAGAGATTGCAAATGGTAACTATGGCGGAGGCAGCCTGCAGGTGTGTCAGGCTTTCCCGGCTCCTACGCATTCATTTCTGCTCCATGCTCTCAATTCCCTTTGGGGGAGGATGCCTTCTCCCTACACAAGTGTATTGTCTGTCTAGCTCCTGAATGGATCCTGGATCCAGATTGTTTCCAAGGCTCCTTCTGACATCCTTTTCTCTCCAGCCAGGAGCACTACTGTTCTGCTCACAACTGTGGCATCGCCAGGAGCTTGGAGAACGTCCCAAAGGTGGTACAACTCAACTGATGCAGTTTCAGTTCCTTCACAGTCATGGGAAGGAAATGCGAGAAATAACTGGCCGCCTCTGTTGGGGCCGCTCTGAGCCACATAGACCTCCCTGGAGGTATTAAAAGTATGCTAGAGTTGTGTTGTGTGGGGCGGGCATGGACTGTAACCTATTCATCATCCACAAGATGCTGCCTTACAGGCAGGCTTTCCAGAACAGATGGAAACTTCCCTTCTATGCTCTGAAAGCTTTGCTTGGCTTAAGGATACCCCAAGAGGCTTGGATGCTGGTAGCAGAGTGTTCATGGCTTTTTGGGAAACTAGCAGGCCTCCTACCATCCCCAAGGCTATCTGAGACTCTCAAGAGCCCCACACAGCTCGCTGAGGTCATAGCGATGTGTGCAGAGAGGTGACACAGGGAGCTGGCGTGGCACTCAGTAGAAGCAACAGGAAGCTGACTTCACCTGATGCCAAAGAGAAGGGTCATGTGCAGCCAGAGAGGCCCTAGGTGGCCCACTCCATCCTTCCTCTTGCTTTTAACATTAATAGATTTGTCCCTGAACAAAAGCTGCCTAGGGAGACTGTCTTTGAAGTGTCCCCACTGCCAACAAAATTAACTCGTCTCAGCAGGCACATCCCCTTTATGACTCTGAGACAGGAGGCCTTCGAGCCAGAATAACAGCAGAGGGGAATCATCAGCATCAAAGAAAAAGTGCGCAGGCCTGGCTATCTGTGACACCTGAGGCCAGGTGTGTCCCCTTGTTAGGCTGAACACAACCTGTCATCCTCCTCTTCTGCTGCACCTTCTCCTCACCTGACATGTGTCTTGGCCTCCATGGCCTCTTGCTTTTGTGGGAAGCTTTCAGTGACCACAGCCACAGCCAGTGACAGTCTGTCCCCATTGAGTGATGCTGTCATTGGGAGTGCCCAAGGAGGACTCTTTCTGCATGCACCCAGCAGGGAAGCTAGTTCACTAAGTGGCCTAGTGCATTAATGTACGAAGAGCAATGGTCCTTTTGATGGTAGCACTGCATTCATACAAAATGGACCAGGCTGAAATTTTTGCAAGATGTCAGTCCCCAAGCCATCAAATCTCCAGAAACTGACCTACTTTATTGAACCACATTCTCAGACTGGCTGAGAGATTTTTTCTTTCTTTTCCAGCCAAGGGGCTTCTCTGTACATCCTAGGGATGGGTTACAGGCTGTTTGTTAAATCTGAAAACAGTCTCTTCTCTTATTGGGGAGGCTGGGATGATTATGCTCAGCCTCAAAAGTTGGACAGAGGAGTTGAGGTTCGTGTGGGGCGACAGAACTTAAGGAAGACACAGTGTCCTTGTGCAATTGCCGGTATAAGTCATAAACCAAACCCCACAATTAACTCATAGTTTCTTGACAGCTGTGTCTGCACAGGGCTCCCTATTCTTCTGGTTACAAAGCGAAACTTAAGTAGGAGCCCAAAGACAAGACTTTACTTGGATTCGCTGGCTACTGCGGTGTGGGAATTGGGACATACGCCAGCAAGACATCTGAGGGTCTGGGGAGAACATGCTTCTCTAAGGCATGAGCCACTGAAATCTCAGAATTTGAAACACACCTAAGGTCGAGGTGACAAGACCAGAACTTCCAGCCTCTAGATGGCACAGGACAGTACTCTCAGAGATCTTATCACTTCTTTGCTAACATTGGATCAGGAAGTTTGCTTCTCTTTATTACGTGTGACTCTAAAGGATGAGCCCTATTTGTCACGTGCTCTTCCGCCAGGGGTACATCCTTCCAAAACAGTGGTAGCTGATGGGAAATGTGATCTCATTTACAAAATTTCAGCCAGCAACCTATCAGGTGCTCTTTCCTCTGGCCTCTTCCTCTCCAATCTGTCATTGGCCCAGATGTTCTCTTCACGTGATAGCGATGATGAGCATTTTCCCTCTCACACGCACACGCTTTCCTCAATTTGGGGCAATCTCTCTGCCTCTTTGGCACTCATTTCTCCTCAGTGCTCAGGCCTTAGCTCGGGGAGACTGTAGGGCCTCCCAGATGAGATCACTTCTCTAGTACGTTCTCTCCTGGCACCGTCGACTCTTGTCCCATCACATTTGTCACAATTTGCAGTCTCGTGACTGTGCAAACATTGGCGGGTTGCTGAGTGGAACGAGAACTCCCTGAGGGCAGGCCCGTGGCCATGCTGCTCACCACAGTGAGGGGACCCTAGGCCCCTGCTAGCACAGGGAGGATGCTCGTGAGTATGTGGTGAGTGGTGTGTGGAACACCGACGATGAGCAGGCCGGTTCTCTAACAACCAGGAAGGAACAGAACACAACCAGCCTGCCCTACAGTCTCTGGGTCATGTTCTCTCTCAGCTAGGATCTCAACACTTAGCCAGTGGCCAGTGGATTCACACGAATGGCCACAGTTTGGTCTGTTCCTTCCTTCCTCATCCCCATGGCAGGCAGGGGCTGGGCAGTGTGGCTGTGATGTGTGCACAGCAGGCTTTAGGCAGGGCATGAATTGTCCTTGCTTTATAAACTCTCTGAGGCTCATCTCACGGTGCCTGTCCATCCATCCTCCCAAACCCTCACGGGGTACAGAACAAGAGATTCTTGGGCACAGGGCAGGGGGAGGAACAGCTTACACAGGGAATAAATGGGGTAGGACTAGGCAGTGGTGTGTGTACTGGGGCTGGGCCAGCTGGCACTGCTTTCCTGGTCAGACATGCACATACGTGCAACAGGCAGAGGCTTCCTCCACTCCAGAACACTCTGCCCTTTAGACCCTGAGGGGAGTACTGCACTCTTTGGCCATGAGTTCTTTAAGGAAAAAAACAAATCTATATGTGGGTACATTAAGGCAGCTGCTCTTGTACCAGAAGGCAAAGAAAATCTTTTACAATGTAAACACAACTTTCCCCATTTGTTTATAAAGGATAAACAGTGTTTTAATATTACTGTGCAACATAAGAATTACATCCTCTGTGAATTGACTTTACTTATTACAGTCATTAAAATTAGGGCTTACAACACCAAAGAAAAATAGTCATTTATAATAGCAAGCTACGTACCCCCACTCCTACAGTGCCCACTCCCCCACACCATGGCTTCTGGCTTGTTTTCAGGAGAAAAGCTAAGAGAGTTTAGAATCTAGGGAAATGCAAATATTAAAGGTGCTCTTAATCACCACCAACTGCTCTGACTGTTCACTGTGACCCTCTCCTCTAAGACATTCCCTGGCAGCTTTGGAAAAGCAGCTGCTGTCTCCCTCCTTCCCTCCTTCAGTTCCTTCCTTCCTCCTGGCTGAGAAGGAAGAAGGAGTCTCAGGAATAGCAGACCCTCAGGCTGCAATTTAGTGAGAAGCTCTCAGGCACAACTTTAAGTGCTACTGGAAACACTTCTGCAAATATTAACTGTGCATAAGGATTCGCGACACTTTGAGGAAAATAACTCTGCTTTCAAGCAGTGAGGATATTTAACTATATTTTTCAAGTCCCCCCCCACCCCCCATCCCCCCGACTTAAATTCTAGAGAAAGGTTTCTCTCTTTCTGGTGACCTGCCTTCATGGTACCAAACAGCTCTGTACCCTCACCCTTTGGGGCTTTTGCATTCTGCTGATGCATTTCCCTCTGTCATTGCCAATTTTGTACCTAGCGCACTTCCCCATTTTCAATGTGTAAAGAGAGATGGTTTGTGCATCTTTTTGCAAACACATCTATCTCTCCCTGAATGGAGAAGATTTTGCCTTTCCAGAAATGGAGAAGGAGAAAAATCAAATCGATGAACCTCAAATTCTGACAGAAGAATCAGTTTTTGGAGAGGTAATCTCCAGGTTAAAAAAAAACTTTATTATTTATTTTTCAAATTAAGGGGTACCTAGTGAGCATAATCAAAGAAAGAACATTTTATATTTCATCATTTTCCAAGAGATCCACAAAAGGGAGAACCTTCTAGAAAGGCATGTGGTAAAAGACAGTGCCAGAGGTTAGGGCACAGACTTCTACAGTGATAAATGCATGCAGATTGCTATTTGCAGGAAACAAGGATGACCTTAGAGCCTTGAACCCTTTCAGTTCAGCCAAATGTCTTTCCGTCTTTCCTACCATTTCAAAATGTACCTGGTTTATTCGGGGTTCCTAAATGGAGGAGCCTTCTGAAGCCTGGCCACCACCAACGTGGCCCTGGTAACTCCCAGGTACCACTGTAAGGTCCGTTTGAAATGGGACACTTTAGAAATGTATGACAATCGGTGGGTTTGTTTCAACTCAGAAATAATCCTCTATGTGCGAAATTCAAAATTTCAGCAGGGCAGAATCATTACCCATGTAATTAACATCAGGAAAAAACACTCTAAACAAAAGGACGAAAGTCGATAACCAGGTCCTCCTCTTGCATGTAGAAAGAGCCCTGCCGTTAAAAGATGGGATACACAGGGCTTAATTTGCAAAGAATAAGTCCCCTTAGATTAATAGTCTTTAATTAGCTTTCCCAAAACATAAATCACCTGTCATGATAACTTATGTAAAATTGAAGCAGTTGACTTTGCCATGGACTTATTTTACTGAAATTTCTTTACTCCTCTTATTCAAAATCCAAACAAACAGGGGTGCCTGAGTGGCTCAGTTGGTTAAACGTCCCACTTCGGCTCAGGTCATAATCTCATCGTTTGTGGGTTCGAGCCCCACATCAGGCTCTGTGCTGACAGCTCAGAGCCTGGAGCCTCATATTCTATGTCTCCCTCTCTCTCTGCCCCTCCCCTGCTCGTGCTCTGTGTCTCTCTCTCTCAAAAATAAACATTAAGAATTAAAACAAACAAACAAAAACAACCCCCCCCTCCCCATTTATCCAGTAACGAAGTCCAATCCGAACTACTCTTGTGTGAGTGTGTAGGAATATGGGAAGACAAGGTCCTCGTGTGGAAGAAATGTTCAGCTCTGGACTAATGACCCCTCAAGGCATCATTTTAGGTGTTTGTAAAAGGCCAAACATTTATACGATCTGAAGAGAAACTAGAATATTTTTTTAGGCGTTTGTAAAGCAGTGTATTTAAAACCTCTTTCCAACACTCCTGATCGGAAAGCAGGACATCACTGAAAATTCTCTCATGACCATCTTGAATTGCTACCCAAGTTCCCTCTGAGGAGATGAGGCTTGCTTGTGGGAGTCTCAGCCTAATAATGAGCCCTGTCACAACAGAACCCTGCTCTCCATCCCAAAGAGCACGTTTGAGGAACAATGGGGCACGCGTCAGATTGTGCACAGGGGGAGGTGTATCCAAATTCATTCAAAGATGAATTTTATCTTTGAAACTTGCACTCAGAACACCACCATGCCCTGGCTCTGAGGCTAGGCACTGAAGCCTTGCAGGAAGCTACGTACCTCAGCTCGTGGTTGCTCTAAGCTGTGAACCTTCTGGGTGCTTCTGCCCAGATTGCCAGCCATATGCTGTCTAGAGCACTAAGTGGGTAGACAGAGCCAAGTGGAGCAGAACTGGGTTTTTCTATATACAAATGTGCACAGAAGTGGCCCTGGGGGGCCTGGTACCTAGTTCATGAGTCTCCAAGCATCTCCACATTAGGGACCAGAGAATCTTGTAGATGTCCACCATTTGGGAGTCGGCATGACTTAGCTACTCCCTATCCACATGCCCAAATTAATCAAGACAGCGAGGCCTGGGTGGGATCCAGACTGAAGGCGCCTACACTACTTGTGATTATAAACAAGTTTGGTGTACACATTTTACTATGTAAGCAAGACCTAGGACATGATGGGTCCTAGGTCCTAAAGAATCCTAAGTTCCTTGGATTTGTCCAACTGACTATTTATAAGTTGACGGTACCTCAATCTGAACTGAATAAAATTCAATTTTATTGAATTCATTTTAGCATTATTTTATTTGATGCACTTGAAATAAAAAAATAGGCATTTGCTAATTTCCCTTTACTGCTTTGAATCAGTCTAAATTAACAAAGCTTCAGTTTTGTCATCTTGACTTTGACATCTGTTTTGTCTAAACTCCAGAAATTCCATTATTTGTTTAGGTGAGACTTTTCGTTGGCTTTTCAACACTCCCTCATGTTTTATTCAGATCAAGCTGCCTTAGAGTCTGGTTAGAAGTTTGTATTTCACATCCCCACTCCAGGGGCTTACCTGTTCCATCCGTCTGGAGTAGTTTTCCCACTACTTGTGACCATGGCTAGAACGGGAAAGAGAGGTTATCCTGTGCAACAGTTTCGTTCTCAGATGGGGAGACTGAGGCTCAGAGAGGTGAAATGACCCACTAACACTATAGCCAGCTTTAGCCAGAGCCAGCTAGTGCTTGAACTTCAAGTCCAACACTGATTACCGAAGATGAGGACTGGAATCAAAGGGTCTTCTGATTCCTGCACTTCCCACAAACACACGTCTATTTATTCTTGCCAAGTTATTATCATATCCTGTGTCATTTCAGTGAAATGCTTGCGATGAGCCTGGCCTCAGATACAGGTCCAAAAGCGCAGGGGACAGATTATCTGGTCAGCTGAAGAAAACCACTTAGTTTACTCAGCAAACGAGGGACAATCTATAGTGTTTTGACTCCTTTTAAATGAATGACCTATGGTTAATTATTATCTCCCGGCTTCTATCCTCTAATCTGTAGGTTTAAATTCTCTGGTAGTAATTGCCTCTAAACCTATGCCTGTAATCACCGCTGCAGACAAAAAGCAAGTCTTTCTGTAGCAATTTTTAAAAGTCCTCATTTTTGTCATGTTAAACTATGATATCTAATTAGTGTGATAATAGTTTTCCCCCTTATTGGGATAATTGCATCGTTAAACATATTTTTCAAGTTAGAGGGCTCAGTTGCACAGGCATATTCTAGAAGACTGAATGCAAACACATTTTGTTACCCCATTCATTTGTGGCTTCAAATGTTACTCTAACAGCATCCACCGCAACACAAATGCTAAATTATACATTACCGATCTTTCCAAACACATTAGATAAATTTTTAAACAGACCAGTAGGGATGATCATGTTGCAAACTTAAAATAAACCGTGCTACAGGACAGATTCTATAACTTCATTTAATATTGATAGCAGCTCAATTTAAAGTTTGAAAAAGCAAATACCTTTAATCAATTTGTTGTGAATGATATTTTTTGATACAACTATTATACAGGTGTGTGTACATATATAAATCTATAGGTAGAATTATATACATTTCAATATATGCCACATATATATTTTTCTACTTACACTTTTTTCTCTTTAGTAAAACAAAGCAGTTTTACTGTACATGGATGTACAATGCTACATTAAGTCCTGAGTAATTTAAGGGATCATTAATAAACTACCATAAATTCTAGTCTTTCAGCCAAAGATCCAGTAGATTCTGTAACAAAAACATGAAAAAAAAATATTTAAAAATATGCATTCAGCTATGCGCTTGTTTTGTGCTTAGCGGAGAAAGCTCAAGAATGCACAGTAGCCATTTACATTTGGGAAAATTTTCTCAGATATTCAAGATTAAATATATATCCTATTTGTATGGATTTACAGACGTTTTAAGTGATGTCACCTACATCCAATTGGTCAAGCGTGGAAGATCCCAGTCATGATTGGACCAAAAATCCCTTTTGCAGAATATGAAATTCTGTGTAAACATCAGTGGTCAGGCATTGTACAAAAGTTCTGACTCAAATGAGGGGAAACTAAAAAAAAAATACAATGAAATCACATAAAATGCTTCTCTTGGGATACGGCCAACCACATGAAAGGGACATAAAAAGTAAGATATATTTTGGCAGAAGAGGAAACCAGATGAAAGTCACTTCAGGTAGGTCTGGTAAGCTGCACACCCAGTTCGGGAGGCCCCAGGTTGGCAGCGCTCAGGGAGCCCAAGATGCGCCAGCCACGTCCATTATGCCACAGGGGATGGCCTCCCGCTGCAATGAGGAGGAAGCACTATGGGAAAAGGCCACGTTCAACGGCAATGGAGCAGTAACAGCTGCCCGTCAGGGTCACCATCAGCGAAGCGAAACCATGCCAGTCCCGAATTCAGGCACTCGGTGGGCCCTGGTGAGGCGGCCCAGGCCGGCTGCTGCACGTCAGGCTGCAGAAAGGAGGAGGCTGGCCCAGACAGAGCGGGGGAGGCTGCCGCACAAGGAGGGCCACTTGGATGAGAAGGCACTGCATTGGTGGTTCCTCCATCACCCCCAGGTCTACCCCGTTCCGTGGCTGCTGTAGTCAAAGACCCCTTTCTTGAAGAACGGCGAGAACTCACAGATGGTGTGTTTGGAAAGAGTCAAGCCCACTTTGTTGATGTGGAGGGGAGACGTCACGGACTGGAGCATCACGCTGAAAAAGTCCCTGAGGTATTTCTGAGGAGGAGACAAGAGGCAAAATGTGGTGAGACGTCGTCATGGGGTGGAGTCAAGGAGAGAGAAGAAATTCCAGAAACGGCCTGCCACCCACTTTGAAAGAACTCCTATCATTAGAAAAAGCACATGGGAACCTATGTGGCCTGGTCGTCACCAGACCAACCCAAGGTAATACAGCCACCACCTCCATTACCCGGGTGACTTTGGCTCATAGCCGCATGGCCTCGGGTCTACCTGCAGACAAAGCCCAGAGAAATGCCGATGTAGCGTCAGGCACAGGGGTGGGGAAGTGGTCTGCTTGCCAACAACATTAACACAAGTCAATAGCCTATTTTGTAACGACTTGTTTCCCCCCAGCTTGCTTATTAAATAGAAAGGCAATTAAAAGGGACGGGGGGCAGGGAAGGCTAGCCATCTGTATAATGCTAAATGTGCTGCTCACTAGCATTTTTCAATGGCAGTGTAACTGTCTGATTTGGATCCTTTAAAGGAAAAGAAACACTGAGGACAAGCGGGTCAGTTCCAAGTGCTGATATTTACAAATCATTTTGCAAAACCTATAATCATCAATGAAAGGACATTCTTCCTAAGATTAATTGCTCTGAGCCCCCTGCTCTGCCCCTCCCCGTGGCTGCATGTGTTTGTCACAGCATTCACCGCCTTTTCTGGCACCGAGCAAGCAAAGCATGTCTGGGACAAGGATCCGAGACGCTGGGGATGGAATCAGACGTGGGTGCAGGCAGGATGTATTAAAGGAAAAGAGGACATACAAAAATAGTTAATATATTTCAGGTCAGGCAAGTGTTATTTATAAGGGAAGATGGGACTGAATGCAGGAGGCGGGGGGTGGCTAAGCCTAAGTCTTTATTACTGTCTCAGCTTGTTTTGAAAATATAAACAGTCCTATCACAAACCCTGACATTAAACATAAATAATTATGGATTCTGAGTAACAAACAAATTTATCATGGAAACACAGCAGAGGCTGAGAAGCAGTGCTTCCCAACTGGGGGCGATCTGTCCCATGAAGACACACAACAATGTCTGGACATGGTTTTGTTACTCTGGGTGGAGGTGTGGTGTGCATCTAGGCACATCCTACGATGCACAGGACAGCCCCCATGCAGGCATTAGTGCATTCCCAGTGTCACTCAGGCCACGACTGTGAAAACCTAGCCTAGCAGAATCCAGCTGCCCCTACGAATTACCAGCCTGAAATTTACTTCGGAAAGAAGACTCTCTGCTCAAGGAAAATTCATCAGCTACTTTCTTAAAAATAATGAGGACTTGGGGTGCCTGGGTGGCTTAGTCGGTTAAGCGTCCGACTTTTGCTTAGGTCATGATCTCGCGGTTCGTGGGTTCGAGCCCTGCGTCAGGCTCTGTGCTGACTGCCACCTCAGAGCCTGGAGCCTGTTTCAGTATGTGACTCCCTCTCTCTCTGACCCTCCCCTGCTCATGCTGTCTCTCTCTCTCTCCTAGAAATAAAAATATAAAAAAAAAAATAATGAGGACTATTCATAATTGACATGTGTATAGTAATTTAGTTTCTAAGAATCTTCTAACATCTAATTTCTTACTGATGCATAGTCACTGTACATTCTTCAAATGGACAATCTGGTGAGTCGTGATCCATGCAGACACCTGGAAATCCATCCCCACGGCAAGAGAACAAAAGGCTTGTGCCGTGCCTCCACATTGCTGAGCTCACCTCATTTGATGTTATTACTGTACCCCGTCTAAAATTATCTGCTTTTATTGGTTATACCCATTTTTGGGTGAGGACCCTGTTGCTGGAGAGGCGAACAAGGCTGGCAATCAGGAGAGGGGACTTGACAACAAGGGTTTTTAACTCAGATTCTGTCTTTTTTGTTCAATATTCCTGACTCACTGGTCTTGTGGTAATCTCTCAGGAAAGGAGCTTGAAAGAGCAATCAGGTCTAGGCAAGAAGGTGTCAAAACCAATTCCTGAAAAAATGAAGATCTTACACCAGTACTTTTTTGCATCTTAGGCAAAAGGGAAATGGACTTCAACCCCACTGGGGGAAGGGAAGCAGAGAACAGCACCTTTTGAGGGACCTGAAGTCCATGCAACGTGGATGCAAGTGCCCATCACAGGCCACGCCAGCTGGCCAGCCAGTATTTACAATGTGATGATTACATGTGCGCAAGCGGACTGTTGTGGGAAGGTCAAGAGGGAAGTGTTTTGAACAAGGATGAGGAGGAGCTTGTGCACTGAAGTGTGGGGCCGCAAGTCTTTCTCCATCTAAAGCTCCATCAGAGCTGGGCCCAGCCCGTTCCAGGTCTCCCACAAGCTGTAGGAACGTGCAGACTAATGCTCACAATTTGCCGGAGATGAATTCTGACAGAATGGAAGGTATTTAAATCTGGGAGCAGATGTTGCATCCACATTTGTCATAATTAGCTCATAAAGGGGGGGGGGAGCTTTAAAGGGCCAGGAGAGCCCAAAGGGGGGGGGGTCATGAAAAGTGAAAGCTAAAGATATAAACAAAAGAGAAAGTACTGGAGATAATCTTCCCTGCCAGGCCACCACCATCAAGAGAAGAGTAAACCAAACTAGGTACAGGTAGTGCCTTTTTCTTTAAATGAACTCACTAGCATGTCTCCATGGAAACTTGAGATCCCGGGATCTCATTCAGCGAATTATAAACATTACAGGAGAGCTTTTTCGTTGCAAAACAAACCTCTGCTTCGCAGGATTGGACAGCCATGGCTCCCTTTATATAGACTGCTTCCTTGGCCTAAGAAAAGATTTGATTAGAGTATTCTTTGCAGTAACCTTAATATGCTCTCAAGTGTCTAAGGGGAGGCATGGTAGCTTCGGTGCTGTGTCCGGAGCCACGTGCTTGCAGTGGGCTGGCCAACTTCTGTTGAATGACAAAACCAAAGGACTAGGTGTAGGGTGGGGGAAAGAAGACAGATCTAAACTCCCAGAAGGTTCCAGAGGTCACAGAGAGCATCTCCTTCTTCATAACCCCCGCCATACCTGGCACTCTGCCGAGCTTGGAGAAAGGGTCTGGAGAGAAACCTGATGACTGATTCTGGTGAGTTAATTTTAAAAATTGAGGTGTGCACTGAGAAAACAGCACATGGGCACAGCCTACTGAAGTCTCCAAAAGTGAACATACCCATGTGATGAACACCTAGATAAAAATGAGACAACGTTGCTAGTACCAGGGTGGCCCGCCTCACACCCCCTCTCCCAGTCCTTTCTCTAAGGACAACGCTATCCTGATTTCTCCCGCCATCGACCAGTTTTGCCAGTTTTTGAAACTCACACTACTAGAATCACGCAGGACACTGTCTTTTGTGCCCGGCCTCCTGCACATAATGCGATGCCTGGGAGGTGCATACACTGTGCTGGGCATCCTTGTGGTTGGCTCATGACTGCGGCTGCACAGTATTCCGCACGTGACCATGCCCGCTGACTGCCTTTGGCAGAGAGGCCAGCGACGATGAGCAGTTTGGTTCTTTGGAGTTCTTCTTCAGTGATGAAATCTGCCTCTACTCAATGTGGTATCTGCTGAGGCAAGTTTATCACTCTCCCTCCAATAAAGAAGTTCCCCTTTAGGATTTTAGGCTGAGGCCAAGATCAGCCAATGAACTAGAGCTCGACTATTGCATGTATTTAATATACATTATAATTGTGTATAAAATACATACTTAAATACACACGTATTTACATTAGTAATTTTTGTTGCTTGTGTTTACCACGTTTTCTATAGCATCTGTGGCTGAAGGGAAAAGATGAGAGTCCTTCCTGTCAGGGCTAGCCCTCCCTGGTATGTGAAAAATAAGTCCAGAGCCAAGCTGTATCCCCAGGGCAGTACACTTTATAAAAAAGTATTACAAAAATTGAAGGACATTAGGAGTTTAAGCGGCTTAGCAGGGTCACAAGGGCAAAGGAGGAAAAGGATTTGTGAAATCCAATACCCAGTTTCTGTTTCTTTCACATGGCATTTTCTCCATTAAAAAAGAAGAAGAAGAAACAAAAGCAGACGAATTTAATTCGGTTGCTGTTAGGGACCACAGAGGCCCGGTACCCACCCTGGGGGTGGGCGTCCTACCTAAGTCCTTGCTTCATTAAACACTCACATTAGGGCCATCGAGAATGGGCAGTTGCACCCCCTGAAATCACATAACATTTCGGCCCTGCCTCATCCAGATACTTGGAGAATGAAAGTCAGATTAAACCCACTCCTTTTTCAGTAAGATTGCAAACCCACAGTACAGAGCAAGAAGGGGTCTGGGAGAGGGTCTGAGTATGAGTGACTGCGGGAAAGGGCAGGGACCAAACGGGGCCACAGTGAGACAGAGGGGCTGGCTGGGGGAGGGTGAGAGAGGAAGTCTGGGGATGGAAGGGAGAACAGAAGCCACAGAGGAGAGAAGGCAAATAGCACGGCAAGGTTGGAGACCAAACTCTTTGAGTTATTTATCGATTTGGAAAAAAAAAAAAAAAGAATATATGAGGCATTTACCTAGGTTATTTACTCTTCGGTACCTGGACTAACACTAAAGTATAAGGTGTTTTCTTACCGATACTTTCAGAAAATCAAGTTTAGATGGCTGATCTTGAACACATATTTCAATACTGAAGCAGAGTACCTGGATTCCAAAAAGTGACTTTCTTCTACAGTCTGCAGGAATATCTTATTGTTTTTTATTTTTGTTTTTTCTTAAATGTTTATTTATTTATAAGAGAGCACAAGTGGGAAGAGGGGCAGAGAGAGAGAGAGAGGGAAACACAGAATCTGAAGCAGGCTCCAGAGTCTGAGTTGTCAGCGCAGAGCCTGATGCAGGACTTGAAAATTCAAACAGTTGAGATCATGACCTAAGCCAAAGCCGGACACATAACTGACTGGGCCACCCAGGTGTCTCTCTTATTACTTTTTAAAGTCAATCCATGCAAAGGCAATGAGCAGGGGTAGATGAAACTGGGAGAGACAGGCCCCCATGGGTCTGACGGAAGTGTTAAATAGGCACCTGTTTTAATCTCCACCTCCAAATAAGACAGAATTCTGCAGGGGACCAGGAGCTTTTCCAGAGGAGGCCAACAGACCACTGGAAAGATAAGGACACACAGATTGTTTGAGACATCTACACCAGGCTCCTGACCTCTCTTTTCCAAAGTAGTCCTCTTCTTCAACCCATACTTGCCATGACCACTCTGTGTATTGCCTCAGGATTGTCTCCCACGTGCACACAACAGTCCCACGTGCACACAACAGTCTGACCAGCTGCTCTGTTGCTCTTACAAGAGGCCAGTTATTAAGGCCTATCGTGATCTAGGCACAGTGAGAACTTTTCATGGTATATTTCATTTACTTACCACAAGAGCTTTATGAAATAGGGACACTACATAGGACCCATCTGCTAGATGAAGAAACTGAGGACCAGGAGGCTTAAGCAATGCCCTGAAGGTTACAAAGCATAGAGGTGGGAATACCACATACATATCCACATCTTCCAGCCCTAGAGGCTGGGTCTCAATCACCAGCTTGCTGTCCAGAGTCTACCATCCCGCCCCCACTTTTTTTTCTTGTTTCCATGTCCCAAGTACCACTGTCTCACTGGGCAAGGTCGTCTATGCTGAGCCAGATACACTGACTTTTCCAGGCCTGAGGCTGCTCTTACAGAGACCAGGGGTCTCTGGGTTCTCTGGAGTTAATGTTCCATACGAACATGGGAAAAAGACCTCTTGCTGTGAGGCTTATACTCTTCTCCACGGAGTCCAATGTAACTCTGTTCATGCTCCAGTATCTTCCTTACAGAGCCCTGGTGGGCACTGGCCATGTTTTCATGCCCTGCTTCCTTTTTCCTTTCCAAATAGCGCTCACATTCCCTTCTGAAAAATTAGCTTTCCCTTCTTTGGGAATTGGTTATCTAGCTGACTTACCGCATAGGCCTGCTGAGTTTTTCCCATTCATATTCTGGAAGGGGCACCTCATAGCCAAAGAGCTACTGGAGAAGCCACTTGGAGTCCGCTGGAACCAGTCTCTTACTGACAGCACAGCCATTGCCATAGAGCATTTTCTAGAGTGTAAGGAATTCAGGGACCTCTCTCACAGAGGGGCAGCTTCAGGAGAGCCTTTGGTCTGGCCATTCCCAAGCTAGGGAGTGGATGAGCCCATTTGCTTACAAAGGCCACAGTGATTTTCTACTGTTTGCGAACAAGTTAACTGACATTAACCCTTGAAGCACTGGCAGGTAGTAGGCACCAGTCAGGACCAGAGAAAAACTTCCACCTATACCACATCCAAGCTCCTGGGGGTGGGGGGTATTGTCTGTAGTCCCATCAAGATCTGCCCAAGGTGCCCTTCTCTTAGGAAGAGGTCAATTCTAGGAGGCTTTAGTGAGAAACACTTCAGATGGGTCAGTGCCTCCTAGTGGTGCATGCCCAGCCAAGCGTTAGCCTGGAAAGCTCTTGCCCAAGCCCTGATATATACACACAGGCCAATCCTCAAAATCCCAACCCCATTTCAAAATACAACAATTAAATATTATTATTCTTTTGAACCAAAACACAGGCTAATATGGTCTATTGACTGTGTTAATGAGTTCTGAAAGGTGAAACGCACTCCCTACAGCAATACATGGCAATTCAGCAAGAAGTTAGTTGATTATTTTAGAGCTTTAGCTTGGTACCTCAATCGATACACTGCATCAGGAAAAAAAAATTGAAACTATAATGTGCTGCTACATGCTAATTTCATTTTTATTTCATTCTTGATGAAGGTCATTTTGCTAACATGATTCATGTGTGACCTACAATATAATTTCAGGCTCCACTCTAGCTGAAAGGAAAAGTACTTAAGTCACTGGAATGACCTAGCTAAAAAGCTGGCCTTTAGATGGCCTCTGCTGGGTTGTTCTTTTCAACTCTGGAGCTTCTGGATGAAATGCTAGTCTGGTCATTGGGACTGACCATGTGCTCCATAGTCCTTCCAGGCAAAAACCTACATGATCAGCAAGCAGGGAGTTTAGTGGTGTGGCCCTTCTCATCTTGCAGCCATTTCCTTTCAGGTCTGGGATCTGGAAAGGAGGGAAGATGGAGTGGTATCCAAACTCAGCAAACTGTATGAACAAGGGAGTAAGTAAGGCCAGCATGTGCAGGACTCTGTGTGGGGAACAGCAAGACTTGAAGGAGAACGTGGAAGGCCCGGATCCTGGATTTGGATCTTCAGGCACTTTGTACAAAACACATCCCAGTTCATGAGCTCTGGGGACTCCTAAGACATGCTGAGGTGGAGGAGGACAGATATACATATCCTGTTTACAGATGAGGAAACTGAGATCCCAAAAGGCAGTGGCTTAGCCAATGTCAACAGACTAGAGAGGCTGACAAACAACTTGCTCTTCAAATTCAGGAGAAAGTCAGATGGCTTAATGTCACTTACAAGGTGCAATCCCTTAGCCTGAAAGGTAATGAATACATGTACATGTAAACGCAGCCCTTCTCTATGGGGATCTCCATGCCATGCTCATGCAGACACTCAAGAGTTTACTGTGTGTGTGTGTGTGTGTGTGTGTGTGTGTGTGTAGGCGCACACACAGAGAATGCATGGGTATAGAGGGCCTCAAGCATTAGAAAGAGCGTACATTCTTTATTTTTTGCCTCCCTTCCTTCTGCTTTAATGATCAGGGGGATAAAGTCATGACTATTTAGGCTACTAAAAAGCATGTTTTAGTAGGGCTCATGACTGTAAGTACAGCCTGCTGCTCATTTCATAGGCACACATCACCCAGCTGTGCCACTCTCATGATTTCCCCGGTCATCTCATTGTTGTGGAGCCCCTTCATCTCACAAAATTTTAACATAAATTCATAATGTAATTTAAAGTTATTGAAATTATTAAAACGTACTTTAAAAATGTAGTAGGGCCTTATCCACCTCTCCACTGTGACATATTAACAGAGAAGACAGTTCACTGGAATTCCTCATTTCCAGAAGCCATTAGCCATGGTGGCGGCTTAAAGATAACGATCAGTCTATTTCATTTACCTTGTAGCACTTGGAAAATTCATCCTTGACTGATGGGCTCCAAAGACCAATCAAGCCGGGACGGAGACATGCTGGGATATTTCTAGACATGAGAGAGGTCTGGTCACCACTGGCCATGGGTCATGAATCAACCTCCTACCAGTGGGGTCAATAATAACTCACTCAAGTCTTACCAGTTCTAAACTCTCATAAATTCTAGTCGACACCTCTCTCTGGCAATTTAGGAATCCTACAATTGGTCTCCACTGGACCAAAAATGCTGGGTTCCTTTCCTGACATGCCCCTAAATGTCCTCTACACTCTGATGAAATTAGGACAGTTTGATTCAAGCAACTCATCCATCCACCACAGTTACCGCACACCTGCTCTACATGGAGCAGTGTGCCAGGCACTGGGTGTCCAACGTTGACTAAAACAGACACAGAGCCTGTGCTGAAAAGGAGCCTGGGCTGCCCTACGCCATCTCCTCACTGTCCAGAGTCATTCATCTAAATCCTACTTGTCTTCTAAGGATTGGATCAAGGTTTGTTCTTTGTTGGCTCCTCTCAGGACTTCATTCACGCACCCAACAAAAATTTATTGAGAGCCATGCTGCTGAGGATTCAGTAGTGAATGAGGTCAGTTCTCATTCTGAGTAACATGCAGGCATTCCAGGGAGCTGGGACAAGTAAAGCACTGATTAAAATATGGAAGGAGATGATTTTGGAGCACACAGAAGAGGCATCCAGCCTAGTCCTGGGAACTGGTGACATTTCTGCCAAGAGCTGAGGGATGAGTGAGAATCAGACAGGTGGAGATACTGGTGGAAGATACTGAAGAAGCCTATTCCAGTCAGTGGGGAGGGTATGCGCAAAGCCTCCCGGCGATGACAAACAGCTTAGGGTTCTACCAAGAGGCCATCATGGCTGGACCACACACTATGTGGGGCTCATTTAGTGCGGGGGACACCCTTCTGGGATGTACTGCTCACTGGATAGGCTCTCCACGGGTCCTCATGCTGTGGCTTTCCCGCATCTCTTCTCTCTGATCCCATAGATCCCGCCAGCCTTTTGGCACAGCCTATGTCTTGTGTTCACCAAGAGAAAACACTAGAGGTAAAGCAGACAGTGAAGGAGTCACCTTGCAGACTCCGGTGCCCCAGCTGAGCCCAGTTCCTAGTGGAGCCATGATCCGAATGCAGCTATGTACGTGGCCTGACCTGATACCTGACATTTGGAAAAGATGAACCACTTGGCCAAGCCCTGCCCAAATTCCAGACCCACAGGATCACAAGCAATAACATGGCAGCTGCTTTAAGGAAGTTGAGTTTTGGGGTAGTTTATTAGGTGGTGATAGATAACCAAAATAGATGTGCATGGGAAGAAGGTAAGGGATGAGGGAGTCCATGAAATTAGTCAAAGCGGAGTAGAAAAGTCTCATTGGTTTTTATTTATAATTTACGGCTAGCCATAAATCACAGTCCTATTCGACTCCATGCTACTAACCCCTTCCAACCTTTTTAGTATTTCTAATGAATAATTCTGTCTTAGCAGGTACTTCTTTTCTATCCATCCTAGGTTTTAAAGTAAATACCTGAAATAAGTAGTCATCATTTGAAATATGGCATTTATTTCTTGATTTTATAGAGAATTCTGAGAGCTCCCAGTTAAAATTCATCAGGGTGAAAATGTTAGTCTGTGATTACAGAATTGGAACTATTCATTACAGCTATTCAGAGAATCTACTTTATGAGCTTAATGACATAAGCATATTGTATTGAATTATTATGGTACTGCATCAATTGGACTCATAAATTTAATATACTCAGCCTGGTTCACATATTCTAATAAAATCCAGCGAGCTTTAAACATTTTATAAGGAATGTGCATTTAAAGTCACGTGATACTCAGTTTTTACAGGTTGGCATCCCTGCTTAGGGTATGAAGTGAGCTTCAATGATCACGACCACCCGGTCTGGTAGACCAGCAAGCTCAGGGGGAGACCCTACAAACAAACAGGCCCATTAGAAAGCTCCAAATCTATCATTTCTGGCTGTGAAGCTGGTTGAGCTTTTCTCCAGAACCCAAGGAGATATCAGACCCATCTTTTCAGTGCATAAAGGGAAGAGGGCAACTAGCTGAGGCTCATCTTGAGCCACAGGCAACGGCATGTCAGCTGTCAGGGCGCATGTGAACCCGCTTCCAGGCGGTCTAACAGGCCCCACTCTCAACCCCATTCGGCCGAAGCAAAATATGGGAGGATGGACGCTGTGGAGAAGTGCTGCTGCCAAGGCTCGCTCTGGTTCTTTGACTTTTGCTTCCTGGATCTAGGTTAAGAGATTGGGAACAGTCTCCCACAGAGGCACGGCAACTCAACTGTCTCAGCATCCAGGCGGGGAGGGCAGAAAAGCACCTGGCCATGTGGACCACATGACGGCTGGAGACCTACCCTCATGTTACGAGCCACATCCTGGGCACTCAGTCACACAGCAGCCACCACGCCGGGCACGGGGGACATTAACATGCTGGGTTCCAGATTAAGTCATGAAACTCTTCTGCCCCTCACTTTCCTCATCTGATGATACTGCTTTGTAAATGAGAAGACGAAACGAGCAGTCTGTCAGGTGCTAGGGCCCAAGTCACAGCATGAATTAATGTTAGGTAGGTGACATTATCATCTATGCAGCTTTGTCCTTGCAAGTTAATCTGCAAATGTAATCATTTTCTCCTCTTTTAGATATTTAGGGACATGTGGGCTTAAAATGTGTTAGTATTTAATGCTTTAATGTTTTTCCCTTCAAAGGAAAGTGGAAGGCAGCAAGTCTGGCATTCTGGCACGTCTTTTTTTCCCAAAGTCACCTCCTTTCAGATACTGGCAGACCCTTTATTTCAAAAATTGCTTTAAAGTAAGAAAGAGTTAATGTGTTTCTCGAAGTGGGGAATCATGTTCATATGTTTAAAAATCTAGGCTACACCAGGCAAATTAATTATGCCCCCAAAGCTCATTTTGATATATAGTTTGGATACTGAGAGTCTGAAAAATGCTCTCTGGGGAAAGAAAGAACTATTCTTTGTTTCTCAGCTCATGGTTCCTTCTTGCAGTGTATACATCTTCAAAGAGGGTCTGGGCATTTTGAGGAGGAAGACTGCTCCGAATGACCAGTGTGACCGACAGACTTTCAAATGAGAATCTCGCTGCGGGGTACTTCTTGGCTATATTTAAACTCAAATTCAAAGAAACAGGTCCCCAAAAGCTTAAGAATCAGGAAGTAGTTGCACATTCATTACTGGCATCCCAAAGTCTCCCTGTTAGTAGAAGCCAAGCACTGGGACATGGTGTGATGCTTCAGGACCCCTGCATGACCATCTCGCTCCTTTCTACCATCCGTGCAGGTGGTTGAGGAGGGCCATCCTCTCTCTTTAATGTTTGACCTGAGGTCACTTCTATGTTGATGACAAGTTTTCTCAGGCTGGCCTTGGACTGGGCCATCCCTGAATACTATTCAATGAGTCCCTGAATTCCAGGGCAAAAGGGTCAGCTCTTGAGACTAGGAGAAAAGACCCGTTGCCTCCTTTTTGTTCTCTGGACGAGGGGCCCCTGATGGTCCCTGGGAGATTATTTGCCTTCCAGATTATCTTCCTGCCTTGGGAGTTATTCCTCAGTGTCCACACATTGCCCTACATCCCAGGAGGGAGCCAAGGTCATGCCCCAGGTGTGATGAGGCCTGTGGCCCCAAGTGGTGGGCCTGTGACCCCACCCCACGGAGAGGATTAGCTGGGGATTTGGATTATCCGCACCAATGATCCCCTTCACTGGGGACAATGATGGAGGCTTGACTATGTCTGCGAAGCTGGAGACGGGGAGAAAAGGCAGACCGAACCTTCTCTAATGTAACATCTCTAATTCTAAAAAAGGGTGGCATAGGTGTAGCTTTTTAAAAGTTCCTTCACCAAACAGATATCTTCCACACAATTTAGTATCGAAGTTGAAAAATATATACATTGAAAACCTGTACCTCCTGCACAGCACTTTGCTCATGGAAGACACTGTCTATTAGGTGCCTGATGCAATGGATACTGGGGATTGTTACTAAATCCCACTGAAAAATGAGAAGCCTGGGTTTTCTCTCCTGGGTTTTCTCTCCTTCAGACCTCCCCTCATAGCAAAATTTCAGATTTATTGTATCTTCTCTCTCTTGAACAAGGGATGTTTACTAAATTACTGTACAGAAGGAGTCTATCCAATCTTAATTTAGGCTTCAAAGCTCAACTTTAGAAGCTCTTCAAACTGCCTTGGCCTCTCTCCAAATCTGAGAAGTTGTTGCAGAAGAGAAGTTGGAAGGGTTGCCGGCTGGGCAGTGGATGAGGCAGGCGCTGTCTTGGAGATGTGTGTCTGGCTCCGTCCCCCACAATGAACCTGAACCTGTGTGAGCACCAGCCTTTCAGCTGTCACAACTTTTACGGCTCGAGATTGTTCTCAGCTGAGAGGCACTGAAAGCAATGTGGTACAAGTTAAAATGGAGTCCTGGCAAAATGTGGAAAGAAGATCATGTAGATCAAAGGGAAATCACACCAGCTGGGGGATCTCGGAGAAAGCGATGGCGCCATTTAAGCTAAGACACAATGGGATAATTTGGGCTGATTTGACATCCAGTTGCTGTCACAAGGAAACTGCCTTCCAACGTAAGAAATGTCAGTTTGTATTGACTGAGCTATTACTTGGGTTGCCCAGTCCTTTGAATAAGAAACTGCAAATAAATGCAATGTTGGAGGATATATAAGCAATAGAAGAGGCAAAGAAAAGGTGAAGCAGAAACAGACACCAAAAAGCACAAATACCTCAGCCTATGGATAGTTAGGGAAGATGGCCTTCTTACTACTCAGAGCACTTTATCCACAGAGCTCTGAAATAAAAGCTCTGCGATCCACTGGGGCTTTGTTTCCAGTAGGCTAAAATATCAACGGAGAAAGGGGCGATGGCTTCATTTACTGCCATTTTCAATTCTGATTAGCAGATGCTTTCTTGATTTTCATAGCAGTTTCTCAATTTTACTTATAAATACTATGAAACAGGTGATCTCAATTAGGAAACCAATTAGGCACAGTCTTAATTTTTTTTGGTTGCCTGGAATGAATATTATATATGTAAATATAACTGCATTGCAGTGAATTCCTGGGAACAGAAATAAGTCTATCTAAAAATGGATGGGAGCTTAACACGGGCAAACAATAAAGAGAAAAAGTTGAGTGAAACTGGGACAAACTGATGTTTTTACCCATTTCTCCCTCCCAAATATTGTCTCAAAGGATTGCACCATATGCTATGATTCATTACTGTTATGAAATATAAGTGACAAATACAGAAAGAAAAAAAGCATCATCCAAGGGTAAAAAAAATTACCTGAATCCTAAAATAAAGATACAGTTTTCAAAAGTAACAAAGGACAGTATAGAGGTTCACTGGCAAAGGCCACAGTAAGCACCTTTAATAAAAGCGCAATTTACTTGGAAAACAAATCTAAATAAATGGAGTTAAGGGAATCAAAGCATCTTCAAGAAAGCCGAATTCAAATGTATAAAAAGAGAAAGGATGACTTCCAGATGTTGATATAAACAGTGAACTAATAGAGACTGGATAGAGAAAGTGGTTCTTATTTTTAAAGTTTTATTTTCTTAATTTATTTAGAGAAAGAATGAGCGATTGGGATGGGGGGGGAGAGAGAGAGAGAGAAAGAGAAAGAGAGAGAGAGAGAGAGAGAGAGAGAGAGAATCCCAAGCAGGCTCCGAGCTCTCAGCGCAGAACCTCACTCAGAGCCTGAACTCACCAACTGTGAGATCATGACCTGAGCTGAAGTCGAGAATCGGACGCTTAACTGACTGAGCCATCCAGGTGCCCCAAGAGAAAGTGGTTCTTAAACACACACACGAGAAGAATTCTGTGGATGCCTTCTGGGCTACTGCAACAAAGGGAATGTATGACAAGGAGCTGTACAGATGTCAATGGAAATAAATATAATTGATCATTTCAGGAAGTAAGAAGCTAGGCCTTCAGGTTTGTAACAGCACTAGAAGGTGCAAAAGTAATGGGCACAATGTTAAAACAAGGTCAGGAAGAATGAGGCGGGCCACATTGTGCAGTGCTTCTCAAACACTTTGTGGAGAAGGACCAACTGAAGAGCAGGGAGGGAGTGGAGGGGGAGGTGAGAGAGACAGAAAAAAATGGCAAATAGAAGACACAGGAAAATTCAAGGAGGACCAGACCAGGGGGCTCAACACAACAAATGGGATTCCAGAAAGAAACAAGAGGAAAAAACCTTACAGGAGGAAATCATCACAAAAACCTCCTAGAGAGACATAAAGGACACGAGAGAGAGAATGCACAGGGAGCGTTCAGCAAAACTCAGGGGCTGTTCACCAAAGGAGAATCAGGAAAACTCAGAAACCTGGGGACAGGGGAAGCTTTTGGTAAGGGTCAGAGAAGTATTATGTTACATACAGAGGACCAAAAATCAAAATGGTGGGGCACCTGGATGGCTCAGTTGGTTAAGTGTCCAACTCTTGGTTTTAGTTGGGGGTCATGATCTCATGGTTCATAGTTTGAGCCCGTCAGGCTCCATGCTGATGCTGGAGCCTGCTTGGGATTCTCTGTCTCCCTCTGTCTCTCTGCCCCTCCTCCACTTGCGCTATCTCTGTCTCTCTCAAGATAATGTGAAAAATTAGAAGGAAAAAAAAAAAGAAGCAATACACAAATGCAATTTTAGTCTGTAGGAAAATACCAAAACGTATTGCAAGGGTTGCTGCTAGGGAAGGAGAATCGAATGCCCAGGAGGCAGAAGACTGCTTTCCAAAAAGCCTAGTAGAACTATTTGAGCATACCCATAATTGGCACTGATTTTTTTTTTTAAGTTTTAAAATCTCTCTCTCATTGGAAAAATGGTCAAAAGGGATATATGCCCACTGTGAGAGCAATTACCTCTGGGCAAGTGCCTCTGTTTCAGACCCTGTGAAAGCAGAGACAGAGGGAGATTACTTACAGATGATCTTGGATGCAGAGGCAAAGGGGTGGGAAAAGGAGGTGGCCAATACAGGTTACTGTCCAGGGCAGGACTTGGTCCTGCTGGGGACTCTTCGAGAGTCATGTAGACTGTGCTTCTGAATCATCTGTAATGGCGGGAGGCAGGCATTTATCCATATTTTGGTCTCTCACTATAGGAGACGCACCTGCAGGCCTCACTTTCCTCTAACCTCTAGGCTGCAGCCTGAGGGAGAAATAGAGAGAGAGAGAGAGAGAGAGAGAGAGAGTCCTGGGGTACCACAGCACATAGTAGGGCTGTTCTCCAGGGCCATGGCCAGAACCATGGGAAAGTCAAAGGGACACAGAACAGCACACAGCATGTGTTTGCTACAGGATGGGACTGGGGTTGATGGTGATTAGGGGGATCCTGGCTTTAGATGTGAAGAGAGAGCCCTTCACTTAGTGCTGCCTGCTAACCAGCCTGGGAAGCCAGAGTGATGGTGGGGCGGGGGGCGGGGAGGAGGAAGGGATGGGTGTGGGTACTCTTTGCTCTTGGCTCCAGCAGCTCTATTCCCTCCCCAGCATTTGTTCTTAGTCTTCAGCATTTTTAGTTTTCTGGTGAGGACTTTTTGATTCACAGCAAGCTTACTCATTATCTTCTCAGGGACGAACAAGCATTTTTAAAGGATTTAAAATGCACGTTTTATTGCAACCTTAGGCGATAAGACTGAGGTGACTGTGGCTCATGCACTGGGCCTAAGTCAGTTCATGGTTAAAATGATTCCAGAGCATTCAGAAGATAAAGACCTACAAATTAGCTCCCAGCCTGCCCTGTATCTTAGCTAACATCCACTCGGCTGGACTGTGGTGTCTCTACAGGAGCTGCCAGCACTAGGGGAACCGGGCCAGGCTGCAGTCATTTCCAGAAACTTCTGTGTTCTGTTTTCACAGCAAAAACGGATTTTTATTTTATTTTGATACTTCCATACATCTATATACAATATTGAATTATATCTATTGACATCTCCATATACATCAATATGCTTATTCTATCTTATACCTATATAACTATATTTATAACTATACCTATATCTGTATGATGTAACCTATAATGAAATCTATTAACTATATCTTATACCACATTTTATTTTATAATGACACCTTAATGCATGAAGAATTTCTCCAATAAGACTCCAATGAGTCTTAACAAGATTGCTCCTGCATTTAAAACAACAGTCAGGGGGCACTAAATGGTTAACTGATTGTGCCAGGAAGGGACTAAGAACCTCACGGCGTGGGTGGGGGGGGGGGCATTCTTTGATTTATACTGAGGGGGAAGAGAAAAATAGTAGCCTCTGGCAGACATGAGCAAGCATAACCCAATAAACAGGGATACTAGCAGAAACTGATGATACAAACATGTCACTATCATATATGTGATTCAAAACTGTCACGGATTCCAAAACAATTAAAAAAAATTTTTTAAACATTTATTTTTGAGAGACAGGGAGAGACAGAGCACGAACAGGGAAGGGACAGGGAGAGTAGGAGACGCAGAATCTGAAGCAGGCTCCAGGCTCCAAGCTGTCAGCACAGAGCCCGACGCAGGGCTCAAACCCGTGAACAGTGAGATCATGACCTGAGACGAAGTCGGACATTTAACCAACTGAGCCACCCAGGTGTCAATTTTAATACCATGGGCATCATCAGCAGGTGGTCAATATTTCCTCAACCATCAACTGTGTGCCTCTCAGGTATGGCTACTCTTTTCCCTACTTTTAGCTCTATTTCTGTGTGATGCTTCCCCCTGGGGCCTGGGAGCTAATTAAGTGCTGCAGCTTAAAAGACCTCTCCTTCTCATCCATGTTGTGCCGCAGCATGAATGTGAGCCGTAAGGGGAGACAGATGAGGAAATGTTAAAATGGTATTTAATTAAGCAGAGTAAACAATAAGGTCAGTAGCAACTTGAAGCTGACATCTGTCTGCGAATAAGCAGGCAAGCTACCTCCAGGTACGGGCGACAGAGAAGTAAGCTTATGCTGCAGGCTCCTCTGGTCCATGCCACTTGTAATATCCTCTTCTGTTTCAGAGGCAATGAGACATTTAATAAAAGAAAACAAATAGCAATGCCGCACTATATCTAGGAGGAGAGGAGGAATAACCCTCCAGCTGTTTAACACTGCAATGTTCAGGCTTCATTTCATTTTGCTTCTAAGAAAAACCAGGGAAATGAAAAATGTTCTGTACTGAACTCCACGAACAGAGCATGCACAGCTCTTAAGCCTGCCGTCTCGAGCTGTGCTGCATTGCTTTCATCGGATGCTATTTCCATACACAGGAAGGAGCTGGAGAACCTCTGTTAGGTATTTGTCAAGCCCCAAACACCTTGTCAATGAGCAAAGGGGCTGGAGAGATGACAGATGTTACTGATGTACTGTGAGGACAGCACATGACGTGGGACTGTAGTTGGGACTGAAATTAGATTGTCAAAAGCCCAAAAAATGGAAGAATTACCACTGCAGCTGTATCTGGGATGAACAGGGGGGCTTCTGTCACAGTTCTTCTCATGCATCAACTTGACTGGGTCATGGGGTGCCCCGATATTTGGTCAAACACTCTGGTTTGTGAGGGTGTTCGGGGGTGGAAGTAACATCTGAGTTCACAGGCTGAGTACAATCTGAGCAGACCATCCTCCCTAATGTGCGTGGCATTGGTCAATAGGTTGAAAGCCTGCACAGAACCAAGAAAACTCACCCTTCCATGAACTCAAGGGCTTCACTGAGCTGGGACACTGGTCTTTTCTTGCCAGCGGCCAGGAATGGAAAGCTCAGCACTTCTAGGTATCAAGACTGCCGGCTCTCAGAACAGAACCTGCTCCATCAGTTCGCAGCGCTCTTAGGCTCTCAGGCTTAGACTAGAGCCACACCACTGGCTCTCCCCAGTCTCTCCCTTGCTCCAGATCCAGGGATTTCACAGCCTCCATTACTGTGTAAGCCAATTCCATATAATAAATCTCTACACACACACACACACACACACACACACACACGCGCGCGCGCGCGCGCGCACGCACTACTGGCTCTGCTTCTCTGGAGAACCATGACTACTCGTTTTCAAACCCCAAATTATTGAACCGGTAAAACAAAACCGCACTATTTCGATACCATGGGTTGTATGTAGAAATATAAAATACAAATATACTTGATACCAGATTTCACTGTTAAGACTGATGTCCAGGTCTTGGGCATCCACACAAATTTCATTACCACTCCCAACTCTCATCCCATTGTCCTTCAGGCCACAGTCCTGTCTTACCAGAAGACAGCAACAGCCCAGCCACTGCGCGTCCTGCCTCCCGTCTCCCCTGCTCCCACCCACTCTTCCCTCCACTCCTCTGCTTAAAGCACTCCACTGCCTCCTCACTGTCCACTGGATCAAAGCCATTGTGGAGACGGCTCTGGGATCTGGCTTCTCCTCCCCTGCCTACCTGTGTACCCCTCTCATCTTTTGTGGGTCCCACCGTAGTTCTGCTGAATCCAAACATACTGGAACAAATTCTAAAAATCCGTATTTTTCAAAAAGCTGCTCAAGATAATTTCATAGGTTAGCCAGACACGTTTCAGAAGCACTGCTTTGGGAAGCACGTCCTCTGATGACTGCAGAGGTAGCTTATGGCTATCCCTGTAGTTGTGACAGTGGCCTGCAGTTAATGGAGTTGTCCTTGCTCCCAGAGAATTAAGGAATCCTTGAAGACAGGAACCACAGACTGACACAGGCAGGGCGAGCTCACTCTAGCGATGGGAAGTTATAGGCATGGGCAATGACTGACACGGTCAAGGCACTGCTTCCATAAAGACCAAAGGTTACAAGTGACCACTAGAAACACTTCCCCTGAGATGGGAGAGACAGCACCACCATGCTTCTTGCTCCCCACCACCCTCCACCAAATCAAACCTAAACTAGATCAAGCCTCTCAGTATAACTACTAGTTTTCAGAAAATGCAGGAATAGAGGAACTTGGTGAATGACACCATGAGAATGCCATTAGCAAAACCCCAAATGTAGGAATTCAATGGATAAATGGTATGGTTCCATCAAAAACAGATGGTGAGGAAAAAAAAGAGGGAGGGAAACCTATAGATTTTTAGACACTTTAGAGGTATATTAAACAATATCACATACGGATATAATTTAGGCCCTGATTCATCTCTTGAAGAGAAAAAAAAAGACTGATGTTGCTTGAACAATGACTAGTTATTTATTTTAAAAGGTTAGCTAATTTTTAGGGTGTATGTGTGATGACGATTATATTGTAAAAAACAGAGTGTCTTGCTTTTTTTAAGTACTTATTTTAGAGAGAGAGAGTGCATGTGGGAGACAGGGGCAGAGGGGGATGGAGAGGATCCTAAGCAGGCTCCATACTCAGCATGGAGCCCAACACGGGGCTTGATCCCCCAACCTTGGGATCATGACCTGAGCCGAAAACCAGAGTTGGATGCTCAACCGAGTTACCGGGCACCCTGAGTGTCTTGCTTTTTAAGAGGTACATCCTAAAACATTTATGGTTAAAATATATAATGTGTGGTATTTGCTTTAAATTAATTGTGTGCAGGGGCGGGGGTGCCTGGGTGGCTCAGTTGGTTGAGCATCTGACTTCAGCTCAGGTCATGATCTCATGGTTCGTGGGTTTGAGCCCTGCATTGGGCCCTGTGCTGACAGCTAGCTCAGAGCCTGGAGCCTGTTTCAGATTCTGTGTCTCCCTGTGTCTCTGACCCTCTCCTGCTCATGCTGTCTCTCTCAGAAATAAATTAAGAAAAACATTGAAAAAATTAATTGTGTGTGTGCAATACCATGCCTAACGGTACAAATGAAATAAGACTGGACACATGCTAATGAAATGCTGAAGCTGAGTGATATGGGAGGGTGCACAGGGGTTCATTACATTATGGTTTCTGGTTTTACAAATATTGTCATGAGAAATGCAGTGAAAAGAGGAGGTAGAATAGATCACTGATTTCTATATCATGGTATCTCAAAGTTCCTTTAATATATCAATGTTTGTAAAGTTGGAGCTAGTTTGCATAAACCCTCAAGGAGTAGAAATGTGTAAATGTAACAGGATTACATTCTTGGATACTAACAATTCTTTTAACACCTATATTAACAAACATGATATTCTTAGGTAAAGCCAATTCCTCTTTTGAACCAGAACCAGTTGCAAAGAATTGCCAAAGAAGATTACCAATGAGATGTGGAGCCATGACCTTCAATAAAGATGTTTTATTCTTTCCCATGGGAAATTCTAAACACATTTTGATGCCAAAATGAATGTACTCAAGTCCTTCTAGATCTTCACATTAATTTGACAGAACGAAGGAGCATTTAGTTTTCGTACAGTGGAAAGTTAAGAGGTATAGGAAAGGGCAACCTCTACTGAGACTTTTTAAAAGTGACACTTGAAGAAAAACTCTTTACAAGTTATATATACTATGTTATTAAATGTAATAATAAGTCACTTAAAATATCCTAAGTGATATGACAAGAAGGAAGAGCACAAAGGTCCTCAGAACCAAATATCAATGTGAAAAAGTCTTTGTAGTAATATATGAAAATTATAGGGGGAAAGGATCTTTGCAACTGTTTGTCAATTACATCAGTATTCCAAGTGGCCTTTAACCTTATTTTAATGGCTACATACAATTACAAGAGATTTCCTTCTTGGTTTCTGTGCTGAAATGTTTTAATTTGTGAGGGCTGTCCACTGGATGGGCACCTCATTAATTTGCAGACTCTGAGACACATTGATTCATACACACAGACATCTGAGTTTGGAAAGAAAGAGTGAAGAAAAATGGTGCTTGGTAAAGAGATAAAATAGTGACTTCAAGTTTCAGAGTAAGGAGTGAGCCAATCTTAATGGAATATCATTTGCATAAAAGTGGATAAAATATGTATGAAAAATATTATTTGTTTAGAGGATGATTACCTTTCTTTTAACAACAGTGTTAACCTCATACTCTTAAGAAAAACGTGTAATGGTGTCAAATCCATCCATCCATCCATCCATCCATCCATCCATCCATCCATCCATCCATTTTTCTTCCCCTTTTTCTTTAGCAAAGCAAAAAAGGGACCACGGAGAAATAGGGGGATGAGGATAGCAGTGAAAGAGGAATGAGGGAAAAAAAGAAAGAAAGGAAGGAGATTATAAATGTATGATGATTGCATGATGACTTATTTGTAACTTATTATAGATTATATGTTTAAGAGCAGTTATAGGTTGACAGAAAAATTGAGCGGAAGGTAAAAATATTTCCATGTACACTCCTAACCTCACATGCCTACCACCACGATTAAAATCCCATACCAGAGTGTGACGTCTTATATAAAGCAATGAAATGACACTGACACCACATCATCATCATCATCATCATCATCATCATCATAAGTCCATAGATTACATTAGGGTTCACTCTTGGTGTTGTGTGTTCTGTGGGCTTTTGTCAAACATATAATGACATGTATCCACCATGATAGCATCAAACAGAGTTGTTTCACTGCCCTAACAATCCTCTGTGCTCCACCCATTCATCCCTCCCTTCCTCCTTCCCCCTGGTAACCACTGATCTTTCTACCATCTCCATAGTTGTGCCTTTTCCAAATGTCACATAGTTAGAATCATACAGTATATAGTATTTTCAGATTGATTTGTTTCCCTTAGTAATATGTATTTAAGGTTCCCCTGTGTCTTTTCATGGCTTGATAGTTAATTTCTTTTTAGGGTGAAATAATCTTTAACTCTTGGTTAATGTACCATGGTTTATCCATTCACTTACTAAAGGACATGTTGGTTGCTTCCAAGTTTTGACAATTATAAATAAGCCTGCCATAAACATTCACATATAGGTTTATGTGAGGGCGTAGGATTTCAACCCACTGGGGTAAGAAGCAAGAAGTGTAACTGCTGAATTGAATGTTAAGACTATCTTTATTTTCATAGGAAACTTTCAACTGTCTTCCAAAGTAGCCACATCATTTTGCATTCTACCAGCAATGAAGGAGAGAGAGTTCCTATTGCTCCACATCCTCATCAACATTTGATGTCCTTAGTGTTTTGGATTTTGGCCATTTTAATTGGTGTGGAGACGTACATCATTTTTTTAAAATTTTCAATTCCTGAATGATGTGATGTTGATGAACATCCTTTTTATACTCTTACTTGCCATGTGTATGTCTTCTTTAGCCCATGTTGTATTTGAGTTTTTCATCATCTTTTTGTTGAATTTTTAAAGTTCCTTGTATGTTCTGGGTAAGTGTCCTGTATCAGATATCTGTTGCAAATATATTTTTCCAGACTGTGGCTTTTCTTCTCATTCTCTAGGCATGGTCTTTTGTAGAGCAAAAGTTTTCAATTTTAATGAGTTTGAGCTTATCAATTATGTCTTTCATGGACTGTGCGTTTGACATTGTATCCAAGAGTTCATCACCAGACACACAAGGTCATCTCAGTTTTCTCCTATACTATCTTCTAAGAGTTTTTAGTTTTGTGTTTTACATTTAGGTCTACTATCCATTTTGAGTTCCTTTTTGTGAAGGATATAAGATCTAGGTCTAGATTCATTGTTTTCCCCTTTGGCATGTGGATGTCCAGTTGTCTCAGCACCATTTGTTGAAAAGGCTATTTCTGCTCCATTGTGTTGCCTTTGTGCCTTTGTCAAATATCACTCAACTGTATTTATGTGTGTCTAGTTCTGGGATCCATTGACTTATAGGTCTATTCTTTTGCCAATAACACACTATCTTGATTTCTGTAGCATCTAGTAAGTTTTGAAGTTGGGTAGTGTCAGTTCTCCAACTCTGTTCTCCTCCTTCAATACTATATTGGCTATTCTGGATCTTTTGTCTCTCCATTTAAACTTCAGAGTCGGTTTGTCCATAGTCAAAAGATAACTTGCTGGGATTTTGATTGGGATTACAATGAGTCTATGGATTAAGCTGGGAAGA
Source organism: Hyaena hyaena (assembly GCF_003009895.1). Classification (NCBI taxonomy): domain Eukaryota; kingdom Metazoa; phylum Chordata; class Mammalia; order Carnivora; family Hyaenidae; genus Hyaena; species Hyaena hyaena. Next base: position 623,378 of record NW_024081040.1, read on the forward strand.
CCTGATATCTTAACAACACTGAGTCTTCCCACTCATGACATGCAATACCTCAGTCTCTTGGTTCTTTGGTTTCTTTCATCAGAGTTTTATAGTTTTCCTCATATAAATCTTATACATACTTTGTTAGATTTTTAATTAACTAATTCCTTTTTGTGGGTGCCAACATAAATGACACTGTGTTTTTTTTTTTTTTTAAGTTTATTTATTTTGGAGGGAGTAGAGGGGCAGAGAGACAGGGAGAGAGAGAATCCTAAGCAGGCTCTGCACTGTTGGCACAGAGACCGATGTGTGGCTTGAAGTCACAAACTGTGAGATCACAACCTGAGCTGAAATCAAGAGACAGATGCTAAACCGACTGAGCCACCCAGGTGCCCCATAACACTGTGTTTTTAATTCCAAATTCCACTTGTTCATTATTGGTCTATGGGAATGCAATTAACCAATGTGTCCTGCAATCTTGCCATAATGGCTTATCAATTCCAAAAGGTTTTTTGGTCAATTATTTTGAATTTTCTACATAGATAATGATGTCATTTGTGAATAAGACAGCTTTATTTCTTCCTTCTCAATAGAAGGACCTTTTATTTCCTTTTCTTTGTCCCATGACATTAATTAGGGACTTTAAATGTTTAATTATAAAAGTAAACTTACTATATAAGTCAGTATATGGCAACCACAAGATAGCAATATTTTCAAAAACAATATTTCTAATGTTTGCTATGTACCTGGCACCTAAGTATATTTTATATGAATCCTCGCATTTAACCCTCACAATTATACAAAGTGAGTACAATAATTATCACCATTTTATAGATAAGGAAACAGCCTGACAGAAGTCGCCCAGTCAGTAAACAGCAGAACAAGGATTTGCTAACAGCTTTACTGGACTCTATAGTGTATGTTTCTAACCATTATCCTGTATCAGTTGAGGACATATTATGGGCTATGTCTTCTAGTAGGTACTTTTTACACACTATTCTCACTTGGTCCTGTTTTACACTGAGAATAATGAAACTCAGAGTGGGTAAGCAGTTTGCCCAGTGGCATACTACAAAGTAGCAGAGCTGGCATTCAAACTCAAGTTCAAGCACATACTTTCAAAATATTTTGAAAAGGAAATATTTTGTCAGAACAAATATGTGCATATACTATTCAACACGGCTTTAACTGGTCATTCAATAAACATTTACTGAGAATCTATTAAGGGCCAGATAGTGTTCTAGGCATTAAGGAAACAAATACACAAGGCAGCTAGAATCCCTGTCTTCATAGAACTGACCTTCTAGTAAAATATAAAACGTTTAAAAACCAAACCAAGACAAAAGTCCCTCTGACCACTGCTAAGTGCTGTGACCAAGACATTATCGGGGGATCTGGTGAGGACTAATGGGCCAAGGCTGCTTCCACTTGGAGGCAAGGCTCTCTGAGGAGAAGACATCTGAGCTGAAGGTCATGCTCCAAGCTTGGAGATGTTTCAGTTGACTTAATCATAATCAGTAAAAAAAAATGGAGATCCTGATTGCCAGCTTCGAGTTTTAGATTGAAGTTTTCCACTTTTGTGCTTTGAGCTCCTGAGTTGTTAGCCATTGGGGGGTGCAGGGGAGGAGGAAGAGCTGGAGGGTGTGAGGAAGAAAAATGCCAAGAGAGCAAACCTGCTTGAAGGCAGTATGGGGGTGCTTCCCTTCCCCTCCAGGCCTCCATGTAGATTTGAAAGTTTTCACTCTCCTGGGTAACATTTAATTTTGGCTTCTTAAACCAACAGCTGCTCATGGAAACCAAAGAGGATTTTCCTTCCAGTTGGGACACTCACACTCGTTGATGTGACCATAAAGCATCACTTACACTGATAGGATAGGAGTTTGTCATATAAAATGACTTCTTGACTGGCAATTTACCTGTGGATTTGTTCTTTCTCATACTTCCTACTCCCTGCTTTATGGCCTGGCTTACTCCCAGTTTATATGAGTTTGCATGCAATTCCAATAACTCTACAGAGTAGATATTAGTTCTGCCATTTAGTAAGTAAGAAACCTATGTTCAGAGAGAGAAGGAACTTGCCAGTTTCACACAGACACTGGGTTTCAAGCCCAGGTCTGACTCTAGAACCTTCTACATTATTCCAATATCGCACGGTTTTCTGTCTCCCTCCTGAATCTTTGCCCCAGGATCACAGCATTTTCAGTTCTTCAGACTCCACAAAACACCAAGATGAAACAGTTGTCAAACTGGATCCAACTCCTTTAACGAACTGACAGCCACTTAACCCCCTTCAAAAATGCTTTGCTACTGACAATGGTGGTAATGGATTAATAACAGAAAACAGCCAATGTGAATAACCAGAAAACCAGAAGGAATAAAATAAAAAAAAACATTAGTGAGGAAGAAAATGGTCCTTTGTGTGAAATATTTCTTAAATCTACGTTTGATAATGGTTCTACCATTATCCATTTTGTAAGATCAGCATAACGTGGATGAAGAGATGTTAAATTAAGCACAGAATTGCTAGATATCTTTAAGACAGCTAAGCGAATGAGAACACTTAAGGATTTTTACCTCCTGAAATTTACTTTGAAACTGAAAGGACTCAACCTACAAAACGTCTAAACAAACGATTCTATTGTTAGAAATGTAAGGTTTGAAACTAACATAAAACTAAAGTATAATGAGGCACAGAAGAACCAGACTGTATGTGTGGTGGACACCATAAGCCAGAAAAGCCAGAAAAGTGGGACTCTTGGCAGTGGGGCATGGTGGTGGCATCGATACTGGCAACTACCACTAATACCTGTATTTAGTACCTAAGGCACCTGACCCATCGAGACTTTATTTTGGAAACACCTCTTCATTTAGTGCACTGTTACCATTTAGAAAGGATAATACCTGTAAGTCTTGGCATCACTTTATCGTAAGAAAAAAAAAAAAAGAAAGAAAACCAGCTAGGAGCTGGCCTGGTACTCACAGCTAACTGGTAGTATTCTCCTATCAACAGTAATCAACTTCAAAGAATGCTAACACAGGGCAAGGCTGCTCTGATCATGGGTGCCTTCCCCCACCCCAAAAATGACCTCTTCATAATCATGTCTAAACACAGACAAAACCTGAACACTGTACAAACCATCACTATGCCCAAATATCCCCTACTCTGGCTAACATGGGTGACTGCTTTTTTATCATAGTTAAAAAGAGTTTATTTATTTTGAGAGAGAGAGAGAGAGAAAGAGAGAGGGAGAGGAAGAAAGATAGAGAATGAGAACAAGTAGGGGAGGGGCAGAGAGAGAGGGAAAGAGAATCTCATGGGGCTTGATTCCATGACCCTGGGATCATGACTTGAGTCAAAATCAAAAGTCATCAAGAGTCAGGCACTCAGGGTAAAATGAGCAAATGCAGAAGACTCCAGATGCTGGCGACGATGTGGAGAAACTGGCACCCTCCTATACTGTTGGTGGGAATGTAAACTGGTGCAGCCCCTCTGGAAAACAGTATGGAGGTTCCTCAAAAAGTTAACAACAGAACTCCCCTATGACCCAGCAATAGCACTGCTAGGAATTTACCCAAGGGATACAGAAATGATGATGCATAGGGGCACATGAACCCCAATGTTCATAGCAGCACTCTCAAAAATAGCCAAAACATGGAAAGAGCCTAAGTGTCCATCAAAGGACGAATGGATCAAGAAGATGTGGTTTATCTATACAATGGAATACTACATGGCAATGAGAAAAAATGAAATCTGGCCATGTACACATGGATGGACCTTGAGGGTGTTATGCTGAGCAAAATAAGTCAGGCAGAGAAGGACAAATACCATATATTTGCACGTATAGGAGGATTAGGAGGAACTTAATGGAGGACCAAGGGGGAGCAGAAGGGGGAAACAGTGGGGGAGGGGGAGAGAAGCAAACCATGAAAGACTCTTGAATAATGAGAACAAACTGAGGACTGATGGGTGTGGGGGTGAGGGGAGATGGGCATGGAGGAGGGCACTTGTGGGGATGAGGGTGTTATATGGAAACTAACTTGACAATAAACTATTTGTAAAAAAATTTTTAATTAAAAAAAAAAAGAGTCAGGCACTCAACCGACTGAGCCACCCAGGTGCCCCATCAATCACAGTTTTAACAACACTCTCTTCTTCTTGCCTTCTAGATAAGAAATATTAAAACACCCAAAGCACAGAATCAGCCCAGCGTCCAGTCCAGAGCAAAGCACCACTTTCTTACACTTCCCCAAATCACCTAAAACAAGCTCAAATCCTACCTTAAGTTCTTTGAAACACCTTTCTGCTGGGATGCCCCTGTACTTCCCAATGTATATGTTCTCCCTGAGCGCAGTGAGCCGCTCAACCTAACATTGTTGGAAAAGCGGTATATTTCTGGGGTCTGTGCTGAAAGGCACTAACACTTGTCTATTTTTTCAGGGGAAGAAGCTCAGGAGAAGCATCAGGTGTCAGCTGGGGACTCCACAGTGGGCAGTCTTGCAACCACTGACCCAGGAAACACGCAAAGAGAACCAGCTGTGAATAAAAGCCATGTAAATGTGGAGGAGGTGTGCTCATTTCTTAACGATCCTATGCCTCTTATCTTTTTCACAATGAATAACAGCTTGACTATGATTAAATCACCAAACACCAGTTCTAGTTTTCAGATTATAACTTTACAGGCAGAAAGAAAGGCTGGTATTAGAGCAAGAGATTCCTGATATCCAGGTATCACCATGAATAAGAGTACTCACATCATGTTAGTGTCTCTGCCCTCAGACACTGGTTTTCCAAGTAGATGTGACAAAGTGAGATACTCATATTGTTGTTACACATTGCGGCTGCTGAAGGGTGGTGCTTTCTTGTCCTTCTCTGGCTCTTCAAGCATCTAAACATGCCTCGAAGGCTCCATCACTGCTGTCATTGTCATGACCCCCACTCCTCCCCCCATCTTCACTGCCATCATTGTACTGCCCAGCAGTCTGGAATGTTCTTCTCTGTACTAGAGTCTATGCTATGTACGTGACCCCCTTTAACCCTAAGGTCAACTCTAGGAAGGCAGTGGTGTTATTTATCCTCATGTTGCAGGTAAGGAAACTGAAGCAGTGACATTAAATAACTCCAAAGGGGCAGCACAGGGATTCAAGGCCCAGATAATCTGCCCCGAGGCCCACATGCTTAGCTACGACATCACTTTTTATCCTTCCTAACAAGGACCTAGAATCTGAGATGAAAACGGGGAAGAAAAAAAAAGAAGTTGCCTTGGGCTTGCTGCATGCTCTTTAGTACTTTGAAGAAAACTTCCTAGAAAATCTCTCAGGTTCTTCCAAAGGTGGCTATGTTATTCTTGAAAGCTTTATGGTTTTAGAGGATTTCACTTACTTTCATTAATTACAGATTACTCCTTGAAATGATAGACTATTAAGATGATTAGCAGAAATGTTTCCAAGTAGACGATGATGTTCCCTGAAATTACTAACCAAAAATGCACCTCTCACCAATCAACAAAAACAAAACACAAAACTCATTCCTGGGGTGGGGGATGTGGGCAGATTTTCTGATACTCATTGAATAATTCAATGGGTCTGTGAAGCATGTGTGAAATATCACGGGGGGGGGGCTAAGAATTCAATGAGATGGCAATTCTTCTGCCTCCAAGCAACTTAAGAGCAGGACAGCGAAGGTGTGAGACATAAACCTATCTTTTGGTACAAGCAAAACAGTGACAGGAGTCTGAACAGAAGTGGAGGTGAGGTTTCCTGGACGTTATGGAACAGTGCTACTCAAAACGTGGTCTGTGTTTTAGACACCTGCATTGCAATTTAACAGTATTTTCATGTCTATTGAATCTATATATAGTAAACTAAATAATTATGCTTCCATTTTGTATGACCTTTTGATTTCATTTTTCATTTCGTATTTCTAATTAATTCTCATTCACTTTGCAAAAGGACTGATGAATGACAGAGTGCAAATAATTGGTTCTTTACCACTGCAGCTTGAGAAGCAGTATATCCTAGGGCCATGTTTGAGGCCTACAGCATTTTTCTTATTAGAACTCAATTTGATAGCCATTTGGATATACATATAATAACATACTACATTTTTTTACATGTAATATTTGCATATAATATTTAAAGTCACAAAAATCTCTAAAGATATTCTAAGCTTATAGTCTTTGATAATTCAGATAGGAAATAAATCTGCATAGTAATAATGTGACAAAGCGGAAAGTGCTTCAAAAATAAGCAAAGCCATGGGGCACCTGGGTGGCTCAGTTGGTTAAGCGTCCAACTTTGGCTCAGGTCATGATCTCGTGGTTTGTGAGTTTGAGCCCTGTGTTGGGCTCTGTGCTGACAGCTCAGAGCCTGAAGCCTGCTTTGGATTCTGTGTACCCCTCTCTCTGCCCCTCCCATTTGCTGGTGTGTGTGCGCATACTCCTGCTCTCTCAAAAATAAATAAGCATTAAGAAATGCATTTTAATTTAAAAATAAAGCCATAAGCAATTGAGATTCAGAACCTTTGATAAGCCATGAAGTGAATATTTAAAAATCAACAATGATGATAAGTATTTTTCCTTGAACAAAAATATGAGAGGTCATTCCTATAGCCATGGTCAGTTAAGAGAATGAGGAAAAAAGAGGTGAGAAACACTGTGTGGCCCTAGAGTTTTGTAGAACACTGCCTGGCACAGAGTAGGTGCTCAATAATTGCTACATGAAAAGAAAGTGGTATTTATGAATCACAATGAGGCAATGGATCTTAGTTAACATTGTGGTGTAATGCTGGAAGATGTTTCCTCAAAGGAAAAGACATTTCTTTATGGGAAGACTCAATTCATTCCAGACTTAGAACATGCTAATTATCATGAGAGGGGCTGTAGTATGAGCTGCGGCTCTGTCAGTGACTGACTGTAGGACCTTCTTTATCCTCCTCAGGACTGGATTTCCTTGCCTACAACATGGAGATGATAATAGAGCTCACCTCACACGCTAACTGGGGGGAGAAGTTATGTGAGCATTTTGCTTATGCCTGGTACTTAGGAAATGCCTAGGCAAATGTATGATAGCAGTAGTATTATGTGAAAGCATAGGATTCTGCTAATATTTCATCACTTTGACCTACAACAATGGCAGTTTCTTATGGTTCAACCTAATATTAATGGTATCTGGCTTCAAATACAGTAAAAAGAACCTTTCTGCTCAAAATAATTCATCAGATGGAGATTGATGTATTCGTTTCCTGTAACCTCTACCAGCTTACCTGCCAACGTACGTCTCCTGGGCTGCTGTCCAAGTTACAAGGAGGGATGTATGAACCTGGGAAGCATGTCACACATGGGGAGTGTTGTTATCATAATCCTGATTGCCTGATGGCAGGGTCTGCCCACGACATGTACACCTACGCTGAACTGGTCCCTCCCAGGCCTCAAGGGAAGCAATGTTACTAACCACATTAGGAACCTTCAAAAATTCTATGGCTCTTTTCGAGCAAACGTGCTGGGCAGTTTCGAGCTTAAGATGCAAAGTGATAGCAGGCCAGATTCTAGAAAATGTGGCTCCAGGTATAAACTAGAGCTGGACCAATAACTCTGCGTGGGTGGGGGCATGTACAGATTTATCAGTCAGAGCTAGCACTGGAAGCCCGTATTTACACCCCTCCATCAACCATCATCACTGTCTTACTCCTGCCTTTTATGCTGCAATATAAGCAACACTACAACCCCCAGGCTCCCACGCTGTCATCATCACCACCGCCATATACGCAGCTAATACCGTTCTTTCCAGAGTAAGAAAATCCATCTCCAAAACATCTCGTGAGTTAGAAATTCCTATTAGTACCCATCATTTTTACAAATAAGTATTGTAACAAGTTATATAACTTGGAGAACACCAACATGGTGTCTATGTTTTAATATGACAATATTTTATACTTTCTGCTCTGATAAACTTAAACACAAGTTCTAAATCTTGGAAATATTTTAAGAGAAAGGCAGATGAAAGCACAATGAATGCCTGCTTAAAACACTCCTTTACACAGTCTACTTAGATTGAGGAGGTTTATAAAGCTGCATTTCTGGATTTTAAAAAAATTGTCAGATAATTTCTTTGGAGCAAACACTATGTATAGCAGAGTGTACTAGCACAAATGTGGTCTACTGAGATCCATTCTTCTGTACGTGTTTATGTATTTAGTTTTATCTCTAGGTAAAGTTTCATACAGGAATTTAAATATATGCTCTTAGAGGGAAAGAAATTATTCTATATAATACCTAGCACTGTCTCCAGCATGTATTAGAAATTAAGTAAATCTTTACAGAATTAAATCAAACAGGAAACTCAGGGAAAGTAATTATGTTAATTTTCACATGAAAATACAGTAAATCAAATGGTGCCTTCTGATGTCAGATTTTAAAAAAAAGGTACAATAGTTGTGGGAAACTAACTCACGAAACTCAGATTAATTTTCCATTAAAGTGAAACTGAATTACCCTTGCTCCTTGAAAAGGACATAATACTCTAAGATTTAACTGTCAGTGTGAGGAGAAATGCATTTAATTTAAAATGTGCCTATTTCCACGAGGCATGGAATCCATTCTTTAAAGGCTAAAGCCATGGGTAAATAACAGTCACAGGCAATAAAAGGGCTCCTCATATAGGTAGAGACATCAACACAGAATTCTGTTCCTCAACAGTTGATGGCTTAGTAGGGCCAAGTGATTGAGTGGGAGACACAGAAAGAACAAAGATGGGCCCACCTAAAAACCAGGAATGAAAGAGGCCCTGGAGCTGTGCTCTAACCCTGGAAACTATAATGGAAAGATCAGAGTCACCAAGGGTAGAACTCACAAGTGCTCAACACACAGGATGCCCAATCCGTAGTGGCACAGCTGGACACCACGTGAATTTAACAGGAGCCTTGAGAAGCTAGGGAATATAACAGTCTATTTCCTGTTGGTTTATAAACTTGTTTTTATATACTACCATGTTCCACCTTTCCATTAAGGACAAGTCTAGATAACTGAAACAGGTAAAGGTTAGGTAAAAAAAAATAATAATAATAAACCATCACCAGTTCTATCATTATTTTTACATTTTTTTTGTATGATACAAGCAAACCTTTAAGAGAATTTGATTGAGCAGGCTCACCACCATAATCTTTCCCTTGAAGGCAAGTTCTTCAGTTGGGTATCAGGGTCATGCCGAATCATAGGATGATTTTTAGAAACCTACAATGACTCATTTAAAGCTCAGACTTCATAGATCCAGGACCTCTTCAAATGGTAATTCTTCCAGTATAACTCAAATGCCAGTAAGGATGGCTACCCTCTGAAACTCTTCTTTCCACAGAGCAATTTTATATGAGGATCTCAAAACTCTAGGCTGCCCCTGATGGACCACAATCTCCTAATCTTTAATTTCTGTTTCCCACATCTCCCCTTCCTTTGCTCTCACTGGACTCTCCAGCTTCTGGATGTTTCCCTAATTCTTGGTTCGCTAGCATTAAGTGGACCCCATGGGCAGTCATTTCAAACTGGCTGTCACCAGGAATCAAAATAGTGCCTAATTTTGATGCAGCACTTCATGATTCAGAAGGGGCTCCCTTGGGCCTTCTCTTACTTGATTTCATTTGCAATAGGTCTTATTCTTACTCATCTTAAATAAGTAGCAAAGAGGAATTTGAGAGGCCCCATGAAAGCTTGCTGACATGAGACTGTAGTCAGCTGTTTGTCATTTTATCCTGCTCACCTCAGTGGCAAGGGACACAACCCAGGCAAAACGGCACAATGGCAAGATATACAACACTGGATACCTGTGACAGTGCCTTCACACTTAACAGCCTCAGCATAAGATGCCAACCAAATAAGCAACTCTATCTTGAAAAAGAATACAAACTATATACAGCAGTCAACAATGTGTATTGGCAGTGAGGCTCTCAGAAAAACAACAGTTGTGTTGAGCCAAAGTTCTATATGTAGCTGGCTCAGTAGAATACATTAAAGTAAGTCAAACAAAACCTCACATGACCAAAATAGGTATGTGTCTTTTTGCTTTCAATTCTCTCACAAGAGTAACAATAATGCAATACTATCTATCTTGAGTTAATTAATTCAAGCTTCTTGCGGCAAACTTTTGTACCTCAATCTGTATCACAGACCATCTGTCTCAGTGAATCGTTAGTTCTCACCCACTGTCTGTTTCCTAGACCTTAGAAGAAATGTGATCTCCTCCAAAGCCAGAAAAACATTCTGTTAGACTAGAGGGGGTTAAGGACGAACATTTTAAGCGAAATGATGTCATTACCCACCTCCGCTGTTAATGAAGCAACACCTTCACACTCGTGAACAAGAGCTACATAGTGTTTGTAACAGGAACAATTCTCACTGGTCAATCAGATAGCATATATTCTACACGGAGAAAGCAAAGCTTAATTCTGTTACCTCTAAGTGACTTCGCCTCTCAGCAATCACTCGTTCATCCTTGTTTCCAAATAGTTTCTTTGGAGGGAATTCAAGGGTAGCAAGCTGAAATACATATTTTATAAGAGATGCATTAATATCACACCTATGATCTTCGGCTTTTATTAATCTATTATTTGGAGTCTCTATCATGGGCTGAAAAGAAGAAGAGGGTGGAAGTTTAAAGATGGTAGGTCCTCCCCTGTTCTGTCACTAACCACTTGTGTGACCTTGAACGGACAGGGTGGGGCTCCACAAAGGTCAGATGAGGAGGAGGGACTATGGGAACTCAGAGGAAGGACAGATCTTAGTCTCAATATTTTGTCTCAGATGAGTATTTCACAAGTTTTATTTGTTAAAACACGTTTGTTCTTTTAGTCCCCCTCCTCCCGCTAGAATTCAATTATTTTTGTGCTGAGATAAGAATTTGAAAACTTACCTTGCACACTACTGGAACATTCTGTAAAACATTCTGAGACCATTGTTCAGGTTCCTTAAACATTCCATATTGCCTTTTTATAGCTACGGTTACAAATGAAGAATTCCCGTGTGAAGAGAGGACCTCTTTGAATCTTTTTACCTTGTACTTTAGAGAATAAAGGTTTAGAATTTGTTTTTAGCCAGGTCTTGGGATTTCATAGTTATTTTCTTTGTGCTTCTCTTCTTGGAGGTATTAAAAGTGTAATAAAAAGATAAGTTTTATTATAGGCTGTGAGGCAAGAAAGAACTCTATAATCTGGTGAGTACCTGACCAGCCAGTGCCGCTCTGGTCGAATGAACGCTAAGCAGCAATAATTGCTGGTGTTGATGAAATTCACTATTTCCTGCCTTCCTCACCTTGTCGGATTTGGACAAACAGAGGCCAATGAAGGATTATCAAGAAAAAAATTAACACTTCTTCCACAATATATGTCACAATGTGCCACCAAATCCCTATTTTATACATATGTAAATCTCTTAGTTGATTTAAATTTTTATTACCACAGTGGCAGTCAAAAATTAAGAAGCAGCATCTATATGCTTGAAAAACTCAGTATTAAAGTATGAGAATATACATAAAGTGCACTAAGTGAACTTGATGATTTTTCAACATCTCAACACACTGACTCCACTACCCAGATCAAGAAAGAGAACGTGCTCAGCACCCCAGAAATCCACCAAGCACCCCCTTCCGGTCCTGCCCTCCCACCCTCTACAAAGACTGACGCTAGCCTGACTGACTTCTAACAGTGTGGCTTGGTGTTGCGTATTTTTGAGCTTTATGAAGTCTCTGGTGTCTGCCTTCACCACCCTACCTCATGTTTGTCAGATCCATCTGCCTTGCTGTGTGTAGCAGTAGTTTGCTCATTCTTGTGGCTACACAGTATTCCATCACGTGAACATCCACCATTTATTTGTTCAATAGTGTGCTGTTACTGGGATATTGGTTAGTTTCTAGTTTTGGGCCATTAGGAATTGTGCTGCTATGCACATTTTCCCAAAGGCCTTCTGATGAACATATGCAGGATTTCTGCTGGACAGAGTCTTAGAAGTAAAATGCTGGGTCACAGGGTATGCAAGTGTTTGGCTATATTTGAATTATCAAATAGTTTTCCAAAGTGGTTTAACTACCTGACACTCCCAGTAGCAGTGACTGAGAGACCCAGTTGCTTCAGAGCCTCACCAATATCTGGTCCAGCTACGTTTGTCTTAGCAATTCCGGTGGGTAGGCAGTGATCTCTACTACGGTTCAAGTTTGCATTTTCCTAACGACTAATGAAACTGAGCATCTTGTCACATGCTCACTGATCATCTGGTTGGTCATTTTGGGGAAGTGTCTGCTCAACTTTTTGGCCACCTTTTATTAGGTATCTAATAAAGGGTATCTAAGGTACCTATTGTTTTCTTATTAATAGTAATTCTTTTTTACTCTCATCAAGGTACCTTTGATGACTTGATGGACCTTTTTTATTTTTTTATTTTTTTATTTTTTTTTTTTTTTTTACAAATAGTTTATTGTCAAATTAGTTTCTACATAATACTCAGTGCTCATCCCCAAAGTGCCCTCCTTCATGCCCATCCCCTGTCCCCCCCACATCCATCAGTCCTCAGTTTTTGTCAGCATTCAAGAGTCTCTCATGGTTTGCCTCTCTCTCTTTCCCCCACCATTTCCGCCCTTCTTCTCCCCCTTGGTCCTCCGTCAAGTTCCTCCTAATCCTCCTATACGTGCAAACATATGGTATTTGTCCTTCTCTGCCTGACTTATTTCGCTCAGCATAACACCCTCAAGGTCCATCCATGTTGCTACACATGGCCAGATTTCATTGTTTCTCATTGCCATGTAGTATTCCATGGTATAGATAAACCACATCTTCTTGATCCATTCATCTGTTGATGGACACTTAGGCTCTTTCCATGTTTTAGCTATTGTGGAGAGTGCTGCTATGAACATTGGGGTACATGTGCTCCTATGCCTCAGCATTTCTGTATCCCTTGGGTAAATTCCTAGCAGTGCTATTGCTGGGTCATAAGGGAGTTCTATTGTTAGTTTCCTGAGGAACCTCCACACTGTTTTCCAGAGGGGCTGTACCAGTTTACATTCCCACCAACAGTGCAGGAGGGTGCCCGTTTCTCCACATCCTCGCCAGCATCTAGAGTTCTCTGATTTGCTCATTTTAGCCACTCTGACTGGCGTGAGGTGGTATCTCAGTGTGGTTTTGATTTGTATTTCCCTGATGAGGAGGGATGCTGAGCATCGTTTCATGTGTCTGTTGGCCATCTGGATGTCCTCTTTGGAGAAGTGTCTGTTCATGTCTTCTGCCCATTTCTTCACTGGGTTGTTTGTTTTTCGGGCGTGGAGTTTGGTGAGTTCCTTATAGATTCTGGATATTAACCCTTTATCTGATATGTCATTTGCAACTATCTTTTCCCATTCCGTTGGTTGCCTATTAATTTTCTGGGTTGTTTCCTTGGCTGTGCAGAAGCTTTTAATCTTGATGAGGTCCCAACAGTTTATTTTTGCTCTCGATTCCCTTGCTTTTGGGGATGTGTCAAGTAAGAAGTTGCTGCGGTGGAGGTCAAGGAGGTTGTTTCCTGCTTTCTCCTCTAGGGTGTTGATAGTTTCCTGTCTCACGTTCAGGTCCTTTATCCATTTTGAGTTGATTTTTGTGCATGGTGTGAGAAAATGATCTAGTTTCATTCTTCTGCATGTTGCTGTCCAGTTCTCCCAACACCATCTGTTAAAAAGGCTGTCTTTTTTCCATTGGATAATCTTTCCTGCTTTGTCAAAGATCAGTTGGCTGTATACTTTTGGGTTGATGGACCTTTTTTAAACTTAACTGAAGTTGGGCAGACGTTTACTCCTTTCACACTCTAGTGTTCTACCAGAGCAGAGAAGGCTTGGGGTGCATGGCATGTAGCACCTCTTCTCCTCCTACTCTCACCATGTTCCAATTTTTGTGATATCACGAGGCTTTACAATCAGTTCAAGGTAAAGTGAAAGACCATGGGCACTGAGGTAAGACACACCCAGTCTGAATCTTGGCTTGACGACCATCGAGCTGACTAGTTGTGTTTCTCTCTGCCTAAATATTCCCTATGGAAAGGTGGCAGAAAAGGATCTTAAACTTCACCAGGTTTATGTGAAGATGCAGTGAAGTAATGCCAAACAGGCCTTAGCACTGTTACAATTTGCTAGAGATCTGCTCATTATAAGAAAAACAGCATGTCACATCTTCTTGGACCTTCTCTCCATCCCTGGACTGGTGATGTGGCTTCAGGGAGCAAAGAGTTTTCTGGAACTTTGGCCTCGCTGGCATAAACACACCTCCCCTATGTTGCAGCTTTGAGAAGACAGGTACACCAGACTTTGTCTTTTGGGCTTCATCCAGCCCCAATTTTCTCTGGTACAAGTGTGTTTCCCCACAGCGTGGTAACGCTGAAACCTTGGCAGGCATGCTGTCACAGTTTGTTGTTCTGTCATTTTCTTATACGGCTGATGAGGTGATATGGTTTCTGTCAGGGGAAATTCATAGTCACACTTGTGTGCTCAATCAGAAATGGTGCACTAACTAACAGGACTTGCGGCAGCTGAACCGGGTACAGAGCAAGCATTTAACTGTCCTCGTTGTCAACAGAGATACTCTATTCTGAGACGGAGGATAAAATTTTGTGCTGTTAATACCCACCGTGTGAAATAAGCACGTATAAAATATAACAATATGATGCTGTTGTTCAGATTTTAAGAAGAACAGGACACCTGTTAACAACTTTAGGGCATAGAATCAGAGGACTATAATACTCAACCATTTAACTTTAGAGACCAGGAAAAGGAGTTAGTTCTAGAGTTAAGGGACTCGGAAAGGTTAGCACTCATGGGATGGCCAAGTTGAAACAAGGAATCAGCGTCGACTCTTTGAGTGTTCCACAAAATACTGTAGAGGGTGTCTGCAATGTATGGAAAACCCCCTTTGAAGTCCTTGGGAATCTAGCATTCAGATGCAAGAAAGTGACCCCTCCTTAAGAATATTGAACCAGAGGAGTGATATGTAGCTGCTAGGTGGTAGCCAAGAGTTCCAAGAGCTGTCAACAGAACCTCACTGAAGGATGGTACCCAACAAGGGGATGGGAACATAACGCAGGAGAGCACCAGCAGTGGGGGGTCAAGGGCAAAGGGCTGGGTCAGGGGCAGCTCCTGGAAGTCCATTCTGGGGTTAGTCCTATGAGGTTCATCTGTTCCTATCAGCTTACTCCTCTCACAATAACAAGTGGGAATAATGGTGGCCATCCTTATACACAGCTGAAGAGAAGAAGGAACAGGAGGAGAAATTCCAATATGATTCATGACAGAAATGCATGCTACTGGGTCCACGTGCTTTTGGTGGGGCTGGGGCACAGAGCAAATTAAAGTAGAAAGGAAAGTCTGTGAGACAAAGTATTAAAAAACCACTGCCTCCATTAAAATAATTATATTTAAATCAGAGACCGCTCTCAAACTCTCTTCCATCTGATAGAATGGAAACGACCTTCATTTCTCCTTTTTGAGAATCTTAACACTGCACTTTAGGCCTTGCTATCTATAAGCTCTTAGGCTAAATGAGATGAAATTGCCAATTTTGTAAGTTAAAAATGGTTGAATATCAGCAATTTCATCTGGTTAAACCCTGCATAAAACTTCGACATTTTTAAGCAACCACTAGGGCAAAGATACATTTCCATCTGCTTTACCTGCCAAGTGTAAGTATTCTCCTTTGACGGACTGTCAGTTGGCTATATCAAACCGATATTCTTTCAAAAGGCTATTTCTCTTAAAGTACTCAAAAATAATACTAAACTAGAAATATCTAATATTAAAAATAAATACGACAGTGAAACAGCCGAGGAGTTGGGAATGCGGGGTGGGTAATGAAGGAAGCCATTTGGTGACCAAAAGCTGTTGACCCAGAACATAGAGCTATGCTTGGCCCCCTGAACCCGCCCATCCTCCATCAGGAAAAGACAGCATCACAGCCTTTACCTGTACTAGGGGAGGAGCACAGGAATTACTGCTTTGTTCTTAAAACAGTCATATTATAAAAATCCTTAGAAGAGCTTAGAGCCCAAGAATAGAGAAGAGACCTAAACTTTTTTGCTCCACAAGTACAAAGTGACTGCCTTGTTTCTCTTAAAACAGACAGCAGAAGCAATCCTCAGTATTTCATGTCTGGATTGTGAGTCACTTAAAGTTTTTAAAAAGGATACTTTACCAAGATCAACAAAGCCACTGGTCAGTTTAAATAGAGTGCCTGAAGAGTCAAAGTAGACAAACAAATGGACAAAACAAAACCACACACACACACACACACACACACACACACGCACACACACACCCCAAATAAAAAAGAAAAACTCTCCCATTTTGCTGAAAGTGTTGCTGTCTGAAAAGTAGTATTTCCAACAATGTAAGAACACAAAGGGTTAGAAAAGGGGCGATTCTGAACCGCCCCCAACGTCTCCACTCATGTCTGATGTACATCAACATCTTCTGTTTGCTTGCGTGGTTTCTCATGTTAAACAGAAATTTGTAAATAAGACAAATCATATTCTCTGGATGCTTTTATTTCTTTTCAAGTTCTTTATATTCACAAATTTTCATCAATGGCAGTCTGGAGGTGGAGAAGAGCCTCTCCTCTTGACTGCCTTTGTAACCTGTAATAAAGGAAACAGTGTCCTACATATCTGAAAATCACAGTTCCTTAACCTCTATATTCCTTACAGTAACTAAATTCAAGAGGGACTCAGATAAATGAGATTCGTATACAAATTATCAATACACTGGGATTCAGTAATGAGGGGGAAAAATAACTTTCCTTTCATTTTCATAAAGAACAAGTGCCATGATTCCCCCCTTATAACTCTCACGGAGAGGGTGTCTCGTGTTCAAAAGAATGATTCTAACGAAACAAATAACCTTTCTATCAACCATAAAATGTGAGGGAACAGTTCTAGTTAAAAGTAGAAAAAAAAAATACTGCCTCTATTAACATAATTATATTTATTCTGGTGGAGCTTTATTTGTTCCCTTTCAGGAGCACCACAAACAGGAGAGGAGATGGAAAGGAAACACTGTGTCTCCAAACCAGGGGAGGGGCAGAGCCTTGACTGCAGCCCAGGCAGCACCCAGGGAAAGCTCTGGGGAGTGGGGGACACGGGGAGCTGCCGAGGGCCGCCCTCATCTCACCTCCAGAAGGCTGGCGTCTTGAGCTGCCCACCAAAGCAGGCCTGCAAACTCTCGGGCAGCCCGCTGCACCATGATCAAAGGGCAATATCTGGGGACGAGTGGAAGGCAGCGGACAGCGGCAGCAAAGAGGACGGCGGGTCAGGGCTGCGCGGGGAAGGGCCTGGGGAAGCTCACACTGCTAGGGGGAGGAAAGGTCTGAGGGCAGCCCCACAGGGACCCCACAGCCCTCGCAAATCCCAGAAAGCAAGAGTATGTGTCACAAAGCAAAGACAAAACTGGTGGAAAGAGATTCAGAAAACTCCCAGGCAGGGGCGCCTGGGTGGCTCAGTCAGTTAAGCATCTGACTTCGGCTCAGGTCATGATCTCGTGGTTTTTGAGTTCGAGCCCCGCGCCAGGCTCTGTGCTGCCAGTTTAGAGCCTGGAGCCTGCTTTGGATTCTGTGTTTTCTCCTCTCTCTGCCCCTCCCCTGCTCAAGATCTGTCTCTCCCTGTCTCTCAATAATAAACAAACATTAAAAACAAAACAAAACAAAAAAAAAAAAAAACCCCAAACTCCCAGGCAGAAGGTCAGGCACGTAGTAGATTGCTGCCTTCATCATCCCCAGTATTTGTCCTGTCCTCACCCTTGCGATACGCTGGTGTTTCCCCTGATTGGTCCACTTCACTACAAGATGAGACATAATTAGGAGGAACCCAAATGAGTCCGATGACTACGTGAGTAGGGGTGACGAGGAGGATGAGTGACATGTAAGCAAAGGCAGATGAAGAAGAGGCCACAGGCAGGCAGGAGGAGCTCAGACACGGAGTTACTCACAGGGCCCCGGTTGGGGGTGCGTCCGTCCAACTCTTGACTTCAGCTCAGAATGTGACCTCATGGTTGTAAGATCAGGTCCTGTGTTGGGCTCCATGCTGACAGCGCGGAGCCTGCTTGGGATTTTCTCTCTCTCACTGCCCTCCCCCCAACTTGCACATGCTCTCTTTCTCTCTCTTAAAAGAAAGAAATGAACTTAAAAAAAAGAAGAGAAAAGAAGTTACTCATGGTCTTGCAGGAACCACAAAAATCATCTCCAAAGAGCCGAAGAAGTAAGTATACAGGTTGAAAGAAGAGACCATAAGGGAGAGCCAGTTCTGAGAGTCACAGTGACACTAGCAGTGGGAAGAGTCTTACAGGGAAGAGGTAAACTAAGCCTGAAGTGTCTCGTTGAGCCCGAAAGAAAGGAAGTACCCAGGAACTTCAAAGCAGCAAGATGAAGCATTACAAAGGAACGCAAGCATTAACTGAGAGAGCTCGTAAAGGCCAAAGATGAAACAATCTGAAAAACAAAATAAAAAAAAAAAATAGTATAACCAAATATGACCGGATAAGCAAATTAACTGCATAAAGAAAAAAACGGGAAAGAACAAACAAGCCCTCCATGCACAAGAATTCCAAGTAATTTGTGGATACCTCACCCTGAAGGATGTGGAACATCTCTCTCTCTCTCCATGACTAAAATGTGTGCTGTGCAAAGGGATTTCCTTCCAAAGAGTAGGTGGAGAAAAGGGGAAACCTGGAGAAACCTCAGCCAGGTAATCAAGATCAGTATCAACGGTGATAAGCCCTAGGACAGTGTTTGTCTCTTTCATCTGACACAATCATTACGACATTTTTACCTCTGTGGTTCTCTCCTCCCCAAACCCATGACTCTAATCACAAGAAAACCATCCCACAAATCCCAATTGGGAATATTCTGTGAAATACCTGGCCAGCATTCCTCAATACTGTCAAGGTCATCACAATTAGGGAAGTGTATAAAAAAAAAAAAAAAACTGTCACAACAAAATGTAAGATGGGATTCTGGATGGGATCAGTAGTTCTGACACATGTACTATACTAGCGTAAATTGTTAGTAACAAGGAAGCTATAAATCTAAAACTATTCAAATAGGGCTTCTGGCTTCCGATCTGACACATTGAGAAGCTTGGAAGCCATCACCCTTGCCCTCACAATAAGAAAAAAGCTTAACAGACTAAAAATCAACAGCTCTTCATAGATTCATCACAGAACTGAGGTCATGGGGCAAACTAAGGTCTCCAAACTGGAAAGACAAGCAGGCAGAGACAGAGAACCATAGCCTCCGGGACGCAGGAACATGCAGCCGGATCCAGGAGAGGCAGTAACACTTTAAACTGTAACTGGTGAGGGGAGCCTGGGTGGCTCAGTGGGTTAAGCCTCCAACTCTTGATTTTGGCTCAGGTCCTGATCTCACGGTTTGTGAGATCAAGCCCCACCACAGGCTCTGAGCTGATAGTGTAGAGTCTGCTTGGGATTCTCTCTCTCCCTCTCTGTCTCTGCCCCTCCGTTTGTTCATTCTTTCTCTCTCAAAATAAATAGATAAACTTTAAAAAATAAATAAGCTGTAATTGGTGAATTACTGGAGGCTCAGTACAGACTAGTATTTGAATTAAAAGCTTGGGGTATGTGTGCGGTCTGCACACTTCTGTTAGTTTTACCCCCAGGAGTCTGACCAGGTTCTCACCCTGAGATGGGAGAAAAATCTGCTACTTTCTGCCAGGAAAGAAGAAGTAACCATTCTGAAATACACCCAAAGCTCTCTGCTGTCCTTAACATGGCCTGTCCTCAAGGGAAACTTTTACCAGAATCTGAGCACCTTGGGATAACCAGACCTGGGGAAAGTAAAATGCCTACCAGCAGACTCACTAAAAGAGGACACCTGACCAAAGGCCTATGCAGGCTTTTCCCTTTCCCTCTGGCCACGCCTCACCACATCAAGTGGGCTCCTGATTACAGCCAAAAGTGCTACAAGCCCCAGGCTCTCGACTGAAGAAGTCCCTAGGAAAACCCAAAGACCGGGAGACCAAAACAAGGGCACCTGGGGAAACGGTGGCCTCTGATGCCACATCCACAGCACATAGCAGGCACCACCTGTGTCCTAGCCGATGAACATAAAATCTCACACTGAAGGCCTATCTGCTTCATTTCCTTTCACCCAATACACCACTTCCACCCACAGCAAAAACTGACAAGGCCACAGAAAAAAAATAAAATAAAATAAAAAATAAAAAGCATCTAAACTATTCTAAAGCTAAAAAAGAGTTGAGAAATCAGTACCACCACACTCTCAATCTCTGGGCCTCACTACTCACCCTCCCTACCTGTAATCTACTAAAAAAAAAGAAAAAGAAAGAAAGAAAGAAAAAGAAAACATAAGTGGGTGAGAAGCACTCCAGAAAGAAAGGGAAAAAGCAAAAACCACTTATTGAATGAAAACCCCAGTAGAAGAAACAAAAGCAGAAGGAACACAATAAAAACACAGGTTAGCATGTAGTATATAGAATAAGGGACAGTGCAAGATGAAATGTGCTAAGGGAAAAGGGAACGAGACCCAAAAAGTTCATGCCTAACCAAAGTGTCAAGTGCACAGGCCACAGAGAGACGTTGTCAAGTGCACAAGAACTCCAGTAAAGCACATCAAGCTGCATCTTCTCAAAAGTGTACTGGATGACAGATGGCCAACCAACACATGAAAAAATGCTCAACATCACTCATCATCAGGGAAATACAAATCAAAACCACAGTGACATACCACCTCACACCCGTCAGAATGGCTAACCTTAACTCAGGCAACAACAGGTGTTGGCGAGGATGCGGAAAAAGAGGATCTCTTTTGCCCTGCTGGTGGGAATGCAAACTGGTGCAGCCACGCGGGAAAATAGTGTGGAGGATCCTCAAAAAATTAAAAATAGGACTACCCTATGACTCAGCAATTGCACTACTAGGTATCTATCCAAGGGAAACAGGTGGGCTGTTTTGAAGGGGCACATGCACTCCAATGTTTATAGCAGTGCTATCAACAATAGCCAAAGTATGGAAAAAGCCCAAATGTCCATCGATGGATGAATGGATAAAGAAGATGTGGTGCACATATATATACAATGGAGTATTACTCGGCAATCAGAAAGAATGAAATCTTGCCATTTGCAACTACATGGATGGAACTAGAGGGTATTATGCTAAGTGATATTAGTCAGAGAAAGATAAATATCATATGAATTCACTCATATGAGGGCTTTAAGATACAAAACAGATGACCATAAGGGAAGAGAAGCAAAATTAATATGAAAACAGGGAGGGAGATGAAACATAAGAGACTTTTAAATATAGAGAACAAACAGAGGATTACTAGAGGAGTTGTGGGAGGAGGGATGGGCTAAATGGGTAAGAGGCATTAAGGAATCTACTCCTGAAACCACTGTGGCACTATATACTAACTTGGATGTAAATTAAAAAAATAATAATAAATAAAATAAAAAAATTTTTTAAATGTACCGGATGATTAAAAAATAACCAAGAGACAGATAATATAAAGATCTCAGGAATGAAGACATAATGGTAAAGTAAATGTCCCCTCTATTTAAAATCACAATATTTAGGGGCACCTGGGTGGTTCAGTCGGTTGGACGTCTGACTTCGGATCAAGTCATGATCTCACGGTTCCTGAGTTTGAACCCTGTGTTGGGCTCTGTGCCGACAGCTCAGAGCCCGGAGCCTGCTTCAGATTCCGTGTCTCCATCTTTCTCTGCCCCCACCCCTCCTGCTCATGTGCTCTCTCTGTCTCTCAAAAATGAATAAATGTTAAAAAAAATTTTAAATCACAATATTTAATAATATATAATTATATAAGTTTCTGTATAAAAGAATGTGAATGCTATATATCCTGAGAGTGTAAAAACATAATATAAAATGACTCAAAATTTGGGAGATGGGAGTAAACATAAGTGTGCTAATCTTTGTTAGAAACGTCAATTGATCATTCATAAAAGGGAAACATAACTGATAATTTGTAAAATGGAAACACATTTGAAAACTAGCCACTAATGTTCTAATGTCTTTATAATCTTTTTCTTAAAGTCCTATATAACTTCTTGTGGAGCAACATTTAATTTGACGTTCAGCAATTTCTTCAATTTCAATTTCTTTCACTTCTGAAAAATTCAAGTAAACTTAAACTTACTGCTTGCAGTTAAAGATAGAATACTTAGAATGAACCCAGTGTTATAAAATTATTTTTCTCATTTTAATTTCTTTTTATCAATCTAAATACTCATTGGTTTATCTGTGCCTATTCATTTAAGTACTTAAGATAATGTTCATTAAATAGTAACATTAATTATATTTAGAGAATGATTTGGGGCAATCTGTTGCTTTCTCCCTGTACTATGCGAAATTTTTATAAATGAGCATGCATCATTTTTATAGAAACAATAAAAAGTGATTATCCTCTTTACAGATTAAATAGAACAGTTAAATTAACACCATATGTCCTTTTCTTTTAATAACCTAGGATTTGGGGCAATGAGATTGTGAAGTTTCAGTTCAGCACAGAGCTGCTGGTATATTCTCAAGCAATGTAAAAAAAAAAAAACAAAAAATAGTTTTATCATCTGTTAATATGAAGAGTTGACCTAAGATGTTTAAGATTCTGTTCAGCTCTAAAATTCTGTAACTCAGGTACTGGTGACTAAAATCTCTACGTGCTGAGTAGAAGTAGTAGCATTTTGTATACCACGGAGATGCTTTAACTACCATCTTGGCTATATTGCCTCTGAGGAGTGTATGGACTTCCCGTAAAATCTTTACAGCATTCTTATCTGAAGAGAGGCAAAGGTATGTAGAAGGGAAACAGGGCCCGATACAATAATGAAGCACATAACTTTTCAAGAGGTTGTAGAATAGAAAAAGGACAGACACAAGCCGGAATGCAGTATTCATGAGAAATCCCTTAAAACAGTAGCTCTTCCTGCTATAGATATTATCTTTGCAGCAGGAGTGGGAAATGATGCAAAGACATTTGAGCTCTTATGGGAAAATTGTATGTTTAAGTTAAAAATGACGACTAAGATCAAATAAATTGGATATTTGTGGAAGACATGGTAGGCCTGGAGAACACTGGAAGAAAACTTAACAGCCCTTATGGCCTACTTTGTATAATTATGAAATGTGATTATGGAGACTAAAACACACGAAACAAACAAATGAGGCTAAAACAGCACATTTCTTTGGCCTGAGAGAAACATAATGACAAGCTTGTCCTGCAATTCAGGAAATAAAACATATTCTAAAGACAAAAAGATTGAAATAAAACCTATTAGAAAAATGAAATCAGTAATTCTGAAGCCTACTGATTTCCAGTGAAATTTGTCTCTCCCTTCTTCAGTGACTGTGGAGTCTAAAAACCCGTGTTACTAATTTTATTGTGAATGTCTGAACCACAAGCCACTAATTTGCAAGCTGAACAATAGATCTGTATGAAGAACTATCAACAGCGTCAGATAAGACAATTAGCAGTCGCTTATAACCAGCAGCCATTTTATGGAATTACCTGTGACTCACTTTTGGGAAAAGGAAGGCATGTAGAATCCATTCGTCCCTAACTATGTATATATATGCATGCGTATCAACAATATAGTCCCCATTCTCTGTTGCTTTGTGACATTTCTTAATGATCTCAGAGTGAAATTTTCATCTCCAGGTTGGTTTTTCTCTTTCTGATTCCCAGTGAACTGACATAGCTCAATTATCTTCAAAGAGCCGTCATGCTCAAAGGCCGACTTCAATGTTTATTAGATTATAATAAGATAGGGCGGCCAGGCTGCTGCCATCAAGAAGATAAATTAAATGCAATGGAAAAGTCTGATTTTATTAGAAGCCTTTCTCTCTTGGCCAAGTGCACCTTCTAGGTGAGCCAGACCCTATATTAAGACCAGGTGGTCTCGGAGGCAACAGCATAGATTTTGATAAATGGCATCGTTATTTCTTTGGATATAAATAATGGCGGCCCTTATACAAAAATTTAAATGAGTTATAAAAAGTCTTGCTTATCTTTTATGATTTCATAACAAGCTGCTAAAACTAGATTATAAATCACTGAAAGAAAACTGAAAACAACTAATAAAGTGTGGCATCTTTACTAATGAAAGAAAAACATTTGACTTCTGTTACCACCTAATGAAAGTGTACTTTACTTTCATTCCTCATTTACTAAGCTCTTTTTCTTCCCCCCACCCCTCCGCCCCCCGCCCTTACTCCTGTAACACTTGGCTACCTAAGTAGTAGCTGACTTTTAAAGATTAAGGGGGGAAATTCTACCTGGCACTCTAGTTGGTCAAATCAGCTATAACCTGACTTTTGTATGTAAACACACCTACATGATGACTGACAGCATTTGAAACATCCACACCCTGCAGGTTTATGGCGGTAAATTTTAGCCACTCCAGCTTTTGAGAAAAGCAAATAATGAAAACTCATCAAAGGGCTCCTATAATTCTCACAGCTAACTAGGTGGAAGCATTTCTGACTACTCAAAATTAATAGCAGTTTCCAAGGCCTTATAAGAAGAGCTGTCATTGAGAAATAAATAAGAATTTATTTCTTATTTACAAATAAGAATTCTCCTCCAAGTGTTGTTAGAGGCTTGAAAGAGCAACTCTTTAGAACAACCTGGGTGGATCATTGAAGGGGCAATAAGCTACCTTTAGACCTCTGATAACAAGCACACCACACAATGTTGATGAACACCTGCTATGTGCCTTGCCCAGAGCCAAGCACATACTAGACTCCCTGAAATGCCTGCGGAATCAACGCGCAAGGCAGAACTCTTTGCTGGTAGTCCACATGGTATAGCCAGCAATTACAATGAGGATATATCACAGAACTGCTGTCCTGTTGTCCACTGAAGTGCTAAAACGTGGAGTCATCCTAGGTACAAAACTATCACTGGAAACATAGTTAAGACGGCACTGACTTGGTCATATTTTGTATAAAGACTGTAACTTTTCCAAATACAATCTCACTTCTCCCAAAGTTAGTGTCAATCTTATTCAGGCAAGAGCCCGGTGAAGATAGATTTGAGGACACTCACATAGGCTGCAACAATTTTTGAAAGTGAGAAAGGTTTCAGATCTGTGAGAGTTTAATAGTGCATATTTAAGAATAATTACACAGGTTGGCTAGCTCAGAGGCTTGCATTTTCTGGCTCTTATTATGGTGTCACCTGTCTCTTTCAGGGACTGAGACATGGCAGGAACCTGTCATTGTCATGACACTCAACGAACAACTTTTTGCAGAAAGAGACGGTCTTCTCTTTGGTCTCATCTGGGGCACTCTGAAAATTCCCTTCTTGAATGAATAAGGTCATGGAGAGGGGGATTCAAAACACAGAAAGAGGACTAGGAATGAAGAGACATGAATTTTGCCTGTACCTCAAGTCTTCACATGACTTGCAAGAAAACTCTGAGCATTTAAGTCTTCTTTCCTTACCTACTTTATTCCTTCCTTCCTTCTGCCCTTCCTTCCTTCCTTCCTTCCTCCCTCCCTCCCTCCCTCCCTCCCTCCCTCCCTTTCTTCCTTCCTTCCAAGAGAGACAGCATGAGTGGAGGAGGGGGCCAAGGGGAGGAGGGAAAGAGAGAGGGAGATATATATATATATATAGAGAGAGAGAGAGAGAGAGAGACTGAGACCAAAGCAGGGTCCATGCTCAGTGCAGAGCCCCCAAAGTAGGGCTCAATCACACAACCCTGGGATCATGACCTGAGCAGAAATCAAGAGTCTGATACTCAACTGACACCCCATGAGTTCTCATTTCTAAAATGAAAAACTGCGGCGTGCCCAAGACTCCTTGGTGTATTATTTCCTAGTATGCAAATGGGTCCAACCCACTGCTATAGAAGTCTCCTTGCCAGTTGCAGGGGAAAGCCTGACACTACTCTATGCTTCACAGTCTTTGGTGGTCACAGAAACAATCAATATGCTCCCACTGCCTGGGCTTAACGTAGCCTGTCCTTAATTTTGACAAGATGACTGGTCCCTGAAAATTACCTTTTAGAACTGGTGACCTAGAATAATGAAAAGTCAACTAGCGCTCCCAAGATGGATGCTAAAGAAATGATGGGCAGCATACTACCTAGCGATACAGAGAGCACCATTGGGGAATTTGGGCCCCAACTGCCCACTCTTGGGCCCCATGTCAGATTTACTGAATCAGCATTTCCTAGTTTGGCATCTGTGTCCACATGCCCTAGAAAAGCTTCCCAGCAAATTGTGATGCCTTTTGCCCCCGGCTCCCCCTACACTTGAAAGGAGTAATCAAAATACTATTTTACATCTTGAGTGGAGAGAACAGTGTGCTGCAAACCATACAGTGTGATACCTTGGTCTCTCATAACATACTAGGTCAGGAAGCTGGCAGGAGGCGTTCTATTTTTGCCTACATAGCTGTTTGCTATTTAAAAATCCAAGGGGGCTGAGAGCTTGGTGCAGGTGAATTTATCTAAGGCTTCCTGAACACTCCTTATGGCTATGGTTGGTAGCATTATAATTTGGGTGGTGAGTAGATTTGCAATTCTTATATTAAATTTGGAAAGCTGGTTATAAACTGTTGAGAATGCATTTCAGTGACGGATAGTAAATAGCTGTCCAAATCAAATCTAAGGCCCATAGCCAGTTTCTCCCCTCCTCCCCCCTTTTTGGTACTGCTTTGGGGAAATTACTTGGAAAATATAGAAGGTGAGAAATGGTTCTATCAGCAGAAACTGAAAGTCCATATACAAATTAAACCACCTCCTTTTTTTCCCTCCCACTGGTATTTACTGGGCACCCAGAGACTGCTAGACTGGAGACAGGACAGTTGCTCCAACAAAGCAATCTTTCACGTTTTACTCGAAATGTCTGAACACATTTTTCTCCCCTAGCTCTGTAGGGAGAAGGGAGCCCCCTTGGGGAGGCAGCTGATGGAGGCTGATGTCTTGTTTGACACTAGGGGACGCTAATGACTCACTGTGATAAGGCAGTTATGATGCAGACATTCACACACATGGTTTATGATCTCACCACACACAGCCATTAAAAGTTCCCACAGTGTTAAAGGAAACAATCGATAAAACTAATAGGCAACTGATGGAATGGGAAAAGATAGTTGCAAATGACATATCAGATAAAGGGCTAGTATCCAAAATATATAAGAAACGCATCAAACTCCATATCCGAAAAACAAATAATCCAGTGAAGAAATGGGCAGAAAACATGAACAGACACTTCTCCAAAGAGGACATCCAGATGGCCAACAGACACACGAAACGATGCTCAGCATCTCTCATCATCAGGGAAATACAAATCAAAGCCACACTGAGATATCACCTCACACCAGTCAGAGTGGCTAAAATGAACAAATCAGGAGATTCTAGATTCTGGCGAGGATGTGGAGAAACAGGCACCCTCCTACACGTTGGTGGGAATGTAAACTGGTGCAACCCTTCTGGAAAACAGTATGGAGGTTCCTCAAAAAATTAACAACAGAACTCCACTATGACCCAGCAGTAGCACTGCTGGGAATTTACCCAAGGGATACAGGAGTGCTGATGCATAGGAGCACATGAACCCCAATGTTCATAGCAGCACTCTCAACAATAGCCAAAACATGGAAAGAGCCTAAGTGTCCATCAACAGATGAATGGATCAAGAAGATGTGGTTTATCTATACCATGGAATACTACATGGCAATGAGAAACAATGAAATCTGGCCATGTATAGCAACACGGATGGAACTAGAGGGTGTTATGCTGAGTGAAATAAGTCAGGCAGAGAAGGACAGATACCATATGTTTGTACATAAAGGTGGATTAGGAGGAAGTTAACGGAGGACGAATGGGGAAGAAGAAGGGGAAAAATAGTTGAGGAGAGGGAGGCAGGCAAACCATGAGAGACTCTTGAATGATGAGAACAAACTGAGGGCTGAGGGGGGGAGGGGGAGGGGAAGGAGGGTGATGGGCATGGAGGAGGGCACTTGTGGGGACGAGCACTGGGTGTTACATGTAAAACAACTTGACAATAAACAAAAAAATATATAAAAATTATGTTTTATATTGTTTAAAAAAAGTTCCCATAGAGTTTATTTTGATGGTACATTTTAATACAGAACTTAGCCTGTTTTCATGGTTTGCCTTCTTGCCTCCAGGAAGACCAACACACACCTACTTCAGGATGACTCTCAGCCAAGATTAAAAAAGGACCCTCGATGATGGGTTCCAATGCCTACCTGCCCTCACTGTGAGAGGATTCTCCTCAGAGGTAAGAGGCCCACTAGGCCCTAGTACTTGTTAAACATATTAAAATAAAAGACCTCTAAAATCAGAGTTTGGCATCTGTGAACCTCCTAGAATGCACGGCTCTCACTGACCCTCTGATCTTCTGGCCCCGTGTGCTCCTACTTTATTAAATGCATTCAGAGCCCTCTAGACCACTCATCTAGAAAGCGGGGGCCAGAGGCACGAGGTCTTCACTATTCATTCTGATGGTTGAGAGGGTACATGGTCTTAAAATAGTCTTCCTTTTCAGCTTCTCGATGAGTTGTGTGATCTGATGGACTCTCAGACAGTGATGTGGGTCCATGGCTAAACCTCACGGACACTAGATCTTAACAGAAACTGTACCTCTTCTGTGGCAAACAGAGAACATTTGTTTTTGAGCATATAACTTGACTGATGCTTAAAGGGATTATGCTACTGATTTTAATAGAGTACAAAATTTTTCATACAGATAAAGAGCACTACAGAAATGACTTGCATGATAAACTTTCAAAGACATGCTCTCTAGCAGATGCTGCATATTATTTCATAGTCACTTTCAATAAAATATTTTATCTGAGGCTTTCACAGTCTTTTACAAACTAGCTGTGGCATTATCATTGTACAGATGTGGAATCTGAAAACACAGCGTTTAATTTGATTAAGATTCCATACAAGGTCAATGAAGGGGAGCCGAGAAAGAAAGCTAGACGGAGCTATTATCTTGCACAATACATGTCTGTATATCAAAGAGGACAAATTAATTCAAGACAAAAGGGAAACCTATTTAGAATATAGAATAGATTCTAAGATAATCTAATCTATCTAATAGATAATCTAATAGAATAGAATAGAATCTAGAAACTAAGATTAAGGGAAATGAATAAATAAAAATAAAACCATTTTAAAAACCTTGAACGATGCAGCACCTCGAGTGAGGGCTCAGCCCCTCACACAGTGAATCTGAAAATAGAAGGAACGTAACGTTCACCGATGATCCAACAATACTCGCAGCCAACCCGCTCTTCTGTAGTATTCTACAGAATAAAGGACTGTGTTTTCTTCTTTATTCTGAAATTTGTCACAATGGACTCAATTTTTCTTTGGTTTCTGCTCTGTCCCTGCCCTCAACCCCCATGCCTGAGTTTCAGGGGACCCAGTGGCTTATCCTTTCAGTTCACAGGTTTGTTCTGCTTGTAATCCCCCTAAAGTTCTTCTGTTTTCTTCACAGACATATGTTATAGCTCATGATCAACAACCTCTTCTTGTTTTCATTGGGTCACCACCCGAGTGTATATAAAGTATCCCTGGGGGGTCTCCAGTTGACATCTGTCTCCTTATGGAGACATCATAGTACACAGTAAATAATTAAGCAAATACATGCGAGTAAACAGGGACATTAGAAGGCTTAGCTGGATGACGGTTACGGAATTCTTAAAACCTTGCCACTATTGGGGGGGTACGGCCCTCTGGGCTCTCAATCAACCCAAGTTTTGTGTGTTCCTTTCCTAATCTTGGTTCTTTGTATTAAGTCTTTAAAACCAGTTGAGCAATTACGCAATTTCTTCACGGGGGCAGTATGCACGTGTGAATCAGAAGTCACACAGGTAGCTTTAAGAATGTCCACAGAGAAGCAGTCACAGCAGCAAACATCTGGAAACTACCACTATGTCCATGAAGAGGAATCTGCAAATCTGATATGGTAGTATGCCAGCTTTGCGAGTAGACACCACTGCTCCTGGCAAAATGATCCATCACTTGATAAGCTGATAAACTGCTTGTACAGACTAGGGAAGTGAAGGCTATCTGATGTGAAGCCATAGCTTTAGGCTTCTCTGAGTGAGGTGTCTTTTATAATTCAGCATGTCCCTTATAGGTACTCTGCTGGGAAGCAGTAATATCTTCTACTTTTCTCCGGTCACTCAACGCTAGGAATGGCCTATGCAAATCCTGTGATATGACTGTTCAGCTGGACCCAAGAAGACCTTCTGAGGGTGTTGCAAATGATCACCTCTCAGGGCTGGATTAAGAGAAACTTTCATACTCTATGAATACATCTTTGAATGGTTTCAATCTTTTACCATAAACATGTAACTTATTATTTGGAAAAAAAATACTGAAAGAAAAAAGAAAATCGCCATAAGAAGAACCGTTACATCAAACTCCTATAGAAGTATATCCCCCAGGAAAAATGGGGCTCAAATGCCAGAAGAAAATGTGAATGAAAAGGATATAATTCAAAGTTCCAAAAGATTATCAGCTATCACCCAAACTAAAGTTTCAAGGTGAACCAAGTTTCCCTATCTTGGGAAGTTATTACAAATCCTATGTATTTTGAATTCAAGGGTATTCAATATATTTTTGAGCTTGATTAAAAATTTGAAACCTAGTTTAACGTGGTAGATTTAGTATGTATCATTACAAAAACGATAATCAACCATCTTGTTACCCTTGCAAATGAAAGAACGAGAGGAGTTCCGTACTTCTATTGAAATAATGACCCTGATTTGGTGAAGGAGTGAGGTAAATAAAACATGTTCCCATTTGGCTATGAAGCAGTCGTCTGTGAGAGGAAATTTTGAACATCTGTCTATATGAACCTTTTGGCATTCCTGAAGAAGTTACATATTTAACGAGTCAGGTGCTTTCTAGGATACCATCAGGCCAAGTAGACCATGCAGAGGTAGATGATTACCTCAGTACGATTAATGTTATAAAGAGACAGCAATACTATGAACAATAGTAAGAGCAATCGTAACTGCTGAATACCTAATGAACATTATTGATCTCAAGTCTCAATAAACACTTAGCAAGTAAGATTAGGTGAAGGTAGGCTGCACAAAAGAAAAATCAACGTTATAGAAGAAAATAATAGCTGATATTCAACTTGACATTTAAGCTTCATCTTGAAAATGTTAAATGGGCAATGTCGTTCTCTCACTGAAATAAGATTTATTTAGAGCTACAATGACATGCTGCTGCATTTTTATGGATAATGGTTCTCCCCCCATTTCTAGTGATAGAAATTATAGTACTGTTTGTTTACAAACAGTAAATGGAGCCCAACTGGTTGGGCTTCTAGACTGGCTTCTGCCGATCAGGGATGTGACAGGAGGCTCCAACCACAGGATCCTGAAAGGCAAAAGCATGACACAAGGTCCAGGACACAGGAAGCACTCCGTCAATGGTGAGGAAGCTAGTCAGAGTGTGGCTACTGTAAAGCTCAAAGGCGCCCCCTCAGGCTTTGTAATTACAATGCCCCTTTCTATAGGCGGTGTTTGTTAAAGGATCTTACCACATGGTTTTAAATCACTACTCACACTACCTCTTCTCTTTTAAACACATGCACACACGTGTCTGTAAGTTCTTTAAATTTGTTTCCCTCTGAAGAAAGAAATTTTAAGTCACCAGGTTGGACTCAAAACAAGGAAAAGCAATTTCCAATCTTGGTTATCGGTTAGATGGTAAGCTTGCCTTCAGGAAAGGGGTTTGTATGAGAAGTCATACATGGATAGAATAGAAATTCCAGCTTGGTTTCTATGTTCAGGCCTTTTTAAATATCATTAAGTGGGTTCCCACAATACTTGCAGTCAAATTCATGGCCCTACGTGATGCAGTCCCTACCTACTTCCCTGTCCTCATCTCTACCACACTTGCCATTTTTCACAGGTCTTTTTATTCTTGGAACATGCTTGGCCAACAGGCTTGGTCCCAACCCTTTGCATTTGCTGTTCCTTCTACTTAGGATGTGTTTTCACGCCTGGCCCTCTTCAACAGTAAGATTTCCCTAGGCCTGCAAAGCTCTTGTGCCACGCTATCACACTACCTTGTTTTTATTCTCTCCATGGCACTTAACATTATCTAAAATCATCTTATTTGTTCATGAAGTCTCAAGCTTCACAAAAGGAGGGGATGTGGCTGTTTTGCCAACAATGGTATTCAGTATGGAGTTGTTCAATACAGACTTGTGACTGACTGCATGAAGGAGACCAGCCTGATTTTCCTCATTCGAAGGTTACTTAACTTTTTTCAGCAGGTATGTACACTCTTTCTTCCCTTGAAAAGGAGTGTCACATATGTGACCATTTGTGTTTGTTAACTTTGTCTGCTTGTAGGCAATCTCTTCGATTTACCCACTTCCATCATGCTGAACCTCAGGTATGTTTTCTTCCATTATATTTTTAAAGATGTTTCTGTTGGCTTTGAAATTTTCCTTAAAAATGCTGATTAGAACTGGGCATCTGAGTGCTCAATCCTGACACAACCTTTATACTAAAATGCCCCAACATCCTCTGCCCATTACATTTTATGGATATTTTTCCTGGAAGGCATGCAGCTCACTTAAGATGGTAACTGTCACACTGTGCACATACAACAACTTAAGTGTTTGTTATTATATTTTCCTTGTTTTTTGTCATTGTGTACCCACATGAATTGAGGACATGCAGGAGTAGACATTTTTGTTCTTGTCTACCACTCTATTACTAGAATGTATTAAATCTGCCTACACAGAATGGCACTGAACTAATGCACTGAAAGAACAGATATGAAATAAATCCTACAATGAATCACACACACATATTGTAGTTGATATGATATACATACATTTATACCACTGGGGAAAACCTGCACATTATTAAAGCACTGGTGGAGTAATTTATAATTAAGCAGGTCATGAGCAGCAAAGCTCAATTTAAAAACAAGCCACTCTGTACATTAATATGTACAGGATACATCCCATTTTTATTGTCAATATTAACTTGGGACATGAAGAGTAAACTGCAGAAACAAACTTAATAACTTGACTTTGATGCAGTTACTTCTGGAACTGAAGCCTCTTGAGGAACACTGAACTCAACTTCAAGTTTGCTGCTTCTTCAGTTTTTAATTGGCTGCTAGTCTGAGAGCTTAACAAGAGAATTTCAGAGACCTCAATTTTACCAGTACTCAAGGAACCATTATTTGTAAAAAGGAATTTCTCTTTATATTTATATAAGATAAGAAAGGGTAAGAGCCATGGAAAAGTTAAGGAGGCATTAATTATTTGATGTGAGGAAAAAATGTCTGACTAAATTATTTTCTAGGCTGTCCTAAGAAACTATAAAAGTAGTGCTGAAAAGCAATACTTAGGGAAGACTGATATTAGACAGTGACTTCCAACTGATTTGCAGTCCGTTCAAACCAAAATTCCCAAAGAGTTGTGCAGATACAAGGCTTCCTTTAGTTCAAGTAAAAACAAACACACACTCACTCACTTGGAAGATACACATTAACTTTAGGAATACTTCTCTTTGTTAAGAAGGATTTTAAAAAACTAGTCTTTGTCCAAAGGGGGAAAGATTAATAATGTATCAATATTCTCTGGATATCTGATCAGACGCATGAAATACCCCCCTTGCTTCTAGAGAATTCCGTATTGGCTATCTACCTCCCATCCATGTTTGCTAGCAAATTAACCTTTAAGACCTAATTTCTCAGTAAGTGGAAGTCTAAGCACTAATATAGTCTTGTTTAAGAGGAAAAAAGGGCAAATCTATATTGAGGGATTTATTACCATTTCATTTTAACAGATCTTACCATTAAGAAGTTGTAAGTTTATTTAAAAATATTTACTTAAAATTGGTAAAATTTATTAAAAGGGTAGATAGAATTCATTTATTGTCACTTTACTATCACTTTCAAAATCTTGTGTTCAGAAAATGTTTAAATTATGTAGAACAGAAATGGAATAAAGACCCAAAGTTAAAAAGCTCCCTTTGACAGATGAGTAATAGCAAGAAAACGCAGAGACACTTACAAGCTAATACCTAAAGGGAGGGGAGCATGATAATGCAATCAGCTCATTTACTTTATGAAATAAATGTTCTTAATTGGGGATAATTATTTCATAACTTACCTCTGCATACTTTAACTTCAATGTTTTATGCATTTCTCGAAAGCGACTGTAGCGCCTGAATACGGTCCATGTCTCGTCTAGGACAGTAATCTATTACCAGGAAAATCAAAATAAATCAGCATTAATTAGAGGGGAAAATGACTAGAATTTTAAAAAAAAAGATAATTTTAAAATTAACAAAAAGTGATTAGCATGTGAAATTTCTCCAGAACTGAAAACATTAATCTAGCTGCATAAATAAGACTTATAAATAATAAGTGTTCTCTACTTAAGGATGCACCTCGATTCCCAAATCTGTTTATAAGCAGCATGTGCCTATGTAAAATGAAAGACAGTCACCTCTTAATGGCTGATAAAAAGTGTCCTGTTACCCTCCACGTGGGTTATAGAAAGCAAATCGCATAGGGTGACCTTTACGCTACGGCACTGTACCCGTACAAAATGTCAGTGTAGGTTACCACAAGCCACCATTGTGGACAGGATAGAAAAAAATGAGAGGAGGAGCCAAGAAGTAAAGGGAGGAGGAAAAGGAGGAAAAAGAGGTGGAAGAAGAAACAGGACAAAGAAAAATGAGAAAAAAATTCTGTCTCTCAATGATTCGCATAAAAATACACAACCTATTTTGCTTTATTTTAAAGGAGGAATTCTCAGTCCAGCCTTTAACTGGTAGTTGAACTCACAGTTCCTGTTGAAAGAACGTGCTAACTGGTACACATGCAAAGGCCCTGAGGCACATCAGTTCACATATCGCGATCACAGTGACAAGGGAGGCTGGTAGATACCACCAGCCTGGACAATCACAGGCTACCAAGTCTCAAGTTCCTATTACTGTTCCCACTTCTCTTCCCAGATCTAGACCCACACACCCAAGTTGGAGACATCATTCTTTAGATGTCACACCACAGGAACTTCAAGGTCATCTTGTCTAAAACCAAACTTTACATGCTCTCTCTAGTCTCTAGTTCTCATTTGCTGTGTTTCGTCAGACAGATGCTGAAGCCACCCCTGATCCCCTCCTCCCCACCAATGTGACCCAGATCCAACAGGTATGAGGTCTTGCTCTTTCTTCCTTGTAAACATTTCTCAGAGCTCTATCCTTCCATCGTCCACCATCATCGCCATCTCACTCTGGGCCATCGGGTCTCAGATGGCCTTCGCCAGGGCCTCCCCCACTTGTCTGCATCCACATTTGCCCCTTAATCCCTTCTCTACCAAGTGCAAGGGCAGCTTTTGAAAACTTAGACCTGATCATTCCACACACTCTGCCCCCTTTAAGATCCTCTGGTAGTTTCATACTGCCATAGAAAAGAAACCCAAATTTTAAAGACCCAAATGTTAAATTTTTAACCCACTGCCTACAGCAGCCTCATTTCAAGCCTGCCTCCCCTTAGGTATCTTCACCCCTGTCATACTCCCTGAATGCACATACTCTTTCCCACCCCAGGGCCCTTGCATGGATCTTGTCCCTGTATGGGACATCTTATTTAGGTTCATCCTCGCTCTAACTGGAAACACTCCCCCCTCCCCCCGAGGAATCTCTTGGCCTGCAGCCCTCTCAAGTAGGGACTATTTTCTGCCGGGCTGTAGGTATGTAGGATGTAGGATCCTGCACGCCATCTTTCCTACAGGGGCCAACACACCTTCGTCACTTCTCCCACTCCTGAAGGTCCTGAGTTCTGCTCACTGTCCTCCACTCCAACACTATGGAACTACTGCCATGAATCTCGTCCATTCCATCAGCACACAGATGGTCCCTCCAACACCCTGACTTGGTCCTTGACCTCTGCCCTTATTCCTTCCTCACCCAACCTGGAAACCACGGGCAATCATGACCAGCAGTCCCTTGCATTCCACCTCAAACCTCTTCATCCTGCTCTTGAAATTCCCTGGACTAATAACTAAACCATAGCCCTGGTGAAATGCAACATGGGCCTGCATCTGTCTAGCAGAATGTGGCTGAAGTAAAAAACACCACAAACTGGACCGAATGGTCCCATCTGAAAGTCACAGTCTGCACTCTGCATGACAGCCTGAAGGCCTCCCACCGGTCATACCTCATTTTCCAGTTCCATCTACTCTTCTCTTAGGTAACAGTTTACTAGTCTATCCCATCTTCCTCCTCAAGCCTCCATCACTTCTCTCCCTCAGCGGATAACCTTAACTCCTACTTCATTGAGAAAATGAAAGAAATCCAGAGAACATTTCCACAGGCACCCTCAAGCAAGTCTCCTCATTGCCACCATCTACCCTGTACCTCATGTTTCCCCGTTATCAGGCATAAGATATGGATCAGTGCTCCTGTTAAAGTCAAGCCCTCTTCTTAAACACTGGATTGCATCCCCTCTTGCCCTCTGAAGGATACTGCAATATGCAATTTTGTCTTCTCTATCCTGCACCAACACATTCCCATCCTGTACTAGATTATTCCCATCAGTGTCTATACGAGCTCCTATTTTCCTCATCTTAAACTCCCACCTTAGCCTCCCTTTCCTTTCTAATTACCACTCCATTTCTAGTCTTCCCATCATAACAAAAATACCTGAGTTTATTCTGGATATCTCTATTTCTTTCTTACCATTATTCCTTCATCCATTCCAATCTACACAACAGTCCACTCAAGCTACTCTTACCAAGGTCATCAACAACTTCCATATTGCCAATCCACTAGTTAATTCTTGGTCTTGATCATATTCCATGTAGCAGCAGGATCTGATGTATCTGACAGCTCCTCCTTGCAGCACCCTTTTCATTCGGCTTCCAGGTTGCTACACTCTCTTACCTTAGTTTTGTTTGCAGAGATTTCTTATTTCCCTGACCTCTAAGCATCAAAATGTCCCAGGGCTTAGTCCTTGAACATATTTTATTTTCTACTTGCTCTCACTCCTTTAATGATCTCATCCCCATCTGACAGTTTACACTGATATGCTGATGATTCCCTGGATGCTCATATCTGTCCCCCGCAACCAGACCTGTATATCCTACTGCCTACTTGGATGTCTAATTGCCTCTCAGACTTAACATGGCTGAACTTACCAAACTCATCCCCTTCCCGCGTCCCCATCTCAGTAAATGACAAGCCCACTCTCCTACCTGTTCAATCCCAAACTTCTGGCGTCATCCTTGCTGTACCTCTTTCTCTCATAGCTCATATCCACTCAGTCACCAAATCCTTTCCACTTAACTCCAAAATGGGATGAGACTCTGACCAGTTCTCAACATGACCACTGCTCACATCTTGGTCTAAGCCACCACCCTGTCCGGCGTGGGTTATTTTTAACAGTTTCCTAGTTGATCTCCTTGCTTCTGTTTCCCACCAAACCCCAACTTTCCCTTCTCAAACAGCAACCAAAGCGATCTTGTTAAAAATGAAGTCAGATGGGACCATCACTTTGCCTGAAGTGGACATCCTTTCAAGCTGCCCCATCTCACTCAGGGTGCAAATTCAAGTTCTCCAACTGACCTACAACAAGGATCACCATGATTTGTCTCCTCCCCAGCCTCATTTCCGACTGCTCACTCCCTTGCTCACTCTGGTTTCCTTGCCTATCTGGGACATTTCAAATGTGATCCACATACGTATGGCTCAGGGACTTTTCATGAACTTTTTCTTCTCTCTGGAATACTCTTTTCACAGGACAAGCTCCTTCACTTCCTTTGTCTTTGCTCAAAGTCACCTTCTCACTGATGCTTTCTCAGGATACACTATCTGAAACTGCGTCCCCTTTCCTACCTCCACATTACTTGCTCCTCTTCTCCCACTTTCTGTTCTACCACGCACTTCTGACTACCTACCATGGTATCTTATTTGCTATCTACCTTCTCCCCTGGAATGTAAGTTCCAGGAGAGGTGGCACTTTTAGCTGGTTTTCACCATACCTTGGAAGAGTACTGTCACAGGCATCCTAAATGCAGAGCAGAAAGAGGGAGCTCAAAGATGGACTTGTCTTACATATGCTCAGGCTCTGGGTGACAGTGAGATAGCAATTACTTCTTTCATCTCTCTGGGTGGAAGAGGTGGCCTCAAGGAAAAATGAGGATTAAGATACCGTAGAGTGGGCACTTCGCTTGTGGGGCTTTGGCCTATAGTTTTTTCCACCTTGTTCCCTCAGCTCATTAATGTCTCACCACCTTTTAAAATCTCTGACTAATGAAATGGCTATTACAAATCTACCCCATAGTCTGAGGATTCAAAGTGGACCCAGAATAGTGCCTTTATAAAGGATACCAACTTCTCTAACAACACACCAAATACTGGGGAGGAGGTGACATGGCTAAGTAATTTCCTGGGCAGCAGAATCAAGAGCACTGGACACAAGACAAGTCAACAAGGAGAGGACAGAGGCCTTGAGAGACCCCCAGAAAGGTACCCAGTGCACCCCCTTCTGCTTTCTTGATGTCAGCCCCCAGTGCTCAACAGTGGAATGTGGGGTGCTAACATGGTGGTGTGCAGAGCTGAGAGGGGACGGAGAAAAATGGTCCAGTGTGCAGAGGCCTATCCAAAGCTTTATACATGACTCCTCTGAACTGGGTTTGGTAAGGTCAATACAGGTGTCAGAGACATCTCTATCTTCACTATGTTATGCTGGTGACTCCAAGAGTCCCACTATTAATGAAAAGGAAGGGAACTCTCTGAAACCATTAATACTGTGTAGATAATTTCTCCCAAATGTTGAACAACGAAGATCATTATTGGCACATTCCGGATAATGATTTATTTTGTTGCCTACCTTCCTTGATATTTTAATAAACTCCAATCGACAAACCCACATACAGATCTGAATGACTTCCACCCTCGGTGTTTCGGTCTAAGTCTAAATCCCTGGTTCTCAAAGTGTGAGGCCTGACCAGCAGTACCTGCTTCACCAGGGAACTTGCTAGAAATGCAAGCTCTGAGGTTTGACCCACACTTACTTAATCAGGAACTCTGGGGTGGGGCCTGGCAACCATGTTTTAACAAACCTTTCTGGGGACTCGGTGTAAACAGCCATGCTGTAAACCCCTGCTAGTCCTGCTGCTCCAAGACCTAAACACGGTGTCTGACTGGCCTCCCACATCCTCACCCCCTCCCTCCCTCAATGCCAAGGCCCTTAGTGTGGCATTCAGGGCCTTTTCCAAGCTGACCCAATGCTACCTTTCTAACCCCAGCTCCAGTGGATCAGAAATCTCACATTTCACACAGAATCTCACACTTAACACAGAACTATGACATATTCGTTGGTCTTCGGCAGGGTCTTTTGAATGGCCTCTCAAGTGTTGCATGCCCCATTCTGTGACTAGAGAGCTCCTTCCTGTCCAGGCTCCTGGGCAGCATCCAAACCACAGTCCGTTTGGAAGCTTCCTTCCTCCTCTTCTGTCCCTGGAAAAATCATTCTCTCCTCCATGATTCCTTAGTCTGTACTCAACGCTTAACCAGAGCACATATCACAGGATATCAGTTATATAATTAAAGTACTAATTAACTTATAGATCTAGTATTAGTTATATGAATGCCTCTCTACCCAACAGAATTTTAAGCCTTCTAAGGGAATGAGACTTTGGCAGTAATTGGGGTAGAAGTAGGTGGATTCTCACCGTAGAGATAAACATTTATTGAGCTACCACTATGTGCCAGGCTGGTAGTTTGCTGAAGATTAAGATTATTTCACTTTTCCCATCAGGTAAGAGTTCCAGGCTTGGCCCAGAGCAGTCAAAATGGCGAACAAAGCCTGTGGCAATTAGGGCTCCACATGGTCTGTGCTCATGGTTTCTTTGAGGTTCATCTGAATCAGATTATTTGAATGAGTCACACAATAATAGGATTTTTTTTTAACTGCACGGAGAATAGGGTGCCTTCTCAATGTATCTGTAACACAAGTTTATGGTGGCACGTGGAGAAATTTCTAAATTCCTCATCCATGAGATCTTTCCCCGAATCCAGATTTAAGTACAGGGATTGCAACGGCTTGATCTTGCTACTTCATATATGAAACATTTAAATCTCCCCTTGTCTATCAACATGTACAGAGGATGAGGACAAGGATGATGAGCAATAAAGGCCAGCCATGGTCACTGCATAAGCGGGTGCAAGGCACCCACCTGTGTCATCTCTTCAAGGAAAATGCCAAACCCCATCATACCTGGAGGTGGCAAAATGTGCAATGTGATGTTTGGATAAACTACACAGAAAGCAGAAACATATGTTAAAGTCCTATTTTGCCCCAAATTAAAGTTGGGTGTGAGATAAGGTGTCGATGCAGAGAAAGGACAGATCACTGCAGCAGATAAATCAGAGCAAAATATTCGATTATTTTCTTCAGTGTTGAGAAAGCAGGGCATCATTATTGTGTATCTTTGAGGAGCAAATTCATTACTTCTCTCTCACTGAATGGTTCTGCTGATACAAATCCATCTTTTCTGGGCCATAAAATGATCAAGTGCAACTTAAACACCATAAACATGTCCACAAGATGAATTGCATTTACTTATAAACAATTCTCGACTGAGTGCTTTCCACAAATTTATGTTACATACATATTTTGCTGGTTTGAGAATTGTCGATTTTAAGATCTGTCATCAGTATATATCCCTTGCATATATCTATCTGTGTAAGGATGAGAATCCACAATTTTTCACCCAAAGAAAACTACTCTAGTTGGCCTCCATGTAAATAGCTGCTTGTAGAATTCTCTCAAACAATATTTCGAGGAGCTACCTCGAAAAAAAATAATAAAATACATGTATATAAAATGTATGTAAAAATAAAATTCCTTCTATTTTGTAATAGTTGGAAGGAAATTGTTGAAATGCCAACCTAGTATTTCCTAAAAGTTTTTATACTAAAACATTATACTAAAGTTCTGTCAGATTGTTGCAATATAGTCTTCTGCAGCAACAGAACTGTGGGCATGTCTGAGGGAACACGAACTTTCTTACAAACTGGAATCTGCATGGCAGGAAGCAATAATACATCAGACTTAAGTAAAAGCTCAGACAACTGTCAAAATGGAACTAAACTGGAAGCGGAAAAAGAGTCCAACACCTCTTTAACCACAGACTGCCCATCATCCCGTAACTCCTTGCTCTGGCCCACCTCTAAGACGGCCAGATCCTTTTAAGGGTTTCTGAGAATCATGCGTGCCCTGGATTTGTGGAGCCCACTGTCTGTCTTCACCAGAATGCTAGTAACCTCTTCTGGTCTCTTAGCTCACCTCTTCCCGCCTGATCACTCCTCATAGCCCCAGGCTAGACTCCAGGTCAGTCCTCCTGTCGGAAGACCAGCACCTCAGTTCCTCAGGCCCCTAGACTTTTCTGATGGAGCCACATGAGAATAAACCCCCACATCAGGCAGTCTATGGTATCAGCTTTCTCTGCTGTGTGCTGCCCCGCAAAGAAAGCAGAATGTATGAAATTCATGCTATTTTGACTCAGCAGAGTCACTTGGAAATCCTTCCAAATTACATTCTCTGCAAGGAATATTTCAAAATTTTCTAGATTTTCAATCCACACGGACAATGATCATGTTTTTGGAAGTGATTAGGATCACCCAAATCCACCTTCCTGAGCATTTTTCAGCCCTCTCAAAATAACACTGTTGCTACATTCATTCTCCACCTCCCCACCCCCCACCAAACCTCTTCATCTTCACTTCACTGGCCCCACTCTGTACCTGAAAGGGGAGTCCCTCCCCAAGGCTGGCCTCCAACACTACTGCTTCCTCTTACCACAGATCACTTATCTCTGACTGCCCTCAGGCCTCTATCCTGTGTTCTCATTGCCCCAAATGCCTCCCCTCTTATTCCCACTCACTGCACCCCCCTACCTGCCTTAGGCAAACAAAAACATTATCTTCCTAACACTTCTTCCTGACCCCCCCACCCCCCGATTTTGGTCTATGTTGTTCTAGTTTTCTGCAGGTTTCTCTCTCCCCCACTTAGCTGACCCTTGAGCACATGAACTGCTTACTCGTTTTTTCTGTCCTTCAATATGTTGATAGTTCCAGCATGGTCTTTAAAAAACAAAAAAACCAACCACTATGGTACATGTTACATATGTTATCTACCAGATGAGTATCTGTTGAATAATGGAGACAGTGGAGCCCATGGTCTCTTTTTAATAAATACTTTAAATTTTTTTAATGTTTATATTTTTGAGAGAGAGAGAGAGAGCGCATATGCACACATGCACGCGCGCGCGCACACACACACACACACACACACACACACACACACAAGTGGGGGAGGGGCAGAGAGAGAGAAAGAGAGACAGGGAGACACAGAATCTAAAGCAGGCTCCAGGCTTCAGGCACAGAGCCCAATGCGATCTCACGAACTGTGAGATCATGACCTGAGCCGAAGTCAGACACTTAACCGACTGAGCCACCCAGGCGCCCCTTAATAAATACTTTTCTACTGCATTTTCCAATTCCCTTTCTCTCCTGCAATGTGGGCGGCTGGAATGACTTGCATTTTACTTGTTTCTGACTTACCTGTAGCTATTTAAAGTTTTTAGAGTAAGCATTAGAGGAGATAAAGGGAGAGGGTAAAGAACTGAAAAACAAAGAAAGGTCCTTTTGGAGAGAGGGGTCTGCTGACAGAGAAGAAATACAGTGACAAAAGATTTAGGATAAAGGGGGGGGGGCACTGAGTAGATAAGAGAATCCCTCCAAACACATCAAGAAACAAAAGGTAGTCTTAAATTGCCTTTAAAGGGGTGGGTTCTAGTTAACTTCAGAGCATTTGTTTCTGAAGGTCAAGGTCCTTTGGGTATATAAACTTGGGAAAGAGGCCTAAGAAGTAGGCTTGAGAGGAATCTCCTCACTTAGCAAGGGGGCAGCAGCTGGAGCTCCCCAAGGATATCTGAGAAGCAGGAGAGGGAAGGCTGGTGAATATCATTTTGGAGAACATTATGTTTGGGAGAACATAATTAGCCAGTAGGGTATTTTCAGTTATTTGCTCTGAGATGTGCAACACACCTCCTTCTTCGGCTTCCCTAGGGAAATTTCAGGCAAGTTTATATATCTTTCTTTCTGAGAAACCCAAAGGAGTGTGCTGAGCTCTGAATCCAAATGGACACAAAGGAAAAGACACTGTGTCTGCAATCCTCAGGAGGCAAGGGGCCAGCTGCCCATTTGAATCATGCCCGTGAACTGCGTAATGAGACCCTGACCTGAGCAGGCAGCCCCTCCATCACAGTGGCCCATGAACCCAGAGCCTACCAACTATGGGAATTCTGTCTCCAGGGCACCTGAATCAAGCAGTTGGGCCCCAGCAGGAGGAGCATGGTGGTACAGCCAGTGCACGTGGCAAGGAGGGAGGAGTCTATAATCCACTCCTAGATCTGCCCTGGCTGTTGGTGACACAGATGGGAGGTGTAATGGAGTCTGGAGCATAAAGATTCCTGAAAGAAGGAGGCCCATGCAGAGGAAAGATTATTTGACCTTGTTATCCAGGAAACTCCACAGACATCCTTCTGTGAAGATGCAGCACCAACCAGTCCATGAAGTGCCCCAGGGCCATGGGCTTCCAAACCAGGTCTGAATGCAGCATGTCATGAAGGAGCCTGAGCTGACTGCTGAGTTACATCACATCTACGGAACTATGAAATGGTGCAAAATCAAATAGTGCTTTCTAGCTGACCACGGTCTCAGCCTTCTGCAATAACCAAAAATTACCACCTCTTGATGCTTCAGATTCAGCGCCCTCAAACTTGAGATAATATCGTTTATTTTAGTGTACTTTATCTAGTCGTTTGCAGGTAAATTGAAAGAATAAAAAAAAGACTCGAAGATTCTGATAAGATGGATGTCTTCCAAATTCAAGATCATTACTAATAAGTACTTCTCCCTTCCCCTAAAACCTCTGTAA
Organism: Hyaena hyaena; assembly: GCF_003009895.1. Taxonomy (NCBI): domain Eukaryota; kingdom Metazoa; phylum Chordata; class Mammalia; order Carnivora; family Hyaenidae; genus Hyaena; species Hyaena hyaena. The sequence continues at coordinate 667,369 of NW_024081040.1, forward strand.
AACCAGTGAGGAATAGGGGAAATTATTCTACTTTAAAATTGTGGGAAATTGCGAGGGTGACAGCCTATCCAATTTTCCTTCAAATTACCAAGACATTCAGAGGCAAAGACCCAGAATGCAAACTCTCGACCAGGCATCACTGGAGAGTGGAATAATGAAAAGCTCTGGATTAAGACAGACTCAGATCCTAGCCTAGTCACCAATTAGCTGTGCGACTTTGGCTATATTACACAGCTCCTCCAGGTCTCATTTTCATCTACTGTGAAATGGGCTCAGGATACCAAACTACAGATGAATGAAAAGCATGTGAAACAATTAGCAGGGTGTTTTGGGTGCCCAATAAATGGTAAGTAACTTCTGCACTGTGATCATGTTCCTCAGAAAGGCCCTTTCTTGGATACCACTGAAAGGCAAGGGGTATCTTCAGAGAGCAACTGCTAAAAGGGCAGTTCAAACCATTTTGTGATTTATTTTATTTTTCTAAAGTGTATTTACTTATTGAGAGATAGAGAAAAGGAGGGAGGGTCCAAAGAGAGAATCCCAAGCAAGCTCCACACTGTTAGCGCAGAGCCCAACACAGGGCTCAAACCCACGAAATGTGAGATCCTGACTTGAGCTGAAACCAAAAGTCAGACACTTAATCGAACTGAGCCACTCAGCGCCCCTCATTATGTGATTTATTTCAAAACCAATTGTATTCCCGGATGAGATATAAACCCCTCCTCCCCAAATTCTGAAGTTTCAGAAGGGGAAATATTAATATTTTCTTATAGGGGAAAAAACAAACATGAAATGAAAATTCAAGGCATGGCCAAACCATGGCGACTGCTTTTCTTCTGTGCTTATGACTCGATCTCATTTTTTCTTTGCCATTCTCATATGTGCAGCATTTATTTTGTGAAGGCAAACACAACTGCCCCAAGTGAAAGTGCTATAAAAGATGAGTTGCTTTGTGTGAAAATAAGGGGAGGGAAAGAGGTTTTGTCTTAATTTTTGCAGTGAAAGACAAAAGTTCCCAAAGTGATGAGAGGGGTGCTTAAAAAAAAAAAAAAAAAGGATAAAATATGATTCTTCCAGTCGCGATGTTATTTCTTTCACTTGTTATTTGTGTTTGAAAATAACACACAAAGTGAACACTGGGATCTAAGATGGACCACGGCTTATGCAACACTCCATTTGTCTCGACTGTGCTAATAGCACACACGGGGAGAAAATCTATCAAGTTACTAATAAGCAGAGACTCAGATGCCAACACACAAATCCTTCTGCGCATTTATATTCTATCAAGTTGGGAGAATTTCTGAAAGATGTATGTGTGAAAGGTTTATCTAACAGACTGGAATGGCTCTTATTTCTGTTCTGCCAAATAAAGAGAAATTTCTCTGACTGTAGTAAATATGATTGCTCCAACTCTCAAACTGCAAACTTTCTGGGCATCTCCTCTTCACGCTCCCTGACAGGTCTCTCCACCATCCAATCCTGCAGCTTTGTCAGGGCCTTCATAATTGCCCCCATTTACAGAGGGCCTGTAACGCGGCCGGGACTCAAGCTAAAATATTAAAACACACACAAAAATAGCAGATTTTGAAAGCAGGCAAGGATGTGGAAATGGTGCCCGTGTCTAGGGCAACACTAAAATATGGCCTCAACTCCTAAAAACTGCAGAAAGTAGTGAAATTTAGAGGGCACATTGGGGTGCCTGCGTGGCTCAGTCGGCTGAGCGTCCCAACTTTCAATTTCAGCTCAGGCCCTGACCCCAGGGTTGTGGGATCGAGCCCCGCGTGGGCTCCACAAAGAACATGAAGCCTGCTTGGGATTCATATTTTCTGTTTCTCTCTCTCTCTCCCTACCCTACTCTGTCTCTCTCCCCCACTTGTGCTCTCTCTCAACCTAAATACAAATTTTGAAAGAGGCACACTAAAAAGAGTAAGCAAGAGAATGAGTATGGCTTCAGTTTTCAGATCTGACTTGGGCATCTGGTACCTGGATCGCCTTACTGATCACATGGCCTTGGGCAAGTCACTCCTAATGGCCTAATTTATTACATGCAAGGAATACCCCCATGCTGGCAAGGCGTCCATGTTTGCGGAAACGCCTGGCAAAGTGCCTGTGCTGAGGACAGTGTCCTCCCTTGAAGAGAGGCTGCAAACACAGCTGCCCATAGGGCTTGGCCAGGAACAAAACCCTCCGAGGCTGCCTGAGTACAAGAGTTCAAGACCACGGGCAGCGTAGCGGGGGTCTCCGTGCTATCTGAGCAGCTGCAGTTCTGCTACAGAGGATGGATGACGCTCCTCAGGAGGGCTGAGCCCCGCTGGTAAGGAAGCTAGCAGCCGAGGAGATACAGGCACACCTCAGAGCACGTGACAGAACACACAGCAAGGACACAAGCAGCTTTTGAGACATGAAAGAATTCCTAAGATGTGCTTCATGAAGTCCTATAACAACCTCTAAGGCATGCCAGACAGATGGAATTCAAACTATGATAGAACAGATGAAACATTACCTAGAGACAGAAAGTGGCAGGTCATGATCATGCCCGCTCGGGGCCGGCAGCTAATTCAACCCTGGATGGACCACTGTTGGTGACAAGGACCCGGTCCCGTGCTGGGCCTGCATGCACTCTACCCAAGAAGTGCAGCTTGAGTACCATGCTGAGGAGGCCACCGGCCAGGCACGGGGCCATGGAGCAGGTGCGCACTGTTGCTGGGGGCCCTCGGGCAAAACTCTAGTCCTGCTGAGCAGAGCGGGGAGTGGCTCTGGTAGCAGAGAGACTGGGCAGGTAAACGTGGTGGGACCCTGGGGTCAGGGAGTGCGCTCCGCCCACCTGTGCCCCTTTCTCCGTGTGTGTAAACAGACTTCATAAACTGTGTGATCAGAGGCTCCATTTGGTCCGTGAGCCCTTCTGTGCAGGTGGGACTTGGCAGTTGTTCCCTCAGGCGATCTCCTCTGTGCCCGAGAATGATGAAGTCTGTGGCGCAGCCGAGGGCACGAGCCCCAAACCAAGAGGAGCCGCTGGTTCAGGCCCGGTCAGGGCTGCCCTTTGGGAACACCAGCCCAGGGTTACCACAGTCTCTGCTATCGTACAGAAACTTGAGAAATTTGGGTTTCCATGTCAGATCTCCCAAGTTTGAAACGTTGACAACTCACTGAAAAACTTGAAAACCTATTCAGGCTAAATAAGACACATCATACGCTGCCAGTTTGCTTGCTCTCCCTTAATGCCTTTCCACAGCTCTGTCTGGCCCTGGCCCGGAGGACCCTGACACACAGCTCCTTCAGTTGTAAAAGCCAGATGCCATCTGCCACCTGAAATTTGCCATTTGCTGTGTCTCACCTTCAGGGTCTCCCTGCTTAGGGGGGACCCGGCAGATATGAGAGCTCAACTCCAGGGCAACTCTGAGACTGGAAGGGGGCTCACATGCCTAAGCTCATGCAACAGGAAATGACACCACTGACTGGAGCACTCAGGAGTTCCTCCCAGGTGATCTACGAGCTTATGCTGGACACCTTCCTCAAGGTCACACCTTCCTGCTATCATTCCCCACTTTGTGTCTCCTCTCCTTCTCAGGCCACTGAGCTGGACATCTGGAGGCAAGAGGAGGCGACTGTCCCTGTGGTAACTTCAACAAAAACCACATGACTGAAATTAGGAATGGTTTTGTTTCAGACATCACATGTTCAAGGTGAAGTATATAGTCCTGGGCTCCTTTGGTCCACAAGTGGACCTAAGTGATTCTGCCCATAAGGGCTGACTCCCTGGCACCACATGAAAAGGGCAGGGCCCTGTCCTTCCCTGAACAGCATAAAGAGTGGGGATGACTCGGGTGCCAGGTTGTCAGAGGGCTCCTTAAAGGAGAAAACTACACAACAGGTGCTTCCTGAGCAAGGGGCTGGAGTGCCCAGGTGCCCAGATTAATGTCCAGGGGGTGGACAGTGGGTAGAGGGCTACCTCTCTGTGCAGAACAAAACCAAACCGAGGTCCTCTGCAGGTGGAGACTGCGGGAGCCAGGATGTACATGAGCTGGCGTGCTGGAGGGTGAGGTGGAGAAAGCAGGAGGGAGGAAAGACGCTGGCTTTCTTGCAGTCCAGAAGCTTGATTTGTCCCTACCTGCACTGGACAACGAGGCAGCCACCTCATGGGAAAACAGTGGGTGGGATTCAGTGGGATTCGGTGACTGAACCCACCAGTAGGTCAGAGCACAAGGGAACCCATAGGGGGCTGTTTACAAAGGGCACAAGGGCACAAAATCCCGAAACTCTACAAGGGCTCTGACCAGTAAGAACACCTGGTGAGGTACTTGTTCTTTGAGATCGCTTGTTGAGTGATCAGTCAGGGTCTTTGGGAGGGCTGGGGACTCAGTGAGCTGGGCCCAAAGGCTTACACCCCGAGAGAAGACCAGCTATAAACATGACAATGACTGGGAGAAAACACTGTGACTGCCTCTGTGAGCCCTGCAGTGAAGGGAGGAGACCAGATGAAGGACAGAGAACGGGGGAGAGGACACCACTGTAGAAGTCAGGGCTGTAGGAAGACAGAAGACAATCTCCTGCATGATTACCTACAAGTTTTCACAGGAACAGACTCTCAGGAAACAAAGTATTAAAAAAAAATATATACCAGTGTTGGCTTATTTCTTTATACTATCATGTTAATATGTAAATTAAAGGGCAGAGAATTTAAAATGATGCTGGGAAAATCAGCTTATATCTATAACATAAGAGTATGCCAGCCTCCGTGAGACGTAACCAGAGATTTCCCAGGCCGGCGGTTTGTATCCTGCTGAAATCTAATTTAAAAATTAAATTCTATCCATCCTGGTCCTGGCTGAAAATGGCAAGTGTAACGCAGTGTATTTGATTTCCTGTATCAATCACTGAAAAGCATTTGAAGCAGGAGTTTTAAGATGACTGCTGGAGTCCAGCTAGTGGTATTCCATGGCGGCATGTAGTTGGGAGCAGCACGGATCGTGCTGGTACGTTATGCTGACTAGCAGGTGACATCCAACACCACTCAGCACAGAACGTGCTCTTCTCTGAGAGTAGCTGGACTGACACACCCAGGCTCTCTGCCCGCCAGTGACATCCGTCGGCAGGTCGTGCATCTCTTGCAGTACACGTGGTCACAGTCCCAGAAGGACATGCTACCACGACCTGCTGAGAGGCGTAACTGCAAGGGCCATGGGAACCGATGCCCTTGCCCAAGGGCTCCAGGGCACATGTCCTTCAAGGACGAGCGAAATGGGGGGCAGGGGGGTGGGCGTGCATGACAGAGATGACAGCTTTCTGTGTTGTCAAGTAAGGACATGAAGATAAATACCATTCCACAAATCATATCCATACAATGGGATGCTACTTAGCAGTAAAAAACAAAAACAACAAATTACTGTTCTACTCAGCTATGTAGATAACTCTCCAAAGCCTCACACTATGTGGAAGGAACCAGACACAAGAGAGTAACTGCTGTTGGCCACGTCTCCACAGCACGCTGGGACAGACACTACTCACCTATCGTCACAGACAGCTATGCAGGGCTGGCCGAGAGGCTGGGCTGGGACGCCCACTGTAACGGGGCACAAGAAACTTTCTGGAATGACTGAGAAGTTCAAAGTCTTGATTGATGTGTTGATTATACAGGTATATGCATGTGAAAACTCGTCACACTACACTTAACATGTGTGCATTTCACTGGATGTAGATTAGGCCTCAACAAAACTAACTGAAAAAAACCAAATGGGGCCAGAAAACAAAAACCTATATATGTATCTCTTCTTGTAGTTACTTCATAAAATAAAGTTGTTTTTAATCCCTGAATAAAGAGGATATTAAAAAGATAGTTCTTTTGAAATAAATATTAAATTTTAGTTTAATGAAAAACTCTACTTTAAAACCCAGTAATGGGAACTTCCTGGGGACTCATCAGGGATCAGAAGGTAAGCATTTGAGAATCACTGTTGTGTCCCTCCACCCCCCCCACCCCACCCCCGGCCGGCAAATTCCACTCCCTGTACCTGACCTCAAATAGTACCTTAACCAGGCTCATGACTACTTCATTCAGCAACGAGCAGCCCAATCAGAGCTACCCAACTGGGGATTAAAATGAAAGTGGCCAGGAAGAAAGAATGCCTGAAATAATAATAAATGTTCCCTCAGGAAAGGCAGGCAGAAAAGGGCAGGAGGCAGAGGGGAAAGGAAGGGTCAGGGAGAAAGTGACAGAGCTCTGGGTGGCCACAGCACCGCGCGCTGTCTTCCCAGCCCCACTCTCTGGGGCCCGCAGACTCAGCTCATGGAGACCTGAACCCAGTGGGCCCTTGTGTTCATGGGCCAGCTTGGCCCCTTAAATGAACTAGCAGTGACCAGGAAGCAAGTTATACAGTCAGCTGGGGCCTGATAGCAGTGACAGGTCCCTTCCCTGCTGGTCATGGAGCCTTGCTGTGTGCATTCAGGACCCCAGGAGACCTTTAAGACCATGATAGGGGAAGAGTGGAAAGCAGAAAATGATTTTTGTTTAAAAAAGCAGCAGCAAAGATTTTTCTGGAGTATATATAATAGTATAAAATATCTATATACATTAACATCAGATTTTACTTCAAAGAGTCTCTAAATAGAATAGACTTTAAAAAAAAATACTTAAAAAAAAAATACTTTTTACCTTAGCTGCCTGAAAATCACCGGTTCACCAAGAAAAGACTTTAGTAGTAGCCAAACTGTTATCATAAGTGTGACTCTTTGTTCTAGAAAATTGCCAGTGCATCAAATAGTCACATCATGGATGGAAATGGCTGTGGTGCTTAATTTTAAAATTCAGGAAATTGAGGAGGAATTAACATTCAAAATGGATATGGAAACCAACTCTCTCTCTCTCTCTCCCCCTACGTTCATACACAGCACATACCAATCCAACCAGGCAGGTCTCTTTATCCTCATTTTACAGATGAGGCACAGAGAGGCTATGGCTTGTGAGGTTAACAGGTGGAGCCTGGACAGGACATCGGTGTACCCAGCACTATCCCAACAGCTATGCCTTTGCTGGGGTGCTGCTGTTTTTGTTTTGTTCAGGGGATAGGGATTCTCTGGACAAATGTTAACAAGTCATTCCTGATGCTGATTAGAGCACCTAGAAGAAGTTCAAAAAGGAAGTAGGACAATGAGATGCTTTCAGAACTTAGCTTTGATAATTTCAAAGAAAGCTAAACTCTTTGGATTTGGATATTATGTATTCTGAATTGAAAGTCGGGATTCTGAAAGGTCTCATATGATTTTCTGTATTTGGGTTCTCTAACTTGCCTAATAATAAGTTACTATCTTCACAATTTTGTCCAGATCTGATAAGGCCTAGACTGTCATTTGCCTGCCAGTTTTATGTAGAGCAACTCAGTTTTTGTCCTCATTCTTTTCTTTTTTTAATTACTGAAGTATAATCAACGTATACTGTATTAGTTTCAGGTGTATAATGATTCGGTATTTGTATATATTGTGAAATGATCTTCTCAAGTCTTGTGAATATCTGTCACATACATGGTTACAACATTTTTTTCTTATGATGAGAAATTTTAACATTTAACCTCTTAGAAACTTTCAGACATGGAATACAGCATTATTAACTATAACCATATTACTGTACATGACATCCTTAGGAGTTATTTATTACTGAAAGCTTGTCCCTTTTGACCACCTGCACCCGTTTCATCCACCCCCTACCCCATCTCTGGCAACCAAAACTCTGTCATCTGTATCTATGAGCTTGGTTTTTATTTTTAGGTTCCGTATATAAGTGAGATCATACTAAATAAATCAATTAAGTATCTTCTTTATCCATGGTCTTATCTTTTATGCATGAAATCAATTTAATAGTTATATTTTATTAACACATTTATCTATTAAAATAAAATATATCTATGCACCAATGAAAATCATTGCACGTCCTCTAGTGCTGTGAGCTCTCTGTTTAGGAGAATTCAAATTCTGATCTGGTAAAAGCCAGTATTTGCCCTTGAATTAAAAATACAGAAATCATACATATACCTTCAGAAATTATTTTGATAAATATATATACCATTACACGTATGTATAAAGGGAACTCTGAATACACATACATGCACGCGCGCGCGTGCACACACACACACACACACACTTTCAAATGACTGAGGAAAGAAACTGAGCAGGCATTAGGCATAAAGTCAGGGGCAGTGACTCCATGGCTCATGGAGATGGCATAACATTTAAAAATTTTTTAATGTTTATTTATTTTTGAGAAAGAGAGAAACAGAGACAGAGAGAGGGACAGAGTGCAAGCAGGGAAGGGGCAGAGAGAAAGGGAGACAGAATCCGAAGCAGGCTCCAGGTTCTGAGCTGTCAGCACAGAGCCCTATACAGGGCTTGAACCCATGAGCCGCGAGAACATGACCTGAGCCGGAGTTGGATGCTTAACGGATTGAGCCACTCACACACCCCATAACATTTTAATAAGAAACCACACAATCTGCCAGTAAAGTTCAAAACACCGCCAGCAGGGCCACCACTACCCAGACATCATGTACTCTCAGCAGGGACCTCAAATATATAAATTAATGCCTGGGTTTAAAAAATAAAAAGGAAAACAGTATACAGAAATAAGAATTTGAGAACTTGATTAATTATAAAATTCATCTGCACTGTTTCTCCTGGAAGACTGAAAGAAGACTCATGCATAAAAGGGAGAGCTCTCCAAGGGCCCAAATTTCTTCTCATCTCTGCTAAGAAGAAATTTGGAAACCAATGGTGTGATCCAATTTCCCCATTCTACCAAAGAGAAGACTGAGGCTCAGAAAGGTAAAAGACTTGGTGTCACTCAACAAACCGCAACAGAATCAGAGCCTAAAGACTTCAGCGTCCAGATTCCCCACCTGATGTTCATGTCCAAGAATACCGTCATAGAGACGTATACTGGTGACCCTAGTGGATGTCATTAAATCAATATCCTTGGCTATCCTTGAAAATGAAGAAGTGTTATTAATCATTAATTCTTTGAAGAGAGAAGAGCATCCAGCAATATTTAATGAATTGCTATGAGTCAATGGAACTAAACTGGAAATAAGATGAAGTCATTATTTCAGAAAGTATGATGTAAGGAAGCAGGCACATTTCTTCCTGAAAAGTTGTGTAAATCAAACCATGCCTAAAATGGATTAGGAAAGCTTCCTAAATTAATAATAATAGAAACAACAATAAAATCAGCAGTAGTAATAATAGCAGTTGCTCTAACTTTATGTGCATTGATATCCTTGTAACATAAACATTATTATTCCGATTTTTATAGATAAGAAAATTGAGCTTAAGCCCAGGGACAAGGTGACCAACTGTACTGGTTTGCTTGGGACGAAATGGTTTCCCAGGGTGTGGAAATTTCAGTGCTGAAAGCAAAAAAGTCCTGGATAAGCTGGAAGGGTTGGTCCCCATCCTGTAGGGTTGGTGACAAGAACTTCCTCCCATATCTGCCTGACTCCCCAGCCACCACCACATTCTATGGCATAACTTCCCTCCATGTGCTACAGTCTAGACCTTCCCATATCAGTTGAAAGGAGGGCATGACCAATATGTTATAAAACATGGTCACATGTAGCTTCATCTCCTTTCATATGTATATATATAGACAAAGAAAGCCCTGGGACCCTTAAGCCTCCATTCCTCCCGAAGAGTAAAGAAGGGGCACTTACCTTGACCTCAAACTCAAAGTGCTCGTCCTTCCCTTGCCCGCAGAGCACATAGCGTGGAATACTAATTTTAATTGGGTCCTTCAGGTCGTCTGGATTTGCGCCCAAAGAGCGAGAAACCATCCGCTATCAAAGGCACATCAGATAGGGAGAACAAAGAGAAACCCAGATCACTCTTCAGCAAAAACCATGCTTGGGCAGGAGGGAGAAAAATGTGTTTCAAGCAGAGAAGAGACCATCAAACTAGTAGTTTATTTAGAAAAATGATGGCTTCCTTTGAAAGAGAAATGCTAAGCTTCTCTCATCACAAAAGACCATTTCTTTTGGTATACTATTCCAAGAAATTAGGGCAAGAGCCCTTCAAAATGTTGTTTGGCTTTGAAGTTCCTTCCAATTTATAAGAACAAGTGAAAAAAGAGACAGATTACATATCCCGACTTTTAAAAAAATCAGTGTAAACCAGATTCCTTTCTGAAAAGTCTTGATCATCTGACAAACTTCTTTTTTCTTCACAGACTATCAGACTGGTATACATAAAGCTCCAAAAGCTGGAGATTTTATTCAAATTTACTTCATTTTTAACTTCTAGGCATTTTTATAAGCCAGTATAGTGGAGAAAGCTCTTTAAAACCACAATTGAAATAAATACCAAGTATTTTCTTTAGGCTTCATTTGATTAATAATCAGCCTGGCTCTGACAAACATTTATGGTCTGGGTGTGGGAAGCCAGAGGGGTCTGAGAAAGCAGCATTATGAAAAAAATAAATCTTCAAAATGAGTTGAGTATAAATGGATAGAAATCTCTGAACAATCCTTATCATTTGACTAACCTGGGGCTTTAGAAAACATAAGAAAATACGTTTTTTAAAGCGGTAGCAGGGGCGCCTGGGTGGCTTAGTCGGTTAAGCGTCCGACTTTCGCTTAGGTCATGATCTCGCGGTTCTTGGGTTCGAGCCCCGGGTCGGGCTCTGTGCTGACTGCCAGCTCAGAGCCTGGAGCCTGTTTCAGTCTGTGACTCCCTCTCTCTCTGACCCTCCCCTGCTCACGCTCTCTCTCTCTCTCTCTCTCCTAGAAATAAATAAAATATTAAAAAAAAAAAATAAAGCGGTAGCAGTAATAAAATATTAATTACCGTAATTATAGTTAGCATTTAGTGAATACTTACTATATACTAGAACTATGCTAAACAGTTCATTAATGCATTTCTGCATCATTTCATTTAATCCTCATGATCTCCCTATGAGGTATTAGCTGTTACTGAACCCTACTTATCAGGTGAGGGCCCAAAGGCTGCGAGAGCTGAGGTTATGTGAAAGAGGTAGGTGGCAGAGCTAGGATTTGAACTCAGGCCAACCTAGTGCCCAACTGTGCACCATGACGCCTGCTGGCCCATCTCCATCGCCATTATACTGCCATCATGAAAATTTTGAATAACTACACCCAAGATAAAGTCAGCAAATGAACATTCCAACATACAAAGAATTTAAGAAGATGGAAATTCCATAATTATGCAATAAAATTCACTTATTTGACTGAATAAAAAACACCAGTACCGACCCTTAGCCAGGTGCAATGTGGAAGGTCCAACCTAGCTGTGTGTGAGCAAAATCTCAGATTTCTGGATGACACAGTGGTGTATAATTTGTCTCAGATTACTGCTTTCATCTAGCTGACCCCGTAAACATTTTGGCATGGTATAAAGTTACCAAAGCCTTTTAGAGCATCTAATTTTTTCCCTGCGTGGCTGGTCACCCAAAACAAGAACTGTTCAATTTATGGCAATGGTACACCTATTTAATTGTCCCTAATGTCAAAAACCACAGTGGAAATTCTTTTTTAAAAAAGTTTCTCAATACACGCATTGCCAAAGATCTTTCAGTTCACTGACAGTATGTTTCCAAATTACTGGAAAGGCAGACATTTCCTGAAACACAGAATATGTTTATCCATTTGAAGGGTGAAAAGGAAGAGAAATAATTTAGTGTTTTTATTTATTTTCAAAGAGCACATTTACTGTTAAGAAATGTCTTTGACCTACAAAGGCTATGTTTTAGCCATAAAGTTCTTACTTTGCTGCCTAAGCCCTGAAATCTTTTATGCCATGCTTTTAAAAAATATTTATTTATTTATTTATTTTGAGAAAGAGAGAGAGAGAGAGAGCGCGCGCGTAAGCTCAAGCAGGGGAGGGGCAGAAAGAGAGGAAGATGGAGAATACAGAGTAGGCTCTACTGTCAGTGTGGAGCCCAATGTGGGGTTCGAACCCACAAACTGTGAGATCATAACCTGAGCCGAAACCAAGAGTCAGACACTTAACTGACTGAGCCACCCAGGCACCCCTAGTAACTATATTTTTAAGTAGGAACATAATTTCTTCTCCAGATCTGACACAATCGCTTGGGCAATCAGTTGTGAGCTGTAGCATGTACGAGTTTGGAGTTTGGAGCTGGCAGCTGTGGGGGTTCTGGAGAGCCCCTTCGGCAGAGTGGAATGTGGCTCTAGGGAGCTAAAGCAGCAAGCAACTGATAATACTAGTTGAGAAACGAAGACCCACATGCTCTACCTCAGGAGGAACCTGATCCCCTCCCCGCCCCCCCCCGCCCAGTTAGACAGAAAGGCCAATACCACAGCTCATTTGATGAGGAACTCTCTATGCTAAGAGGCTAGAATGAGGAAAAGGAAGAAGAAAGGTAATTAAATACACTAGGAACAGTGTGTTATCACATGTATTAGGGGTTCTTAAAAAGGTGTGGATAACAACATCAAGTGTAATACACTTGGTATTGAAACTCTACCATTATGGGCATCCCTAAAGCAATTACTTGGGATTGAACGTGGTATTCACTTCAAAGACTCAGAGAGGGGAAAGAGAAGACCCAGAATCAAATTAGGACTTGGTCCTAACAGTCACCCACCCACCCTCTCTGCACCTCAGTCTCATGTTTACAAAAGTGGACATGGTATTTAGCAAATCCCATCTATAAAGCAAAACCCAACTGTGAACCTGAGAGTGTCCCATTCTGTGGGACCTCTGGTCAGAGGCAGGCTGACAAGTAAATTCCAGCAGGATTTGAAAACTGTGACAGGGGTTTATATTATTTACAATTTACAATTTACAATATGGAAGCAGTCCAAGTGTCCGTCAGTAGATGAATGGAAAAGGAAGATGTGGTGTGTGTGTGTATGTGTGTGTGTATGTGTGTGTGTGTGTGTGTACACACACACAATGGAATACTATTCGGCCACAAAAAAGAATGAAATCTTGCCATTTACAATGAAATCGATGGAGGTAGAAAGTATTATGCCAAGAAAATAAGTCAGAGAAAGACAAATACCATATGATTTTACTCATATGTGGAATTTAAGCAAAAAACAAACAAGCAAAGGGAAAAGGTAAGAAAGGAGGAGAGAGAGACAGACAGACACATCAAGAAACAGTCTCTTAACTATAGAGGACAAACTGCTGGTTATCAGAGGGGAGGTGGGGGGGGGTAGGTTAAATAGATGATGGGTGTTATACGGAACCTGTTGAATTACTATATTCTACACCTGAAATGAATATAATGTTGGATGTTAACTAGAGTTAAAATGGAAACTTAAAAAAAAAACAAAACTGTGATGGGGGCACTGAGTGAGAAAAACTATGAATATACACATGGCTATCTGAAATGTCATGACTTTTACTGAGGGAGAGCTGCAGCCAAAACCGCCCAGGTAGATTATTAACTAAACAATGGAGACTTCATTTTAACTTTCTAAGTGCCTTTTCTTATAGGCACCCTTAGGATATACAGCAAACACTGGGATCTTTTACTGAGCACCCGCCAGGTGCCATTCACAAGGCTGGGTCCTAAGAATACAAAATAACTTCTACAAAGTCTCTGTAATTTCTAAGACCTTAAGGTTTTTCTCAACTGCATCAAATTTTGAACAAAGATTTGGTTTTTCCACTCCAGATGGATTACATTCTAAAGTTAGCCAACTTAGCTTTCTCCTTTTATAAGTCAACATTCGAAGTGGGAGAAGACTGAAACTGATGGTCTGGTTACTACATAGCCAATTTAGGACTGGAAAGTTCTAAGAATTTTATAATTGTGAAATTAACCCCTAATGAAAGTTGTTTGAAGCTTGGGCTCATAGATCCTTTAAAGACAAAAAACTCCTGTCTTTGCAAATTTAACTGGGGACATGAAAGAAGTAGAAACCATTTATCTGGGAGGAACTGGATCCTGTAATGTTGATGTGTGTAGCTCACCTAAATCTAGGACGGCCCCTTATATACCGGCACCTGCCTATGTACCACAGAACACAGTTCTAGATGTGATACATAAGCCACTGCCCCAATCACAGGATCAGACAGCAAAGTTTAACCGCATCCCTTGCTGAGAAGATGGATATTTCTCTCTTCATTATTTAGCATGCTCTGAGAAATATTCTCAGAGTCCTCGCTACCACCCATAGCCACAGTTCACTTCAATCTCAGATTTCAGAGTAACTCCATATTAACAAGCATAGAGAAATGTACAACTCTGGAAATGAGTAACTGAAAAATAACTGCTAAGGATCTGAAGATGTTTGAGCTTTTTTATCTATAGATAGATGAACAGAGAGACAAATCTAAAGAGTATGTGTTTCCATCAAATCACTGTTGCAATGTGATTTTTGGAAACTATATTTTAAAGTCAATTTCATGAGAAATGTAGAATGCTCAGAATATAGTGTGAAAGGTTCCTGACATTCTCCTAAACTATGTTTATGTTGGAGAGGAAGGAAAACTAACACAAATGTCTCCTAAATTTATTTGAAAGTAGCTATACTTTGAATATCTTGAGTTGTACTCTAGACAAGTAAATGTATGTTATGTCATGTTATATCCTATTATTTAAGGGAGCTTTTAAATTTCTATGGCACTATTTATTTTGGAATCAGTAATGGTTTCTCTACATGTGGCAAAGAAGATACTTAGACGTGGAAGGGAAGTTGGTCATACATCACTGGAGGAGGTAAAGAAACATGAAGAGCTAGATACACATCTTAGAGCAGATCTGGATAAATATGCAGTACATTTCAAGGAACTTTAAATGCCTTGTGGAGTAGTTCTATATAGAAATGAAAGGTCAAGGAAAAGTACATAATTAGTAATTTGGATTATACTTCTATACATAAGAAATATCTTTTAAAATAAAATACAAAGAAATACTCTTCTGGTAGCTTTTAATGCAATAATGTATTGTGTCACCAAATATACTATTTTTCTGTTGTTGGGGAAACACTATAGTTAGGTCCTCGGCCAAAAAAAACCAGGCAGATCACAGGCTACATTTCTTTTAATGTTTTTTATTTATTTCTGACAGAGAGCGACATCATGAAGAGGGGAGGGTCAGACGGGGAGGGAGACACAGAATCTGAAACAGACTCCAGGCTCTGAGCTGTCAGCACAGAGCCTGACACAGGGCTTGAACCCACTAACCGTGAGATCATGACCTGAGCCGAAGTCGGACACTTCACCACCAACTGAGCCACCCAGGCGCCCCAATAAAGGCTACATTTTGAATATTCAGATTAGAATCTTCTCTTCCCACTAAGGCTGTCTCCTTCAAAAGGGACAAATTAAGGAAATTATTAGGAAGCGGCATTAACATCCACTCAGATCAATGTCGACACTGCAGAGGGCACAGAATGGACCAATTCTACGGAGAGTCATCAACATTTCCCCTAAATACTCTAATTATGTACCAGATGGCTGAATTTTGTGTATGCTCTGACGAGAACAAGGTCAGACCTAAGTACTGCCGTCTGATCTCTTACAGCCAAATACCCAAGGTTTTCTAAAATACAGGCAAACCTAGGCTTTTATCAGCTTTAACAAAACTGCCAATTTTTCCTTCTCTGTTCCCAGGATAGCATATACTTCTATTCCCTCCTTTTTTTCTACCACACATGCATATTGATAGTTCTAATTGGAGCTATTACACATCAAGGACTTCCTAGGCCTCAGCCATTTGAAAACTGATGTCTGGGGCAGATGGAGGGCTAGGGGGTCAATTACATTTTCAAGTATCGGCCATGTTATCAGAAGCAGAGAATGGTACTTGTGTGAGCAAGTCTCAATTATCAATAAAGAGCCAAGATATGTTTATATTCATTTCTGGAAGGTGAAGCCTGCCTCTGTCATGAAGGGATTTTGTGCTAATAGCACATCGTCTCTGAAGGCTAAGTACATAGAGCTGAACTGGAGTTTCCTAAGAGATGTAGCCACACATGCTACAGGTATCTCCTGACCATGTTGATCAAGGTGAGGACTTAACACTATCAGGGCATGAAGAAACAATGCTAACCTTATCTTATCTTAAAGTAAGTCAAGAAGACTTGCATGAGGAAATAGAAACAAGGTTTTCAAATAAAGGAGTATTTCTTTTTTTTTTTTTTTTGCTATTAAACATTTGTTTTATTTCAGTTTACTTTCTTTTTCTTTTTATTACAGTTTATTTATTTTTTTAAATCATTTAATAAAATAGAATAAAATAAAGTACAGAAAATGAAATAGAATAAAAGTTTTTAAATAAAAAATAATTTAAAAAGAAATCAAAATACTAAATTTTTTTTTTTTTTTTTTTTTACAAATAGTTTGTCAAATTAGTTTCTACATAACACTCAGTGCTCATCCCCATAAGTGCCCTCCTCCATGCCCATCCCCCCTCCCCCCCACATCCATCAGTCCTCAGTTTTTGTCAGCATTCAAGAGTCTCTCATGGTTTGCCTCTCTCCCTTTCCCCCACCATTTCCGCCCTTCTTCTCCCCCTTGGTCCTCCGTCAAGTTCCTCCTAATCCTCCTATACGTGCAAACATATGATATTTGTCCTTCTCTGCCTGACTTATTTCGCTCAGCATAACACCCTCAAGGTCCATCCATGTTGCTACACATGGCCAGATTTCATTGTTTCTCATTGCCATGTAGTATTCCATGGTATAGATAAACCACATCTTCTTGATCCATTCATCTGTTGATGGACACTTAGGCTCTTTCCATGTTTTAGCTATTGTGGAGAGTGCTGCTATGAACATTGGGGTACATGTGCTTAAAGGAGTATTTCTTTAATTTTGATATATATCATTAGGGATACATTACACAGAAAATGACAAGCTGTTGAACATAGATATTTGTGGAATGTCTTATTTACCCTCAGTAGACTTACGGTAAATCTGAAAGGATTGGCTCACATTTCCTGATTCAGAATTCTTACTGGAATAGATGATTTCATCCATATAGACCTGAGTTGATCAATGTGATTTCAAAATTTAGAAAGACTGGGTATCTGATGAATGTTTTAACTTAAAATTATTAAAAATGTTACCATCTTTCTCTAGATCATCAAGGACTAGTCCCTTTAACGGTCATTTTCTCTGGATAACTCACCACTAAATGGATAAAATTTCAAAAAGACTATAGAGTAGATCTAGTATGAGTGAGAACAAGGCAACAATTGCTGAGTGGTTCTTATACCAAACATAAACATTGACAGTTTAGGATGTTCAGGGGGGAAAATCAGGTTTTCTCCTCTCCAATTCTACAATGTCAAGGATTAGCCATGAAAGTATCACTCATCTTCACTCACTAATTTTTACTGAGCCCTAGTTGTGGTTCAATCTGTGCTTAGTTCTAAAGCCCAAGAGGAACTTAAGTTGGGAGAGAGGGGAGGATTCTTTCAGGTATCTGTAGAGCATATCCTTTGGGTAAAGGAGCGACATTGAGCGTACAAGGTTATCTATACCATATTCACATTATGACTTTACCCAGGCTTCTCTTCTATAGGAGATTAAAATGCAGAGAGCAAAAGGAGACATAAGTTTCATACAAGGGAACAAGGGAATTGCAAAGAAACCTGCATGGGGATTTTTTTGGGAAAAAAACAACAACCCATAAAAAGAGAAACAATCTTCAATGTCTAGAAACGCCAATAAAAGAATTTACAAGTCAGAAAAGAATCAATTTCATAAATCTTCCAAATATTTATCCCTAATATAGTCATTCCCATGAGATAAAATAAATCAATAAAAAAATTTACCCAGACAATGTGACCAGGAACAGAGAATAGATGTTCCGGACTAAGAAGGCATGGGTTTGATTCCAATTCTCAATCAAGTGATCCTTTCTGAGTTAAATTACCAAATATGAAGTGCAGATTGATGATAATTTGTCCATCCCAGGAGTATCACTGTGGGACTCAAAGGAACAGAACATGGGAAAGAAGTTGCTATACTGTCAACCACAATATAAGGGGGGCTGGGACTGTTATCACCGTAATCCACTGCCATCTTTAGCAACCAAAGATTTTAACCAGATGTTAAAAGGCAGGAGGAGGGGCTCCTGGGTGGCTTAGTCGGTTAAGCTTCCGACTTTCGCTTGGGTCGTGATCTCTCGGTTCGTGGGTTCGAACCCTGCGTCGGGCTCTGTGCTGACTGCCAGCTCAGAGCCCGAGGCCTGTTTCAGTCTGTGACTCCCTCTCTCTCTGACCCTCCCCTGCTCACGCTGTCGCTCTCTCTCTCCTAGAAATAAATAAATAAATAAACAAATAAATAAATAAATAAAAGAAAGGCAGGAGGAGTGGTTTACAAGAGACTCTCTTTCCTTCTTACTAACTGAACCATTCAGTTCCATTCCTTACAAAGAAGGTCTTAAAAAATTACAAAGGTGCAACCCTGGCAAGAGATTCGATGGTGGTGGTTTGGAAACCATGTTGTGTAAGAACCAGCGGAGGAACTGAAAGATGTTGGAGGTAAAAAAATAAAAATCAGAGAAAGTGAGAGAGATAACAGTCTTCTCTGAAGTTTCAGTCACGTTATAACACAGACTGTGGAACAGAGATGTTCTATTCTGTTACAGAAGAATGTAAATGATGGATGGGCCCTGCAAACGGAGATTACAATAGAATGATGATGGAAAGAATGGCCTAATAATGAGAACGCTGCTCTGAGGTAAACAGTGAGCACCCCTGGAGGTGTCAATAAAGGACTGAACTGGAAAGCCAGTTCAGTAAGTAAAAGTGAAGTAAGTAACTTTAATAGTCCCATGACATATGTTCTTTCCAGTACCTAAATACTGCCATTAGGGAGAAGTCCTACAAGTTTTATCTCAATTTTATTTTAAACAGAGCCTTAGGACCTTGACATAATATATCCATGGCAGACTGAACTATTGGTCCCAATTTTTCTTTTCCCTGCAGCAGCATATATCCAGTCTTGCCACGGCTTCTTGGTGGATGGAGTATTCCCTGCCCCTGGACTTTGGACTTGGCTGCATGACTTGTGTTGGCCAGTGGGACAGTGGCAGACATGATGCATCAGCATCTTCTGCTTCTGTGATCATTACTGTGGCCACTGACCCTTCAGCACAGACCTCAAAATGAGTCATCAGGAGTAGATCAACTCTATCTAAACTTCAGATGACCCACAGCCTACAAATAGAGCCACCTCTATCTACTTACAACCATCGGTAAGAAATAAAAGCTTTCTTTATAAAGAAATAAAAGCTTATATCGGTAAGAAATAAAAGCCACTAAAATCGAGGGGGGGTTGTTTGTTACCCAGCAATAGCTGACTGACATAATACCTATCACAAAAGATATCTTAAATATAAAGCAGAATTGTCTAAGATGCAAATTTAGACAATTAACAAAATAACCTCACTAGACACTGGTCTAACCAATAAGACTGCCTGACCTTCAAAGAAGCATTAATAAAAGTGCTCTAGGGGCGCCTGGGTGGCTTAGTCGGTTAAGCGTCCGACTTTCGCTTAGGTCATGATCTCGCGGTTCGTGGGTTCGAGCCCCGCGTCGGGCTCTGTGCTGACTGCCAGCTCAGAGCCTGTTTCAGTCTGTGACTCCCTCTCTCTCTGACCCTCCCCTGCTCACGCTGTCTCTCTCTCTCTCCTAGAAATAAATAAAACATTAAAAAAATAAAAATAAAAAATAAAAGTGCTCTAATCTATTTATCATTCAAAACTTGAAACCATCTAGGAAAAAGAATGTAAATAAAAATACCGTAATTATTACTGCTGGGAAGCTTAAGTATTCTCTCCAAAGGATGCACTTACATTTTTTAAGTAATGAGAAAAGGAAGACAAACTGTTTTGAAATGTTCTTCAACAAAGACTAAATAAATTCACCCTGCCAACCACAAGTCTGTAAAACAGGCAGCTGTGAGGAAAATGGATTTTAATCAAATTCAGATGAAATCAGTATTTCAAAGTACTCAAAGAGGTATTGTCTAGAATGCATTAAAAAGTTCCACAATGTAAATGTTTATGCCTGTGCTACAACAATGCAAATGCCACAGAACAAAGCATGCATGAACCTACTTTTTATTTTCTGATGCAAGAACTAATTACAACTGAGACAATCCTGCATTAGGCTGAGTATGGAGATGCTCACACCTGCTCTCTCTAGTAGCATCATGGGTCCAGAACTCCTAAAGAATGAGCCAGTGGAGACAGAGGGGTGGTCTCCAGGACTGAAGCCACAGTGGATAATGGCTCAAACACTCTTCCCCTGGCTTCTACAGGGACAACCTAAAGTATGACAACCTTACTACTTACTTTATGAATAGTAAATCATATTCTCATATCGGGGACCATATTTGATCTCAAGATAAAAAGTATGCTTAGGTGAGAGAAGAGACATGTAAAATTTGAATTGCCGGAGGCCTCTTCTATTATGTGGTGAGATCTGAGTGTAACCCTCATTGTGGCCTCCCTGGGTCATAAAGCAGACAGAGGACGTTACAATGAATAATAGGACTTTTATGCAATGCTTGCATTTGCTGCATGCTCCATCTATGAACAATATCGAAGACCATAATTTATAACAGAATTATGCTTTTTTAAATCTATGAAGACAAGCAAGCCTGTCCAATATTTTTCATTCTTTGTTAAAGTTTCTACACTACTTACGTACTGTTTCCCTTCCAACTATACTGTCCCCTCTGCCAACATCTTAAATTTCACTCCCTCTGCCCTTCAGGATCATTAGTTCTGTTCTTCTTATCAAGGATCCTCAAGAAAATAATCAATGGGGCAATTTTTAAGAAAGCATTTGCTGAAAAAAGCAAAAAAAGTGAAGTTAAGTGAAAATTATTGATACAATATTAGAAGACTCCCAAGGTTCATTTAAGAAATTCCTTCCACAGTAGAAGATCTTCCAGCCAAAAATGTGACAAGCTAATTTTAACGACATCCTCATCAAAGACTCAAAACCCTTCATGTACAAGGGAATAGGGTGGAGGGGTGGAAGTGACAAAAACAGGCTCTACCTAAAAACATCTGAACTCTATTGCCTCAAAAAGACAAAAAGTTTCTACTTGATTACTGCAGACAAGACAGCAGCCACCAGTGTGTGGATCCTAACACACTCTCCAGTTTCCTGCCCTTTCCTGTCCACCCCTGGGGAAAGGAAAATTAATGACGAAGTGTAGAACACATTAAGTAGCTCATTAGTTCTGATGGGGAAAGAGGGAAGGTCTGAACTTCCTGGCCAAAGGGAGCCGGTGAGTTTCTGGATGGGTTAAGCTTTGACACTGCCCCTACTGGTGATTAGGAGTAGAAATGAAGAGGGGGCTATGGCATTTACATTGTACATTATCCAAAGGTCTGACCAGAAGAGAAAAACGACCCCTCCATGCCAAGGCTAATATAAATGGCTTCATGGAATCACTCATTTGCTCAACTGCCTGCAACATTCCATGAGTAGCTACCATGATCCCAGCTAGAAGTGGAAGCAGTGAAGAATCCACCTTCTTCCTTCTAAGACTCTGAAATTTGGTAGAACATACACATCCGAGAAACAGGAGAACAGTGGCTGTGCAACCCAGGACCAGATGAAATAACTAATAAATATAAGACATGTGACCCAATTCCTCATAGGAATGTTGAACAGAAATGGATAAAAGAGAAAGGGTCACTCAGAGGAGACAGAGATTCTGAAGAGGCCAGGTTTAAGCCTCTCACAGAGGAGGAAGGCAGCTGACTACCAGATCATATGTTGTGAAGAGAGATGTACCTGAGGCCTCCAGGGGCATAACTCACCTCAGAAGGGAGGCCAACACTGACTGGCTCAGGCCACAGAACACGCTGGTCAGAGGCTGTGTATGATGTTAGGGAGGGAGGCCAGAGGGAAGAGCTGAATGCCTTCTGATGTGACCCTGCAGCTGATAAGATTGCTTAAAGAAGCTGTTAGAAAAATTCAGACTTGAAGATGAAGAGCCTTTCCAGGACAGAAATATAAATGCTCAGAGAAAGTACTGCCATGTAGGGGGCATGTGGCATAGGGAGAAGGGTTGTCAAAACTAAACCAACAAATAAGGAACTGAAAGCACACAGGTTGGAAAGCAATAGTCAAAAGGTCTGAAAGGAGGAAGGAAAAAGCAATTAACTGAGGAAGAAGACACCGCAGGCCATGTGGTGCTGTCTCCATTCCATGTATTATAGTGAGGGGAGGGTATTTTAAATCCCTGGGTCCTTCCAGGAAGCTTGATGCATTACTAATGTGCTCTGCTACAGAGCTGTCCTAATCATGGCTAAAACGGAGGATGTCAGTGAAGGTCATTGCCAACCGGGCACTTTTTCAAGCAGCACAAATTAGCCTGCTGGAATCCAGCAGACACAGACAGATTCCAAGCCACTGTACTCAAAGTCAACATGAAGCCAAAAACAATCAGAAATGCTTTAATCACCCAACAAATAATGAGGCAGACCCATATTTACAAGGCTGAGGTTCAGGAAAAGGAAGCAGGGTGGTGATAAAGGTATTTTATCAGTGTTCTCCTATCCCCTATTTTTTTTTTTTTTTATTGTAGATACTTAACATATTTACATTTCCAATTTCAGAGGTCTGCATTTTTCCAGTTTCAAATCAATTAGCTACATAGAGCTATTCCGGGTCCTTGACTATTCTTACAATGTTCGTTTTATTAAAAATCTCAAAAAATATGCAAAGTATTTTTACAAGTTCCCTCCTGAGAGCTTAGTCAAGTGTGCGATAAGCCACAGAGCCTCATCCTGAGAGCTGAGGGTCAGTTTCCAGACCTCAGGTGCCCCGTTCTGACTGCCCACAGGACACAGCATGCCAGGGAACAAATGGATGTTCTGGGCTTCTTCAAAGTGCTCAGCTGGGCTATTTCTTGAATCTGATGGGAGTCTGAGTTTTTCTGAGAAGACAAGTCGGATGGTTGACAAGGTTTTTTTCTCCAGAACCACGACATACCTGAATTCGCTTAAAGCGCGGCATCTGGTCACATCAAACCGTGTGCGTGGAGGAGGTGTGTTTAGACACTGAGCACGGGGATAGAAAACTTGATCTTCCCTCAAAAGGGCAATGTGGGTGTTCAGAAGGACTAAGGACTGGAGGCTGTCTCGGCCGGGGTCACTCTCGACTCTGACAGTCATGTAGAGCAGTAACTGTACCTCTGCCAGAGAGGGGATGTTGACTTCCATATTTCCATGCAGAAAGTAAATCATGTCAACCAAGGTATCCTGGAATCTAGATGACAACCGAACACCGTCTGCCAAAACTAAATCAGGGATTTCTGCTTTCCAATCAAGAGAAAGCTGAACCAGATCTTGCTGGAACAAAGGATGATTAGTGTGGATGGCGGCCTCAGACTCGGGCATCAGGACACACAGGAGGTCATGGCAAATCTGTTGACAGAGGGTTTTGTTGTAACTAAACACAGTGAGCAGGAGACTCTCTGCAGAGCTCAAGAATCTAATGCTCTGCCCACCAAAACTGATTTGAATTTCCTTTAGTCCAGAGAGGGGCAGAGCATGAAAAATGCCCACTGAGCCTGGAGGGCTATCTGACAGAACCAGAGCACACAGCATGAAAGGAAGCAGGAGCAGACATGCTGGCTGAGGCTCCGGCTTTGTGCAGTTTGCAACAGCTAGCCAGTAAACACCTCTGGCTTCCTTCACGTCACCCAAAAGTTCTGGTACGGAACGAGCCATGTGCTCAAGAAAGTCCTTCAAAGGCAGCTCCTGAAGTTTCAGCATCGGGGCTGGGAATTGCACAAGGGTTTGCTTAAACGCAGAGATCCTTCTAGAATCTTCACATCCTAGGCGACACACTGAGCTTGGGGATCCTGCAGCCGCAGAGGTAGCAGTAAGGCCTGGCGCTCTGAAAGGCACCACACTCTCTGCGAGCCTGGCAGCCCCTGCCTCTCCACCATCGCTGCTGCCAGCCTGAGCTTCTCTGGGGAGAGCATGAGGCTCGGATGACGCCATACGTGACTTCAGGGGTGTGTCCAGCGTAAAGTGTTTCAGAAATGGCAGTCGTCTGATAAATGTCATCATGTGGGAGGTGAGCCCCCTGGGGTCACACAGGCCCCCCACATGCCCCGCCTGGCGGATCACCTCTGTGCCAGCCTGTAGTAGGTGACTGCTGGTATCTTTATAAAGGTCTGCCAGCCTGTGGTAAAAAGAGCCCGGCCCACTGTTTCCTTCTGTCCTGACATTTGCCAGGGACTGTGGAGAGCCAGCTTTTTTAGCATCTAACTCTTTATTGACTTGCTGCTCACCACAGAACTTCCTGGCGGGTGCATCCTGAGGAATGCCATGGGAATCACCATCCTCACTAGAAACCGTTTCAGAAAGGACCAAGCAAAATAACTTGCTTTGTCTGGTCTGGTCGCTTCCATTAGGTAGAGGTGCTTCTTGGGACAAATCCTGCAGCAAACTCCAGCTGGACTCGATTCGCAAGCTGTGTTCCTCTTTATGAGTCATCAGCTCACGGAAATGTCCTGCCCTATGCTGCTGTTTTGTGTCGCTGGTGCTGCTTTTGTTAAGAAATGTGGTTTCAGGTAGACTGAAACGATTTGGTTGGAAATGGCCTGCACACTCGGGATGACCGTATCCGCGATCACTGTTCTGCCATACCTCGTGACCAGAGGGCTGATGCCTTCGCTGGTGGGCTCCCTTGCGCGATGCTGAGGAAGGAGCAGGAGAGGCTGAGATACTGTGTGTCGTGGGAGGACCTGGGTGGTCATTCAGATCCACCTCCCTCCCCTCTTCTCTGCTGGAAGCGTCAGTGACCTCTCCGGGTAGCAGCGGGGCAAGATACCTTTTCTGTTCGAGATGTCAAAACAGTTGAAATGGGGGTTGGCAGCACCTTTTGCAAATCTTTCTGCACATGAAGATTCCTGCAGTCATTGGTTTCATTTTGTAGATTAATGCAGAGGCTAACGTGAAAGCCTAAACTATTCACATTGATTGATACATGATTTAAGAATGGATGTTCTGATTCACACACAGGACATCAATTTCCATATTATTTACCTTATAAATTGCCGAGTATTTGAAAGAAATATGTTGTATGGGATTGACCCACAGTATCCATTTCTTGGTCTAATATTTCAACTGCTCCAAAATAAATCCTAAGATCTTTGATTCAATTTGCAAAAGGTCAGATTTAGTTGTGAAAATAAGTCCATGACCATATGTCCAAAATGTAAAAGTCATGAGGGCATACTTAATGAAAAATCAGATGACAAAGCCAAAAGGAAATTGACAAGTATCTAAACCTCAGTCATATTTCTCTTGCCTCTTGGTTCACTGCATGGGAATCTTTAATTATACCTGCCCCGGTTAGATCGCCATTTCCAGAGCTACAAACCAACACTGTGAAAGGTTTCCGGGCACAGGCCAGGCACAGTGGACACAAAGAAATAAAAGGCAATGTCCTACACTTCACAGGGTTATCTGCTAGAGAGACAGATGTCCAGAGGAAGACAATGTGGACAGCCGGGGTGGAGGCATGGCAGTGGCCAATGTCAGCTAAGCCTCCTGTGGAACACCCAGCCCTTCACTTCTTGCTCTCTGTTCTGTAATATATGGGCGCCATCCGTAAGATTTCTACCACCTAGGTTTGTGTTTTTTTGTTTTTTTAATTTAGGAATATATGGGGAAGACACGTCCCTCAGTGGAGGAAAATACTACAAGTAAAACCTTACAGATCATAGGCCCAAATAAATCTCGGTTTGACAATCCACCAGAGAAATAAGTGAATCACCCAAGAGTATGTCCTTTGAACTACTGCCAACTCAAAGTCCATAAAACGAGCAGGGTTTTTAAATGTGGAGAAGTGTTCAGTTTCATTTCCAAACCCATATCTGATTCTGATTATATAATTCTGCCTTTTAAATGCAGACCAAGGGAAAGGATACTGTTACAAATGAAAAACTGGGCAAGGGGCCCCGATCACAGTTACACACCATTCAAATAAAGTCCAAGCAGTTTTCAACTGGCAGGATTCCGTTTAATTTTAAGTCCATATAATAGCTTGCCTCCCCTATTAGCCATTAATCTCACTGGGACTTCAAAATTCTAATTATGCAACTAAACATTAAGAAAATTTAATCACCCAAGCATGCCATAATTTAAGGCAACCTTATCAATCTGAAAAATCATTACCTACCTCATATTTTAGCTTACGTTGAATGGTGCCATTATGGAGTTTCTCATTATCCTGATAAGAAAATAAAAAGCCCTCTATATTAAATTATAGCTTGTTCATAGCGGGAAAAGAAACTGATTTGATTAGAAATATTTATGGGAACAAAATTCTAAAGAAACATACTTACTCAACAATTATATCCTTTCTATAGAATATATGTTCCCGAGGTAAATATGACTATCAATCTGTCTGTAGTAAGAAAACTGAACCATCTATTCCTAATCTTGAAATTCTAAGAATAATATTAAGAGCAAAATTTCCTTAGGACCCTTCTTAATTTGCAGAACAGAAATGAAATGTTCCTATTTTGATAAAAATCAACATCACAAATACAGATCTTCTCAAAAGCAAAATTATAGATCTACTCAGGATGATTTATCAAGCAAAATTAAATACTTAAGGAAACTGGTTGTATTTTTTGGAGAAAACACAAAAATGTTACATGTAGAATCTTTATAAATCAAAGTAAATAAAGCATTTTAGTAGACTCTATATTCACTTCAGAAGTTCCTTCAGAAGTAAAAAAATTTAAAATAAAGTTTCTCCTGAATCAATACTATTTATAACATATTAATCTCCACCCAAGCAAAAATTAATTTTTCTAGAAAATTTTGTATCTTAATTTTCTCACTGAGAAACAATAATAAGGGGGCCCATCACCTCAACCACCACCAACTTATGGAAAGGTTACCTTGAAAACGAATGACACGGGCACCCAGGTGGCTCAATGGGTTAAGCACCCGACTTCAGCTAAGGTTATGATCTCATGATTCATGAGTTCAAGCCCTGCGTTGGACTCTGCGGACAGCTCAGAGCCTGGAGCCTGCTTCGGATTCTGTCTCCCTCTCTCTCTGCCTCTCCCCAACTCACACTCTTGTCTCTCTGTCTCTCAAATATAAATAAACATTAAAAAATAAACTTTAAAAACTAAAAAGAAAAACAAGAAAATGAATAACTGATGGCTTGGCTCTGTCAGCTCACCCTTGCCACTTCTGCAGATGCACTGCTATCCTCGCCGATCACACGACGCAAATCCTGAAGTCGTCTTTGGACTTCTTCTTCAATGTAAGCACTGATCCTGCAAACAACAGAGATGCGGGAGGTGGTACATAAAGATTTCTGACCACAGGGGTGCCTGGGTGGTTCAGCCAGTTAAGCGTCCGACTTCGGCTCAGGTCATGATCTCATGGTTCGTGGGTTCGAGCCCTGCGTCAGGCTCTGTGATGACAGCCAGCTCAGAGCCTGGAGCTTGTGTCAGATTCTGTGTCTCCCTCCCTCTCGGGCCCTCCCCTGCTCACGCTGTCTCTCTCTCTCTTTCTCTCTCTCAGAAATAAATAAAACATTAAGAAAAAATTTAAAGATTTCTGACCACAGAGAACATCTGAGACCCTTAATTTACTATACCCTTCAAAAAGAAGAGCTCTCTCATTCTAAACCTCAAACATAATAACTCGGGACCTTTTTCTACTTTCTAAGAAATGCAGTGACATGTGTTCACTCTCTGGGTTTTCCTCAAACAAGAGAGAACTGGACAAATAACAGAATCTTGAGAATACAAGGGAGATGACGTGATCCCATCCATGTCTCCCCTGGTTCTCCTTGGTGGAACCCTGGCTCCTGGGCACAGACGCTGGTTTCAAAAGGCTCCACGGCCTCTGACCAGACTCCGAGACCCACACTTCATTCACCAAACCTCAGTTTCTTCACTTGGAAAATTGTGAGAGTTATTTCTCATATCATAAAGTGACTTAAGTGGATTAAAAGGTGGGGGCGGGGGGAAGTGGGCACAATCACTATGAATCTTCACCATTCCCAAGGAACAGTGGCTTGAATGGTTTCTTCTCTTTCTTGTCTCTCTGGGAGAAACCACATTTTAAAGGTCCTCTACCTTTCAAACTGCCTGGTATGTGGCCAAGACAGTGGAAGCAAGAAATGTTGATGATTGAGGCAGTTGTCAACTAAATATCTGGTACCCTAAAGAATGGACGTGAACTTGTATGAAGCACAAGAATCCACCCAGAGAAACCAGTGAGACTGAAGAATTTTAGTCCCAGCTAAAATCCTTCTCGTGGCTCAGACTGCCCACACGGTAGGCTTGCTGAGTTCCAGACTCTCCCTCCCCCATACAGACACCGATTAGATGGATTACTTAACATGAGTTGTGTCGCATGTTTACTTCTTAGCACACTAAAAAAAGAATCTGGTTTCATCTCTCTAAGCATATGTGTAATCCTAGAAACATTTCGGTACTACTAACCAAGTCTTGATGATTTCCTGAATCAAGAGGTAAAGAGATTAAAATTTTAAGTAAAAGAGCACAGAAGAATGGATAATAAAATGCAGTAGTTACCTTTCAGTAATGCAAGGAAAATCATGTGCAGCTGACCCAGGGCCAAGGGCACGTACAAATGTTTTACTCCTCTGGATCTTTTACTTAAAGTTTAAACTAGCTTCACTGAAGAAGTGGACCTAGATTTAAGGGGCTACAGAGGCTCAGACCATTCTGAATACATTTTGATATCCAAATACATGTCACCGAGCCCAGGGCTCATGACTGCCCAATTTGAAATGTCCCCATAACACAGCTAGAAAATAATCCCTTTCTTATAGGCAAAGTACGATTAATCAACTTATCTGAAAGCTCTAAGCCACAGAGCATATAACAATGCGACTCAAGTTGAAAATCATTTTACTATAGTAATATCAGCTATATATGCTATTCATGATCATTCTGAATATCGTTTTCCTAACAGACTGCATCCATCTGTAATTAATGACTTCATAAATTAACTGTATGGTTCAATTAACTCTACTTCTTAGTTCCTCTCAGCCTGGCCTTAGTCCACTCCTTTCTAGAAGAAGTGGTTTCCCTGGGCCTTCTAATTCTACCTTCTCACATAACACTACACTAAAATTCCTCAGATTTGGCTCAAATCTGAGGTATCATTCCTCAACTGATTCCTCAACTGATTCCTCAATTGATTCCTCAAATGATACCTCTCCCCTCCTGGCAGTAAATTGATGGAGACAAAGTATACATACCTAAGGGACACCTATCACTAGTCACCTGATAGATCCCTTCCCATGCAGACTGGACAATACAAGGTACAGCGAAGCATTAAATCACATTGTAAATGTAGGTTTGGCATCAGTTTAATGGCCAGTACCTGGCATCCATCAGGGGGACCAGGTGAGATTTTTCAGCACTGGACGGCAAGCTGGAAGAAGGAGTCTTCCCCTCCACGGTCCCATGATGCCCCTTTTGAACACCGTCAACCTCACAGATCTTCTGCTTCAACTGCTCGATTTCGTGCTCTAATCTAGAGAGATGGGAGTTACATGAATTCATTCATGAACAGTATTTCTGGAGCATCTTCACTGGGTGGAGCATTGTTCTTGAAATCATGGGGGACCTAGACACTTTTTGCAAAGAGCTTTAACTTCTAGTAGTGAAGGTGCCACATATGTATCAAACGAGATATAAGGGTGATAATGAGCCACAAGTTGGGTTCAGAACAATGCTTCAGGTGCTCAAAAGTTGGACAGAGTTTAATTATCAAGGGCAAAGATATTCCCACTGTGCTCTGAGCCAATCCTTTGAGGCAGATGTACAGGATTCTGAGCCCCCTACCCCTTGACTCAACAAAACAGTTGGTCTTTGACCATATATATGGATCCCCCTAAATACCAGTTTGACAAACGAGATGTATGCTTTAAAGAATTTTTAGCCACCACCAATCTAGGAGAACCTGCATGGTCAAGGCAGTTCTAAGTTGAGTCTTCACAGGCCAGTAGGAATTTGGACATGTGGAGATGAGGATGAAGGGCTCTCCAGGCACAAAAAGCAATGGGAACAAAGGCCTAAATCACAAAAACTAGGAATCCACTTTGGCTAAGGCAGAGGGTGTGGAAAAGAGAAATAGGCAAGAGACCTAGGAAAGCAAGGTGAGTAATTTAAGAAATTAAACCACTGCAGAACTAAACACTTATTTTCAATGATAACTGATACATCCAATATGAGGTCAAGTGTAAGGCCAATCTCCTGCTGGCCCAGGCATGATTGGATCCAGGGCCATGAGGCTGGAGGGCCAATCTTGCCAGTAAACTTGGCCCAGGGAATGCAGGTGCTGCAGCTTACTCACTGTGTGAACTTGAGCAAGTTAATGAAACCTGGATCTCAATTTCTTCATATACCAATTTGAAGAGTCAATCAGTCTTCTAAATTCCTCCAGTTCCAAACTTCAGGGATTCTAGCTTCAGATGCTGGCACAGCATGATGCTACTAGCTCTCTGGTGTTACCAACAGCAATTTGAGAGCCAAGTTCTTAACTCTCAGGGATGTGACTACAAGGTCACCAGAGTCAGCACTCATGGGTTCCACAGAGGCAATGCCCAGCCTAACTCAGTCCTTCATCTGTCTGCTGATGAGCAAGTACATACTAAGCATCAACATGCACAGCATGTAGTATTTTCAAAGGAGGAAGAAAAACGCATAAAAAACTGACATCAGGGTCCAGTTGGCAGGCAACGAACCAGAGAACAATATTAATACAAAGTCTCAGAGATGGTAAGGAAAAGGAGCCAGATATAAGCAAGTAACTGCCAATGTTTATAATTAAGATGACATGTACCAGAGTTGGTCAAAGACATCTTTTGCGGGGGGGGGGGGGGGGGGGGTAAGGCAGTGTAAAACATCCCACAGAGCCAAGGGGTTGGCATGAGGCCCTGAAGGCCCACCAGGATTTCTATGGGTGGCAAGGGAAGCAGGGCGTCCCAGGAAAGGGCTGCAGCACATAAGACAAGACGATGAAGTGGCTCAGGGTGGGCTGGTGAGCAGACCTGCCGCTGCAGGACACTTGTCCCCAGTGACTATACCACCACTGGGTAGAAAACATGACAGAGAATGGATTAAATCTTGCTCATAAGGAAGCCAACCAGGAAAGCCAAGTTCAGGGCGCCATTGTCTAATCTAGTTCCACTTGAAAATTTCACACTTGCAGAATTTCCGAAGCAGTTGACTCAGGCCGCACAGCAGGCCCTGGCTTAGCCGTGAGAACCCAGAGAGATAATAACACACAAAACCAACACCCACAGAAAGCTGTGGGCGCATCACAGCCAGGGCGAAGAGCTCAGAATCTGTTGGCCTGAATTAGGTCTTTGCAAAGTCTATTCCAGCAAAACACATGAAGCTAAAAGCATCCTTTGTGTGGCTTCTGGAGGAACGCTGACATCAGGAAATCACTTCCCTGGAAATCACAATACTGTATCCGCTATAATAGAGTATTAATACTAAATGGCCAGGGAGTGAAGCCGGTTGACAAAAGCCAGGGACATCAAGCTAAAAGCCCAAGCAGCATTCTTACTGCACACTGCAGGATATAAATTGAGAGCTTGCCCTCTACTACTTTAAATTTCCTGGGGCTGGAGCTTTGTCCAGCAATTTCATTTACATAACATACCTGCAATAATTTTCTTAAACCTCCAACCTATTTCTCCGAAGTAATAGCATTATAGTTTTTGATTGTTATTTCTTGCTGCTTTGCCAGAGGGAATTACCAGGGAGCAAAGGTAAATAGAACCCACAGTATAAGCGGATCATTTGAAAGGGAGGCTGTCCCAACCTGTTCAGGCCAGATGATGGACAGAGGCTCCAGCCTCATAGGTCTTGCTCTGTCATCAGCATGGATCCCAGGCATCTGCTGATGTCAAGCTGGGCTCCTACAAGCTAGCCACCTGGGCTTTAGTTCCAGCCCCTAAGAGGCGCTGCGGGTGGCTGGACTGTTGGAGAGGGGGCAGGGGTCCAGGCCCGCTAACCTGGGCTTCAGGTAAGATCTCAACTGACCAAGGAAGGGGTCTGGAGCTACAGAAAATGCACAGGCCCCTGATCTCCTCTGCCCACTTCTCATAAGAGGACTGAGGCTCAAAGATCAGAGAGCCTGCAGAGGCCAGACAGGCAGGAAAGGGGTGGGCCAGGGTATGAAAGTCCCTGCAGGACAACAAAGCAGGTGATGTCTGCACACCAGGCAGACGACAGACTTTCTGGGAGTCTTGGCATCACGTCTGCTGGGCCACCAGAAAAAAAGTGTTCTCGAATTCATGTACTTATTCCTTTTGAGAACCTACCATGTAGGAAGCGTGGTGACAGGGAATGGGCGGGAGAAGATACTTTTCCTTTACCATGAAAATAGTGCTAGTTCCTACTTTTATTTTTCACAACATCAAAAGTAGCAAGAGTAAATCATCACCACACTTCCTTGAATATACCGCTGTGTTCGTGAATCACCTGGAGAAATTTTGTTTGTTTAGCAGTTTCCTTTTTAATACAGAATCCTGGGGCCTCCCTCAAATACTGTGAATCAGGAGGGCTGCTTTCCAGTTTCCCAACAGGGGTGGAAATCAGCACCTGGTCTGTGCGGTCTGTGAGGAAGGGATGATGCTTTATTATAACTAGTGCTGGTCACAGAGAAGACGTTGGGCCCAGGGTGAGGATGAAGCAAGGGTTAGGGGAGGATAGGAAAAATTCTGGGGAGGGACTGGGGGTGGGGGAAGAAGGCGAGGAGAGAAGGAAGAAAGGAGGGAAGAAGGGAAGGGAAAGAGAAAAGGGAGGGGAGGGGACAGATGCAGGCGGAGAAATAGACAAGGGCTTGGCTTGGTTTGCATGCTTTTTTTTTCAATGGCAGGGCAACAGTTCTCAGATGAGGATCCTAAAGTAAATGGCCAGCGTGATCAATACCTGAGGAGTGGCAAATGTTTGAGCATCATTAAGGGGCATGGCCCTGGTGGTGATTCCTGACCTACTCTTTGCAGTGGCACAGGGCAGACCCATTGACTAAGAAAATGTTTGGGGGCACTTTTCTCAGCTTGGGTTGGACAGCAAGCATTGGCTGGTGTATTAGAGAATTCCTTTTGTAAAAAGACAGCGAGGGGCACACCGCGCAGGGATGGAAGGCGCGCCCCCTTTGGCACCCGAGGCGTGCCGTGCTCTCCCTGCACAGCCTCACCTCTCCCGGTCCTTCTCCAGGGCTTCCTGCTCGGCATCCAGGCTGGCCCGGAGCCCGGACTGTACTTCGCCGCTGCCATTCAGTGTGGCCAGCTTCTGCCTCTGCTCCTCGATCTCCAGGCCCAGCGTGGAGCGCCTCTGCAGGGCCGAGTGCCTCCTCTCCAGCCTGGCCACGGCCCGCTCCAGCGCCTCCCGCTGCTGCTTCTCCCGCGACTCGAGGATCTCCTTCTCCTTTCTCCTCACTTTTTCCTCCTGACGGGCGATGTTGGTCGTGAACTCAAAGGTGGCCTGGAGCTTCTGCAGCTGGCTTGCGCTGGCCTCGTACTGCGCAAGCTGTTCATCTTTTTCTTCCATTTCTTTCTCTACCTGATAGAGAGTATTGTCTAGGCCGAGGGGCCCCCTGTCCAGGATCTCAAACGCCCTCTGCTTTTCTTCCAACAGGGTTGGCAGATGATGCTGCAGGAGGTACTGGAGCTGGCGTTCTTTATACTGCAGCCTGTATTCCGCTGGCTTTATCTGCTCCAGAGGTTGAGCCGCCTGCCTGACGTCTGGGACACCATTGTCGTCTCCCTCCAATGATCTGAAGCCACTTTCGTTGGCCGACTTTAAACCCTCCAGGAGTTCTCGTTCTTCTTCAACTTCCTTTTTCAGTAGGTCCTTCTGTTGAATCAGGTCCTTCTCCAGGTTGGCCAGCTTGACCAGCTGCCTTCTCTTGAACTCTAGGAAGTGCAGCTGAGCCCGCTCCAACTCCTCGCCGTCGTCATCCCCTTCAGCCCGGGCCTCCTTCGCCCGCAGGAGGGCCTCCCGGATGCCCTCCAGGTCCCTCCTCTCCTCCTCCACCCGCTGCACCTCCCCGCGCCAGAGCAGCCGGATCATTTCCTGCTTCTCGCGCAGCTGCTCCTCTAGGTGCACCGCGAGCATGAGCTGCTCCTTCTCCTGCTCCTCCAGTCTCTTCTTCTCCAGCTCGAGCTTGGCACACTGCTCGTCCTTCTCCCTTTTGAGGCGGTCCAGCTCGCGAAATATCTGGATCTTCTCGGCCTTCTCGTTGTTGTTGAGCTCCTGGAGCCGCTGGAGCTCTTCTTTGACTCGGAGAAAGCTCTCCTCCTCTTGCTTCTTCTTCTGCAGCTCGATTTCCTGCTGCTCCCGCTGCCTTTCCTCTTCAAACTTCTCCTTCTCGGCGAGCAAATCCTTCAGCCGGCTCTCGATGTGGAAACTGCGACGTTTGAGACTCTCCTCCTGCTTGCGGATCTGCAGCTGGACAATCTCGGTCTCCTTGCGCTGCGTCTCCACCTCCTGCTGCATCCGCTCCAGCTCCGCCTTATCGGACTTCTGCTTTTCCTCCATTTCTTCTATGAGTTTCCTGAAATGCCAAACGTTGACCCATCATCATTTGCTCGCTACTTATAAATGGTGCTTGAGCTTCTCCCTAGCTGAAGTGTTCTGAAAATGTACATATGCCGCAAAGTCAAACCCTTTGCTAAAATGAAAAGGGGTGGGGGAACGGCTTTCCTCTTCATTCCCAGCTGCATACTGTTTGGCTTTTTTACTCTGTAACTGTCCAACATATCATTTGCCTAATCTCCTGAAGTAGCCTCTGATATCATTTCTTTGTAGAGTCTATAAGCATAATGTGTTATGCATGATATCATTTTAAAAGCCCCCTGAGCTCAAAGAGAAAGAACCATGCCCAATTTAAATTTAAATGTGAATAATTTTATTCAGCCCAATGGCTAAAACTCAACAGAAATTCAGTTACAAAATGACATTAAATAAAAATGCTTATGCCATCCTCAACTTGTTGGGGTCAAATATCAAAGTCAAGATAATCGACAGTTCATTGTTGCAGCTCAAATAACCACATGCTATTTAGCATTTAATCACTAGTTTAGGACAAGTGGTAATCACCAAATGGCCCCAAATATTAGTTTATTAACACGTAACACAGAGAAAAATAGTAGTCTCCATAGAAAACTGAGATGCATGATTCCCGGGGTTACATGTCATGTTTGGTCTATAGCATTCTAAACTCCAGGTTCCAGAAAACAAATATTCAATTTACAGATTTCCTGTGACCTTAGTTTCTACTTTAATATCTATCCTTACTCTGTTTCTTGGCTTGTTAAATAGGATGAGGGTGGGGAGAAGGAGAAAATACTTCGTTTTATCAGATAATTATATTCAGAACATATACAAACCTCTCCAAATCAGCTAAAAAAATCACACACACACACACAGAAGAAAAGTGAGCAAAGAATTTAAAGAAGCAAATTATAGAAGGGAAATACAAATGGCCAAATAACAAAAGCAAAGATGTTTAAAAGGGGAGGAGGCATAAGTAAGGGGAACTGTCATTCTTTTGGCTTTTGTTTTTTTTGTTTTGTGTTGTTTTGGGTTTTTTTTAATATTTTTATTTATTTCTAGGAGAGAGAGAGACAGCGTGAGCAGGGGAGGGTCAGAGAGAGAGGGAGACACAGACTCTGAAATAGGCTCCAGGCTCCGAGCTGGCAGTCAGCACAGAGCCCAACGTGGGGCTCGAACCCACGAACCGTGAGATCATGACCTAAGTGAAAGTCGGACGCTTAACCGACTAAGCCACCCAGGCGCCCCCTTTTGGCTTTTGTAAACCTCAAGCGATAATCACTAAGGAGGATATGCTTTTGGATTAAATATAAACAAGTCATATATTTGGCGTATTAAATTTAACGAGGGTAGGAAATTTGCCTACTATTCCCTCTTTCTCGCAAGTACTTGAAGATGTACTGTTTTCAAAAGATTCAAAATTGAGGTAAAACTAACCAGCTAGAGAAATGACCTACAGTCATTAGACACATAAATACTTGACACAGAGTCAGAGAAAGGCAGTGAAACACACCCGATGAAATTCTTCTAGAACAGTAATGCAGAGAATCCACAGACCACAGCAGTGTTAAGACCAGTAACCCACACAGCTTACCTCTTACTTTCCAATTTTTCAAGTTCTTCGCGCTGTTGCCGCTCAAATTCAAGTCTAATAAGAATCAAAAGAAAAAGAGTCACTTTTCAGAAAAAGCTTTTCTCTCTCATTCTCTGTATATAGTTGCACGTTAGAAAGAGCATCTATCTTTTAAGTATTATTTTTAATTATGATGGATTAGCACATTTAAAATGTTTTCTTTGCTCTACGACTATGATTAGAAATTAAGACATACGTTGGGTGCTGGCATTCAGGCTGAAAAGAACATATTTGACTTGAATTAAAACAAATAAGGCACCACTGTATTGAAAAAGCAGGGTTAAAGGAAACATCTAAATGATAAGCAGGTCTACTCCATGCAGCTTAATCACTGATGAGTATATAAAATAGAGAATCTCTACCTTAGACATATGGGTCCTTTTATAGGGAAAAGACTGCCAGGTAGTTGAGAGAGAAAGAGAGAGAGAGAGAGAGCACAGACATCAATTAAGAAAGTAATTAACTGGGGGAAACATCAGGAAAAAAGCAGTAAGGTACTTAACAGCCAATAGCCATGCACACATTGAAGACTCTTTTTATAAATATCATATTTCCCAAAAATTGCTTGAAGCAAAGACTCCAAGGAGTTAGCTGTGTTATGTTTGCAATGTTCCCATCATAATGATAGCACTAGTAATAACTGAGTACCCATAATAACTGTGACAGTAGTCAAATTCATATTTTTACTACTTTGTAGATAGTTATAGTGCAGGGAAGTCCATCAAGATCTTCTTATGACTAGGATACAGAAATTACTGAGGGCTACGTAGATTGTGAATGGATTTACCACAGTGTTGTTAGCAAAATAAAGGGGGCTAGTCACCGGAAATTTTAAAACAACTTGCTAAATTATTGATAACAAAAGTTGATTTACTCTCAAATACTAGTCTTAATGACTGCGAGATTTCACTCTTCTTCTTAAACAGTGTGTACGGTAGTTCTTAAACTTCTCCATTTTCTTACTGAGGTAAATGGCAGATTTGGCTAAAAAGTTCAACTATGGAAACATTTATCACAAACTTTCCCATATAACAGGTAAATCCAGACTGACAAAAGTAACCTTTACAATGAGCTAAGAAATATTTCAAAGAGATGTGTTACCCACTTAATTTGGGCTAACATTGAGAGTAAGATGTCTGGTGGCATTTGTAAGCAGAAAAGAGTGCTGTGCTAGATCATTTACCCACGTTAGCTCACTCTGTCTTCCCAGCAAACCCTAAAGATAGCAAATAGTCTCTTCATTTTACTGATAAGAAACCCAGTGCTCAGATATGTGAAACAACCTGTCCAAGGTCATAATGGTGAGATGTGGGAGAGTCAGCATTTGCACCCATGACAGCCTACTTCCAAAACAGTCTCCCTTAGTTCATGAGCAATGCTTGAATGTGTGATATACAATAAAAGAATTAAATCCTTCACTGAAACTTGTCACTTAGGGTTATATGTATCCTCCCATCAAATGAAAATAATCTGTAGATTGCAGGCATTGCCATCCAAGAGAAATCAGTCATATAAATATATATGAAAGGTATTTGCAAGTCCCCAAGCTCAGCACATATGTCAATATATTCAGTAGGGATAAGCTTTCATTAAGGTTAGTGATTGTTCTCTTTTCTACAACAATAAACAGAACCTAGAAAATGTTTCCTAGTAGGTATTTTTTAGACTTCACCACAGTTTAGCCTTCCTAGAAATATTTACACAATGAAAAAGAATCACTAGATATAACACTTTCAAAACCAGAGACTTCCCCTTTGGAGCTGTGTTTAATCTCTAATTTTACTTTCTATGAACAGCTCAGTGTAACCAACAGTACACACTGCTCTGACAACACAGGCATGTGGACCTAAGCCAAATGATCCCCTGAGAGTTGGGAGACCTGGGTTTGGATGAAATCCTCTCACCTGAGGACTGTTTATAAGGGGCAGGTGCTGGTCTGGGCTCTTAGCTGGTAATACCCTTCCTCTGTTCTCCCACCCCTGCCAGGTTGACATGCTTCTCATCCCCATTTTACAGAACAAAAAACTGAGGCTAAGAAAAAGTAAGTAACAGAGGGAGAACTCAAATCCACGTCTGATACACTAAAACCTGGGCTGCCGACCACTGTTATTGTTGCTACTGCTCTGTGTCGTCTCAGGAGGTCATAAAATGTGAGTT
This sequence comes from Hyaena hyaena, assembly GCF_003009895.1. Lineage (NCBI taxonomy): Eukaryota > Metazoa > Chordata > Mammalia > Carnivora > Hyaenidae > Hyaena > Hyaena hyaena. The sequence continues at coordinate 705,703 of NW_024081040.1, forward strand.
TTAGTATCTTCATCTCTAACATGATACTCTGAGCACTTTTTTTTTTTTTTTTAATTGTGCACGGTGTCAGGCACGGGGGTGGGGGCACAAAAGATCTAACAGCCTATAATGGTGACATGGTCCCTGCCTCCACAGGACTCCCAGTCTGTGACAGTCAAGTAAACACAAGTGAGCACCCAATGGGTTCCCAGCCAGGAAGGACAGAGTGTTATAACATACAAGAGCAGGGTACTGATCCCAGAATTTGGGAGTACCTAGAACCAAGGCAAGCTTCCCGAGGAAACTTCTATCTAAGCTGTACCATTCTTCCTCATGCATGATATAGAAATTCAAGAGAAGCTCAATAAAACCAGATCTTGACTTGCTGTGGGAGAAGTGGCAAGACCCAAAGCTTAATAGGACAACAAGAAGCCAGATAGTGAAGAGCCTTGGAAATTAAATACTAAGGACTCTGAACTTGATCTGAAAGATGGTGGCAGAAAAGTATCATGTGATAAGAATGAAAGAGTCAGAGCTCAGTTGGTTAAGCATCTGACTTCAGCTCAGGTCATGATCTTGTGGCACGTGAGTTTGAGCCCCACACTGGGCTCTGCATTGACAGCTCAGAGCCTGGAGCCTGCTTCAGACTCTGTGTCTCCCTCTCTCTCTGCCCCTTCTCTGTGTGCTCTCTCTCTCTCTCTCAAAAATAAATAGATGTTAAAGAAAGGAAGAGTCAAAGATGTCCCCTCAGGTTTCTGATCAGGTTACACAGGAGGTGGGAAGGTAAGAACTAACAGGTCTGCAGGTGTGAACACAGGGGCCATGTATGACTTATTTAACCTCAGAAATTTAAATTTTCATACAAATTGAAAAAAAAAATAAGCCCTACCTCAAAAAGGTTGTAAGCCAGTATCAAATGAGATAATACATGCAGAGTAACTGTAAAGCACCTGCACATATAAGGATCCACTGAGATGAGGAGGAGCACTGGGGACAGAGTAGTAGGGGAGGCAGAAGTAGTAATGGTAGCTGCACAGGTGCTAAGTACTCATGGTGGCCAAGATGAGGGCAGTAGCCATCATCCACTGAAGATTCATTAGATGCCCCATTCTGAGGACTTCGCGTGAGGTAGGTACCATCCTTATCCCATTTTGTACATGAGAGATGGCCATATCACTAGTAAATAATCAATCTTGACTCTAGAGCTCAGAATTTTCATCTTTTCTCCATCCTGCCTTCGAGAAGGTAAGCTCAATTTCATACATGTTGAAGCTAATGATTCCAGAAAGTTATCCAAAATGAGGTGTCCAGGGGCGCCTGGGTGGCTTAGTCGGTTAAGCGTCCGACATTCGCTTAGATCATGATCTCGCGGTTCGTGGGTTCGAGCCCCGCATCGGGCTCTGTGCTGACTGCCGGCTCAGAGCCTGGAGCCTGTTTCAATCTGTGACTCCCTATCTCACTGACACTCCCCTGCTCAAGCTGTCTCTATCTCTCTCTCCTAGAAATAAATAAAACAATAAAAAAAAAATTTAAAAAAAATAAAAAAAAAAAAAAAAAAAAAAAATGAGGTGTCCAGCAGGCAGGGAGATATGTACAAAGGTCTAGGTCTCAGGCCCTTGTCAAGGATGGAGATACAGATTTGGGATTCTTCAGCCTCTAGATTGGAACTGAAACCACAAAAGTGGATGAAGTTACCCAGGATGTATGTATGGAATGAGAATAAAGGAGCTTAGTGCCAAGCCTGCAAGACCACGGACACTACAGTGACTGGTAGAGAACGAGGCTAAGGAGCAGTTAAAGACACAGGGAGAAGGTCAGGAAAGGGTAGGCACAGGAAAGCAAAAGGAAGAGAGGGCAGTAGTATGATGCTCCAGGAAAGTCAAGTAAGACAGAGCCCAAGGAGAACTCACTGAACTTAGCAACATGGAGGTCACTGGTGAACTTGGAGTGAGCTTTGCTAAGTTTGGGGCCAGACAGCAGTGGACTGAGGACTGAATGGGAGGAGAGTAGAGGCTGATCATAGATACAGTAGAGAACTTTGTCAGTAATTTTAGTTATGAAGGGGAGATGATAGTTTTAGGAGAATGGATGCTCATTTTAATAGCTGGAAGAGACTTGTGCATATTTAAACCCCGGTATAAACAAGCCAGAAGAGACAGAGTGTAAACAAACTGGGGATAGAGGTCCCTGAGCTGGCATGAAAATAAAGGACAAGATGATGGCTAAGAGCATGGGCTCTGGAATTAGTCTATCCCAGATCAAATCCTGGCTCCTATATGACCACGGGACAATTTCTCTCCAAGCCTTAATTTCCTCATCTGGAATTAGACTCACAAATAAGCCTAGTCCTTGATGAGTGGAGGATCCAATGGAAGTATATAATGAGCACTTAGCAGTTAATAAATATTAGCTATGAATCCTACAGCATCCATAGTACAGGTAGGAGAAGACAAAGAACAATTCAGCCACTGGGACAGAAGGATTGAGGAAAAGACAAAAGCAAAGCAGACACAGGCTTTGTTGGTGGTGTTCTCTTAGGACTTGTGTATTCTCTGTGAGGTCAGAAAGAAGGTCCTTTGCTAAAAATAAGGAGGAAGGTGGAGAATACTAGTAACACATGAAAGATTACTAGTAATACATGAAAAGGCCAGTGGACAAGAGAACTGATAAGGACAACAAACAAAAAGGGGGGGGGTGGGCATCACTCAAGCTTAGAGATCGTTAATTTACAGAGGCACCGGTCTCTGTGTTGACGTGGCTTTTTCTCATAGCATTGAGCTGAGATACTGGATACAGGCTCAGGGCAGGGAGAAAATTCGCTGGAACCAGGTGGGTCTCTGACAAGTGAAAGAACCAAAAGACCTTCTGAGGCTTTGGGAAGAGGATGGCTCAAGTGTTGGGGATGAAAACTTGACTGGACAGAGAAGTAAGTGGGGATGAGGCAAGTCTTCTTATGGGTGAAAAGGAGAAATCTAAGAAGTTTCCAGGCTGAAGAAGTGAATATGCTTATGTAACCGTAAGTATCCATATGGAATCACCCAAGATGACAGCAGGACCGAAAAAGATGGTGAAGCTTAGAAAGTAAGAGTAGATGACAACAGTCAGGAGGGGCTAAGGCTGGGAGAGGCAGGTGCCATAAGTGCATGGATCAGAATGCTCTGTGGGGCAGGGGAAGGGTGGTCTGAGGGCAGCTGCAGGGGGACTGGAGTCTCTGGGCTGATGAGAACCCTGGCTCCGCCTCAGTAGAAGTTCTCATTTTAGAACGTTTGATTGTGGGGCATCTGGGTGGCTCAGTCGGTTGGGCGTCCGACTTCGGCTCAGGTCATGATCTTGTGGTTCATAGGTTCAAGCCTCGCACTGGGCTCTGTGCTGACAGCTAGCTCAGAGCCTGAAGCCTGTTTCAGATTGTGTGTCTCCCTCTCTCTCTGACCCTCCCCTGCTCATGCGTCTCTCTCTCTCTCAGAAATAAATAAAACATTTAAAAAATTAAAAAAAAAATAGAACGTTTGATTGTGATAAGGAAAGGCAAAGTACTTGGGCCAGTGGAAACTGTCAATCTTAGATGCTTGAGGCTGTCTGACCCCTCCTGAAGAGGGGCATCTAATGATATGTAAGGTTCTGAGTTAAGATATCAGGGAGAGATTCCCATTTTAATTTGTATTGAAGAAGTACAGATTCATTTCTGTGGTCTCTTTCTAAAATGGGAAAATAAGTTTGACTGCTTCCTACTAAAAAGCAGTGTCCTTGATAACAAATGACTCCTCTTTCCTAAAATATAAGAGTTAAAAAAAACATAAAGATGCTCAGTCTTAACTTAAAACCAAGTCCCAACCATTCTGAGTCATAATTAAGAAGTCAAGAACTGTATTTCAAAATACGAGGTGATATTAGCTGTTGCTGGTACTTTATGACTTCCATTAAATATTACATATTTACTAATCATACTTTAAAATGCACCTCCTTCCTTAATCAATGATAATTATTTCAAATAGCGAACCTCAATAGATTGTGAAATATAAACGCGAATGTGTTAAAATCAAAGAAAGAATATCAGCTGTAATTGTATTTTAATGTGGCTTCATTTTAAATAAGTGTAATTCACTATCTTGTTTTACTGGAATTATCTTGGCCCCAAATGCTAATTTCCTAAATGTTACAATTAAAAGGAAAACCACAAAAGGATGTAATTTTTGCAGCTGTTTTTAGCATTTTAAAATGACATTTGGAAGTACATATACTGTGTTAGGTCCAACAAAAAAGCAAGCATACAATCTATTTTTATGCGAAACGGCGCTTTTTTTTTTTTTTTTTTCATTAAAAGACATCTAGCATTTTTAGGTATAATTGCACATCTTGCAATTTATATTCCTGTTATCATCGGCAATGAAAAAGCAAGGGGGTGGGAATTTCTCAGTTCACACCATGACATTGAAAGTGAGACTGTGATTATCAAAAAAAGAAAGGAAGAAAGAAAAATTTAAATGAACTGAAGGCATAAATATCCGAGTCCTTATGTTGTGCCAGTGCTGATTAGTTTTGTGCCTTTGATGTCAGTTCACTTTCAAAAAGAAGGCAAAGAGTTACTCAAGTCCAGCCAACACTGGTGGTGGCAGCTGTGGTGGGGGGCGGACGTGGAGGGTAACCAAGGCTGAGCTCCAGGTCCCGGCATGACTGGAAGGGAGTGACCTGACAATGCAGGTGAGCTGAAGGCAAGGTGGATGGACATGTGCCCACATGGACATTCTCCATAAGTACAGGCAAGGGGGAAGAAAATTCTTAGGCCAGAATTTTTCCCACATGATTTTCAGGTTCCCATAGGGATGACCCCATGGGTATACCACCTGTGAGGATGCACGGGGTCCCACATTCACTGCCTACTGCCATCATCTTGAAATTCTTCCTGTTTGAATGAGAAGCCTCATGTTTACATTATGCACTGAACCCTGCAAATTAAGTAGCTGGGTTCTGATCAAGCATACATCATTCCTTAAAGAACTCCTGAACTGTTGCCTGGAATGTAGGGTGGTAATCTGCAGTCCAGATTCTGGTAAGGGCCAGATGGAAAGCAGTTAGTTAGAAAAGACCAGAACTCCATGCAAGATGATTCATTTCTCCCTGATCCTTCACAAGGGATTAGGTTTCGGCAATAGTTCTGTAATGGTGAGACCAGAATGGCTGACCTTCCTACCAACCTACCACTCTCAGGAGCTGCCAGCCAGTTTCAAACATCTTCCAAAGGAGCAAAGAGATGGGGGTGGATCTTAAAGACTGAAAAGGAAGTTGGATTTGGTTGCTGCAATATATGCAGGTTTTATCCAATAAAATTCCTAACATTCTAGATGTTCTTTAAAGGCTGAGCAGAAACCAGAGACTGCCCCAAGGAAGGCACAGGGAAATGCATGAAATAACCTGGCCATTCATCCAGTCCCTGTCTCTTCATGGAAAGTGTCTGAGGTCTATATATGCATTAGAGACTTTTATTAGGAAGCCAGCAATAGGGGTGCCTAGGTGGCTCAGTCAGTTGAGTGTCTGACTCTCCCTCAGGTCATGGTCTCATGGCTCCTGGGTTCCAGCCCCATATCAGGCCCACACCGGGTTCTCTGCTGTCAGTGTAGAACTCCTTTGAATCCTCTGTTCCCTTTTCTCTGCCCCTTCCCCACTCATGCGTGAATGTGAACTCGCACGCATTCTCTCTCTCTCTCTAAAAAGATACATAAAAAGAAAGATAAGAATAGCTGTTTTGTAGAGACAGTAGAATCGCTACACCACTCCCTCCCTGTTGTCCTTACCCCCCAAATCATTGCATAGCATGTCAGGTTATCCTACAATACAGTGACTTAATGTACAACTGCAATTCAAGGTATATATATCAAAATAAGGGTCTCACAATGCAATTTAGTCTAGGAGGTTGTGAAATTAAATCCCTTTTAGTTAGAAGTCAGAATTTATAACACAAATATCCCTAGTACTCTGGGAATGGTTTTCTAATGAACTTTCAAATCCCAAGTCTAGAAAGTACTCAGAAAAGACTTTCAGGAACCAGTCTTAAGCCTTTTGTATTGCAAATGAAAGTGCTCAAAGAAACAAAAATTGCTTTAAAAAAAAAAGTAAAATTTGATACCAAAAGCATTTTAAGTGAGTTTTCTCCCCAGCCTAGTTCTCATAACAGTGGTAAAACTTGCTCCAATAAATGCAGCCAGAGCCATGTGTTAAACCCAGGAGACCTACCTTATTGAGCTGCAAGATCACACGTGGTTACAACTACATGGAGACTCAAGAGACTGTTCATTCAACTTGGCACACACCCCTACACCCTGCACCCCCCACTATTTTACAGGCTAAGAGTCTGGGGCCCAGAGAACAGTAGAGAGAGGTCCAAGGTGACCTCTTCTTTAGAGGAGCCAAGAATAAAGCTCACCTCTTCCTATTCTTCCTCCATTCTCATTTTGACACTGCAGTTCCACCTCACCTCCTCAATTGAACTATGGTAACTTTTACCCCAGAAACAGCCTCCCAGAAGTTAACAATGGTTCATCATTCCAAGATATACCTCTCCCCATTGGACAAACCAGAACAGTGTACCTCAGGCAATATTCCGGCCACTTGATTCAGCCATGCATGCCACATATCCAATAAATGTGTATCAACACCTAGCATGTACAAGGGCAATGCTGAATAAAGTGCCTTTAAATCTTAAGAGTAGATTACAAGTGAAATAAAATGTGCATGCATATCAATCACGTAGCACATGATGAACCCGAGAAAGTTCCATTTTTAACAGGAGATGGGTTGGAGGGAGAGCATTTATAGCTGCAGGGACGAGAGGACGCCTCACAGAGGAACTGCTGTCAAGCTGGGCCTTGACAGATGGACAGAATAACAACGGGTATAGTGTGGTGAGTGGGGGGAAATCTAGTTGAAGAAAATCAGGAGAAGAAAGACATAAGATACAAGCAAAGGAAGCAGTAAAGGACATGTCTGGCTATTGCTCAGAACAAATAAAGGGAAGTGATGAGAGATAAAACCCAAAAGGTAGACCGCGGGCAGAATGTCAGAGGTTAAGCTGATGTTCTCAGGAGCACCTCCATGGGCAACCTTTCTTCCCACCCCTGTGTAGTCCTCTACCCAAGGCACTGAATACAAAGAGAACAGGAACTCGTAGTTCATAGAGCCGATAATTCCTCTGTTCAATATGGCGTCCATGTGCCAGGGCACTGCCCTAGGCACCATGGGTTCAGCAAAAGGAACCAAGTCCCTGCTGTTATAAACCCTCCATTCTAGTCAGTCGGACAGCTAACTAACAATAAGTATGTTATGGGATAAGCGGTATGAAAAAAAATGAAGACAGGAGAGAGGGTAGAGAAGGGGACATTAAGGAGAGAGCTAAATAGAAGAAGTAACCAGGAGGATGCATCTGGTGCCAACATGAGTGGGAAGCCAGGCCAATGACCAGAAGACAATGTGCGTGGCATGCTAGGAGCACAGCAAGATCAGCATGGCGAAAGCAGATGGAACCGGGAGATGGTGATGGTGTGAGAGCAACTGTGGCCCAAGAGGGAGCGAGGGCCAAAACTACTCAGGGCTCTCCAGGTCACAGAGGGCAGACAGAGCCCTGTCCACAGGGTTCCCTGAGGAAAGAGACCTGCCTTAACTGACTCTGTAGCCCAAGGGCCTTCTGTGAGGCAAACAGTAAGGCGTTCAACCAATGGCTGCTATCAGTGCTTTGAAGTCATGGGCAAGAGGCTCAGAGCCAGACCTCAATGACACAGTCACAGAATCCCTGGTGGAGGAAGGGACGGTGTCAGCCAATGCAGAGCGCCCTTTGCCATAAGATATAACAACTTTTGTTCTTTCCACCCTTCTCCAGATGAAAGTTCATTAACTGCAGCAAATGTACAAAATACAAGTAAAATACCGATACAATCCCCATGATTGTTCCATCCTGGCCTACAGCCTTTAGCCTTCACAGCCAGACACATATATATACACACAAGATGAGAGCCAACAACAGAGTTCATTTTGTGACCTTTTCCTCTAAATGAATACTTTTGACAAGTCCCCAGATCATTAATGATTTCCATCTAACAGTTTAATATCATGCAGTTGGATAATACAGATGCACCACAATTAATGTAAGCATCAAATGCTGGAGAGGTAAAGGATAGGGAACATAGAAAATGCTTTGGTGCCATCTAAGCTGGGTGGCCCATGAAGATGCTAGTTTGCAGAAAAGCTGTGCCGTTTCTGAGCAGAGGGAAGAGAAAGAACACAGAGGGAAGCTTGAAGATGTGAGAAAGACTTAAAATGCACCACAGCTCCTCTCCCTTCACTGAAGTGAAGGGCTTTAGTGTTACTGATCTGTTCACACATTTGTACTTCTTTGATATCACCCACTGGAAGACAAAACGCTAACACACCTCATCAGCAATGCCTGCACTGCATGCCTATGTCTCAGGCTGGGGGTGAGCGGCAGTCCCGAGAACACCTGCTGTACCCCCACCAGCCTGTGTGTCTGCTCCCAGCTCTCCACTGCCGTGCCTTTTATGGTCAGGGTCATCAACCATTCCTTTCCTTATTTCTCTGACACCTCTTTTCATTCTTCCTCTTGTTGCTTTAATGTAAGCAGTAGCTGCCATCAAATAGAGAATTTAAGAGAGTGTGGGTTTAAGCTGACAAAAGAAAAAGAAAGTGGGAAAGATTTATATAAGTGGATTAATTGCAATGCAATCAACAATTTATGGAGGGGGAAAGGGGTTTCAAAAATCCTTCATGCTTAAGCAAGAGTTATAATTATGATATAAACAGAATGAAGACTCATCTTCAATGGCATGGGGGAAGTCCACAATAAAATGTTAAAAGAAAAAGCAGGATATAGAACTATGTATCTATTTGATCTCAATTTGTTTTCTTAAGTAATCATTATAATGCATAATTGCAATAACTGTTGTACAATTAAAACACATATACTATAAATCTAAGTAAATATTACAAACATAAACCAATCATTATTTTTTGGTGGGAGGATTGTGAATGCTCGTGATTACTTTATTCATTTCTGAATGTTTTCCTTTTTTATAATAAGTATTTCCATTTATAATGAGACAAACTACCTGTTTCAATTTATTTTCTTAATCTACTGTGATTATAGCTACCATTTTACTTCCTTTTTGCTTCTATGAATCTCTGGTTCATTTCCATTTTACCCAACGACAATGATGATTAACCTGAGTAGATCACAAGGTCTGTGAACTAAACACCTAATGTCCCAAGGTTAGAATTATGGTCTGTTATAGAAGAAGGGGATGGAACTGCCTTGTCAGGGCACAAAAATTCACACACACATTCGAACAACAATTATTTCTCAAACACCTACTAGGAGCAGGGACACAGTATCAAGAAAATCAGACCCTTTCACTTACCGCTAAATATATACACCAAGAGTAGACAGTTGACCAAGAGACACAATTACCGACTATTTCAGGTGCTACCAAGGAAGAAATACAGAGGATGCTTTTGGTGAATAATTAAGGAGATGGAATTTGAATGAAGGCTGGTAGGGCCTTCTTAAAGAGGCAACATTTAAACTGGTATCTTAGAGTCTAGGTAGGATTTGGCCACATGAGGAGCTGGTGGACACATGGACAAGTGCCCAGAAGAAGGAAACAGCATGGGTAAAGACGCAGAAGCAAGACTGGATATGTACAACTGGAACCCTTGACCAAACCAGCAACAAGCTCTCATCAAATGAGTTAACAAATTACAGAGAGCTTGTGGCATGTATTCAAGTTAATACAATATATATCTTCAAAGGCAAATCCTGCTACAATGTAGGACTAAGGGAATCTGCTATCTTCCATCCTTGCCCACAACTACCCTTCATCATTTCACTAGGAAAAGCCTCACTTTCCCAACTGACCTTTACAGTTCAGCTTTCAACGGTGCAATTATAGAATGAAGGAAGAGGAAAGCCAGCCGCTACTCGCTAATCAGACAATACAAATCTAAAGTAAATGAATAAAGGCAGATCATTCTTTGAATTTACAGCTCATCTTTTGGCCTACTTTGAAAACAGAAAACACAGGAAGCTCATGGCTTAAAACAGCTCACAGTGGAATACCATTCAAGGACAAAAAAGCAAAAAAAAAAAAAAAAAAAAGTCAGTAATTAACACTAATCTCCATTAGTGGAAGGAAGAAGCCCACTTCTTTTAGTTACTTTCATCACATGGTCCCCAAGACTGTATGTATCTTAACAAGCTATTTAAGGCACTCTACAGCAACTGTAAAGTTAGTAAATGGTCCATAAAAAAGCAAGACAAATGAGACCAAAAACTGGAGAAGAAATCAGCCTTGCAGCAAAGCAAACTTTTGAGAAATGGCAAGGCCTGATAAAATAAACCAGCAGAGACAAACATAGTAAATAACCATCAACTAAAACACAGGCTAACTACCAAATCAGCAGCAACATAAATATTGCCAACTACATGCATAAAACTTCCATGCTCAAGGTCAACAAGAAAAAAAAAAAAGATAAAAGAATCGAGAATTGATCAAGTACCGGAAAGTACAGAGAAGAGAGAACGGTGGAGCTAGCAGGTGTAGTGCAGGCAATGTGACCTTCTCTCCCAGGACAGGTAGTGGAGACCCTGGCCTCTCCTGAAGATGCAAATCTCATCAAGAGTATATCCAGCCGTGACCAGATTCTGGTTGTGAAGCCCCTTCCATACTGGTATGAATTAAGGGAGGAAAGTGAATTCACTTCACCCACATTTATCAGATTCCTGTTAAGTTTCAGGTATGATGCTGGGGACTGAGTGAACAAGTTAGATTCTGTACCTATTTTTTGGAAGCTTACAGTCATCCACAGTGAGGCTGAGGCTCAATACAACACAAGATGCAACCGTATTATTGATGTCTCCATCCTTTCTCTCTAATGTGATATATTTAGTTTTTCAGTTGAAGGCAGGAAATGGGAAGGGAGTGCATAAGGAAGAAATAGGCAAGCGGACGTAGAGAGGAAGAAAAATGAAACTACAGCTGACCCTTGAACAACGTAGTCAAAAATCACACAGTTGAAAATCCACATAGAACTTTTCACTCCCCAAAAACTTAACTACTACTAAGTCTACTGTTGACCAGAGAGGCCCTACTGGTAACACAAACAGTCAATTAACACATATTTTGAATGTTATATGTGTGATATACAGTATTCTTATAATAAACAAGCTAGAGAAAATATTAAGATCATAAGGAAGAAGAAATACATTCACAGTAGTGTACTATATTTATTGAAAAAAATCTACATGGAGCACCTGCGTGGCTTAGTTGGTTAAGCGTCCAACTTCAGCTCAGGTCATGATCTCACAGCTCATGAGCTGGAGCCCTGCATCAGGCTCTATGCTGACAGCTGGGAGCCTGGAGCCTGCTTCGGATTCTGTGTCTCCCTCTCTCTCTGCCCGTCCCCAACTCACATGCTGTCTCTTTCTCTCTCATAAATAAACATTAAAACAAATTTTTTAAAGAAAAAATATATACTTATAAATGGACATGTGCTGTTTGAAGAACAACCCATGTTTTCCAGGATCAACTATACTTTTTTTCCATACAATTGTTGTCAGCCAGGGAGAAGTCCTCACTACCATATTGGTGCCTCTGGCTTTTTTGATCCAAATCCCAGAATTCTTCATTCAGAATCTACTTCCTTCCTTCCAGCTTTATGTTCCGATTCATCATCCCTACTCTTGACTTGAAAGGACCAGGAAGGCTAGAGCTACACGCATATAGCATTCTAGTACAGCATGAGCTCCACACAGAACAAACTAGGTCCTTGCTGAATCCTTTGTGATGAGCAGGATGCCCAGGACAAGCTTCCAGAGAGAGCCACCGTTAGCAGGATTCCCCGGAATCTAGTTCCCCTGTCAACAGCTTAAAGCTACATTCAGGAAGGTGTATTCTTACTGGTACTCTATACTCCAAGAGGATCTCTTTCTAGTTTGTATGCAATTGGAAACTCTCATACAGTATTGGTGGAAAATGATGGTGATGTCTGCAGCCATTCTATAGAGCAATTTGTGGACATTTATCAAGGGCCTTAAAACTATTTACATTTCCAGGGGCACCTGGATGGCTCAGTCGGTTGAGCACCTAACTCTCGATTTCAGCTCGGGTCATGATCCCAGAGTCGTGGGATTGAGCTGCCCATCAGGCTCTGTGCAGAGCATGAAACCTGTCTCAGATTCTCTCTCTCTCCCTCTGCCCTTCTCCCCCACATGCTCTCCCTTTTTCTCTAAAAATAAATAAATAAATAAAATGATGGGGAACCTGGGTGGCTCAGTCTATTAAGCATCCAACTTCAGCTCAGGTCATGATCTCACAGCTTGTGGGTTTGAACCCCATGTTGGGCTCTGTGCAGACAGCCCAGAGCCTGGAGCCTCCTTCTGATTCTGATTCTCTCTCTCTCTCTCTCTCTCTCTATGCACTTCTCCCACTCATGATCTCTCTCTCAAAAATAAACATAAATTTTTTTTTTAAAAATAAAATGAAGTAAGAAACCAATAAACAAACAAAACAAAAAACCATTTACATTTCTGGCCCACTAATTCCATCTCTACTTTGCTCCCCCTGTGGAAGTAATCATGGAGAAACACAAAGATTTAGCTGCTACAAATATGGTCACCCCAATTGCCTATGATAGATTAACACTAGACAACAAAATGCCTAGTATATTCTGGTACAGAATACCCAAAGAATGCAGTATCAGATGGACATTAAAATAATGTAGGAAAATATTTATGAAAAAAAGGTAAATAAGCGCAAAAACTCTTCGTGAACTCATCTTGGTAAAACATAAATAATATTTAATTGTGTGTGTGTGTGCATGTGTGTGTGTATAAAAGAGTATACACAGTGGAACAGCTAGAGGTATAGACTAGAATATACAGTAGTATGTTGACTAGGTCATAAGTTCCTTTTTGCTTGTTTATAATTTCTAAATTTTCCATAACGAACATGTTGAAAACTTAGATTAAAAATAATTTTCACTTGTCTGTCTTCATTCCTTGATTATTGATGGCTTCAGACTATCCCACTCAGGAGCCTTCACAGCTACTGAGGTCCGCGGCGGCCTTGATGCCACACTCCATGAAGCTCCTTGGATGCTAACCAAACCGCAGCTCAGAATGCCACACTCCATGAAGCTCCTTGGATGGCTTACCAAAGACATGTCTGATTTTTGATTTTGATATTTTCTGGTCCAAATGGATTTGAAAGCCAGATGTTTTGCCTCTTCAGAATTTAATTATTCAAATGCACCCATGTAAATCAACTCACCACTGGTGAGTGCTTAAAGGATGCTAATGCACAAGTGAAAATCTCTTTATTTTCAAGACTGAAATGAATTTGGAATGTATATAATTTTGCTTAGGGCACTTTCGAGAAGCTGTGAAAGCTTCCACATCCTGCCAAATTAGCTGTCTGTTTGCAGTCTCAGAGCAAGACAGAGGGTGCCTAAGCAGTGGGATTGGTTTCTCCATAAAGACTGTGCTGGTTGAGGAGGAATGTTTCCCCCGCAGCGAAATTATTTCCTGGCAAAGACCCTCGCTGGGCACTACTCCAAAGTGGAACTAACTCCCAAAGGAAGTCACCAGTCTGCTTTGCCTCATCCAACATTTCCCTGGCACCAAGTACCACGCATGTGTGTATACAAATCCTGGTTTCCAGGGAGCCTGAGATGTAGGCCAGGAGTAAGTTCCAAAACTCTGTTAGAAATGATACACCCAACTTTATGTGCCCACTTTGACTGATTAAGCATTCTTGGGGAGCAAAGACTTCACTTTCACAAATGCCAAATCTTACTATGATTTAGAGCATGAGGCATTTTAGACATAGGCGATGGGGAGAATCAGCAGGTTACCCACAGAACAAAGGAAAAAGAACTGGTTTTGTTGCTTTGAAGATAAGTTGGATCTCAACTGCATATGATAATTTGTAAGCCGGGCATACTTCTTTCAGAGAGCTTTGCTGTCAGAGGAACTGAGTACTAAGTGGTAATTTTGAGTCTACCACAAAAAAGAAAAAAGAAAACCCATGTGTATATGGTACCAAAGAAATCAAGAGATATGGTCACTTGTAACAGTTAAGAAAGCCACAAAAAACTATACCTGCATGAGTGAAAAACTCAAAAAGAACAGGGCCAGCTAAAAAGTAGAGATACTAAAAATGGGCATAGGACCCATCTGAAGCACAAGGCATCCTGAAGACCTATGAACAGACACATCCATGGTGCTGGGAGCACATCTGCTGGCCAAAACCTACTGCTCAGTGAACATTTGTTACGTGCCCACCATGTGAGAGCTTCTGGAGATTAAAAGATGAGTAAGGAATGGGCCCTGTCCACAAGCCTACTGGGAAAGCAAGCATAAACATCAATTAAATGATTTGGAAAATGCTCTGCTAAAAGTATGCACAAAGTGCCTGCAAAAGAATAAAGAGAAAGCATTTAGCTCAAATCGGTGATGCACAGACTGCTTCTTGAGGAGACAATTCTGACACTCGGAGTTGAAAGATGAAGCAGATCAGCCAAGAAAAAGAGTGGGAAGGTTCTATTAATGGTTATGGAGAGGTTTTATAGACAGGGTTGACCTGGAGAGGGGTGTGAAATATGTTTTGTCTGCTTAAACCAAGGCATCAGTTCGAGGTAGAAAGTAACAGAAGACAATGTTGGAAAACAGAATCATGGATGATTGTGTTGGAGCTTAGAAGTCATCACACGGGAACTGAGGGGCCAGACCAAATGCTGGGAAGAGGAGAGGTCTTAGAGAGAAAGAAGTCACCACAAAGCGCTAAGGAGGTGTGACCCAAGGTTGGGGCAGGCTGCCAGGGCCAGGTCAGTGAGTCTGTCCTTTGCCACTGCAAAGAGGAAGTCAGGAATCAATTCCAGGGCCATGACAGTCACCTTAATGACAATCAGACATTTGCCACTTCTCAGGTATTGATCACAATGGCCATTTACTTTATTATTTTTTTTTAAAGTGAGGTGTAATTGACATATATTAGCTTCAGGTGAACACAGTGATTCTACATTTGTAGATGTTACAAAGTGATCACCATAATAAGTCTAGTTACCATCCATCACCATAGATAGTTACAAATTTTCTTCTTATGATGAGAATCTTTAAGATTTACTCTTAGAAACTTTCAAATGTGCCATATAATAACATTAACTACAGTCACCACACTGTACATTACTACACATTTTATTACTTATTTACCTACTGGGAGTTTGTACATTTTAACCACCTGCACCCACCTGCCCTCCTCCCCTCTGGCAACCACCAATCTGTTCTCTGTATCTATGAGCTTAGTTCTTTGTTCTGTTGTGGTTGATCTGTTTCTTTAGATTCTACACATAAGTGAAATCATATGTATTTCTCTCTCTCTTTCTGACTTATTTCACTTAGCACAATGCCCTCAAGGTCGATCCATGTTGTCACAAAAGCAGGATTCCCGGGGCGCCCGGGTGGCTTAGTCGGTTAAGCGTCCGACTTTCGCTCAGGTCAGGATCTCGCGGTTCGTGGGTTCGAGCCCCACGTCGGGCTCTGTGCTGACTGCCAGCTCAGAGCCTGGAGCCTGTTTCAGTCTGTGACTCCCTCTCTCTCTGGCCCTCCCCTGCTCACGCTGTCTCTCTCTCTCTCTCCTAGAAACAAATAAAAAAAAATTTTTTTTAAATAAATAAATTAATTAATTAATTAAAAAAGCAGGATTCCCTTTTTTTTTTTTGGTAATGGCTTAGTAGTATAGCTAGAGAAGAGATCAGGCAAATAGGAGGTAGGGGACACCGAACTCTACACTAATCACCAGGGCTTGAGCACCTGTTGATCAGAGAAGTCTGTAACAAGGACCCCCTTCAATGAAATGCAGCATATTGAGGGGCGAGGTCTGGGCTGAACTGCACAGCTTTCCTTAAAGACATCTCAGGAATCCTAGCCTGGCAAGTGCAAAGACAATGCTACTAGTGTTCTGATTTCTGACAGGCTTTATGAGGGTCTTCCTTGTGCAATGAGTTATGCTCCAAGGTGACTGAGCCTCTATCTGTCTTACTCACCCCAGCCCCAGTACAGGGCTGGACAAATGATGGCCCTCAAACAGTAGCTAAAGGGATGAGGGGAAAGTCATAGATGTTGGGAACATCTATTTTACTCAACAGGGGAAACTGCCTTCATCCTGTGGTTTTGACAAGCCAGACTCCAGCTTTGTCCAGGGCTCTGCGGTGGCTGACAGGGTACTCAAATGCACAGTCACTTATGGGAGAAAGTTCAAGGCCTGGGGCTCAGTTTTTCAAGGTTGTACTTATTCTCCCTGCCTCTTGACAACCTGTTCTTCCTCCTCCCCTATCTGTATTTCAGCATGCAACCACCAACCAATGATTTAAGCCAGAAAACTGAAGTCAATGTATTTACTTCCAACATCCAATTAATCATCTAGGCTTCATGACTTTTTGCCCCAAATGGCTCTGGAGCCCACCCTTCTTCTAAGTTCCTTTAAGTACTGTCCCAGTTCAAGCCCTCACCTCTGCATCCTTCCTGTGGCTTCCTTGGTGCCACTGTTAGTCAGCTGCCGGAGTGATCCCTGACAATGCAAAGATGATCACATCTCTCCTTGGCTTGAAAAACTTCTTGGATTCCTACCATCAGTTAGGTTTTGAGATACCCAATCTCAATGAGCTGGTTAAACTGAACATGGCAGTGCTTGAGAGAGGTCATCAAGAAATCAATCCACATTAGATTTATGTTCATCATTTATTTTCTTTTTTTAAAAAGATTTTAAATTTATTTATTTCTGAGAGAGAGACAGACAGAGTGAGCAGGGGAGGGTCAGAGAGAGGGGGAGATACAGAATCTGAAACAGGCTCCAGGCTCTGAGCTAGCTGTCAGCATAGAGCCCAATACGGGGCTCGAACCCACAAACCGTGAGATCATGACCTGAGCTGAAGTTGGACGCTTTAACCAACTGAGCCACCCAGGCACCCCATCATCATTTATTTTCTATATTTATCGGTGGAACTGAATTTTGAGATCTTCTTTCTTTCTACCTTTCCAGATTTAATATTCTTGAGAAAATGGAAGAGAGTAAAAAAAGTACAAAGAAATATCACCCCCCATACTTATTAGCGTGGCTATTAAAAAAAGAGGGCGACTGGATGGCTCAGTCAGTTAAGCATCCAACTCTTGGTTTCTGCTCATGTCATGATCTCACGGTTCATGGGAGAGAGCCCACATTGCTCATGCCCTGCTCGTGCCCTCTCTCTCTCAAATAAACTTTAAAAAATAAAAAAAAGGAAAAAGGAAAAAAGGAAAAAAAAAGAACAGAAAACAAGTGCTGGCGAGGATATGGAGAATTTGGAACCTTTGTGCACTGTTGGTGGGAATGTGAAATGGTACAGCTGCTATGGAAAACAGGATGGCAATTTCTCAAAAAACTAAAAACAGAATTACCGCATCCCCAACAATTCCACTTCTGGGTATATACCCAAAAGAACTGAAAGCAGGGCCTCCAACAGATATTTGCATATCCGTGTTCATATCAGCATCATTCACAGCAGACCAAATGTAGGAGCAGCCCAAGCGCCCATCAACAGATGAGTGGATAAACAAGATGCGGTACATACGTACAATGGAATGTTACTCAGTCTTAAAAAGGAAGGAGCAAGCTCTTACACATGCTACAACAGGATGAGCTTTGAAGACATTACACTAAGTGAAATAGGCCAGTCACAAAAAGCCAAATACTCCAGGAGTCCACTTATGTGAGGTACCCCAAGTAGTCAAACTTCAGAAACAGAAACTAAAACGGTGATTGCCAGGGTTTAAGAGAAGGAGGGAATGGGGAGTTACTGTTGGGCACAGAGTTTTGGTTTTATACAATGGAGAGTTCTGGAGATGAGCTGCACAGTAACATGGATGCACTGAACACTACTGAACTGTACACTTAAAAGTGATTAAGGCAGTAAATTGTATGTTAAGCACATGTTATCACAATTTAAAATAGAGAGGGGAGAAATGAGCTACCAAATGCCTATGAATATACAGAAAATCTTCTCTGTTGCATTTGGGGCCATATATTTTAATCATGGTCATAAATTCTGGACACGCTAACTGAATTTATAAGAGCATCACACATACACAGGTACTGCGGGTGTGCCTAGAGAACCCGAGCTGTCGTCCCTCTCCTACTTCTAATCCAACTTGCCCAACCCTACAGTGCATCTCACAGACGGACAACTCTGTCCCCTCATCCACACTTGGCTTTCAGAATGTTCCCCAGCCAGGCCTGAGCCTGCAGACTCCTCTTAGCTCCCCCTCCCCTCAGCAGGACTCTCTCCTCCCAGCTCTCTCCCCCGTTCGACTCACAAAATTTCCCTCTCCCAGAATCACTTCTCTCTAGCCTGCCTCTCCTACTTAAAAACATCTCAAGGCCTGGGACAGAATCCAGTTCATTTGTGAATCTTGGAACAAATTCTCAAGGACTAAGGGGAATGATTTGGGATTTCTAAGGGGTGAGTGTCCAGGACCACATCTTCGGTTAATAAACTTCCTCACTTTGTCCTCCAAGCTGAGGCAGTACTACAGACTTCTGACAGCTTCCTATCCTCAACTACAGAGAAGAAAGCACTGGACCAGAGGCTTCAGACTGTTTTTCACTTAAGGTTCCTAACAACCCCCACTATCCCCTCCACACCACCCTTCTCTCCTCTCTGGCTCTTTATTCCAGGCATCGTGTCGCTATGGTACTGAGAGTGAGCAGAACAGGATGGAATGGGGAAATGTTATGACAGGGACAGTTGGGTTGCAGACAAAAGTGTTCCTGTGAATTAGGCTTAGGACTCAGATTCCACAATGCTGGCTGGAGGCAATCTCAATGTCAAGAAAGATTCCTTCTGGAAGTCTCTGGTCTTCTAAGTTACCCAGAATATTACAAGGCATGGCTACATGAAGAGGATAGTTTCCCAGACCTCCCAGGGGTGAGCTGTTTGCACCACTCTCTCCCCTGAATCACATGCTGCCTGGCCTTCACTCAAAAATGGGCTCACAGGCATGTGCCTGCTCTCCCGGGCAGAAAGAACATTCATCTGACACTTCTAGGTTCTCCCCACCAAAGACTCTCAATAAATAAGTACTGATCTGTGCAAGCATCTCAGGGCTACTTTTCCATCTTGAGAAACTAACATGCTCTTGTGTCCAAGCAGCTCATTATCTAGATCTAAATAACTGTGTAATGAGGGTCCAAAGAGAAAACATACTTCTTCCAACAGTCTTCCAGTTTATCACGTGGTAGTTAATTTAGGCCAAGGGTATTTACACCTGTAACATCGGAGAAACTAAACACAGCATGACGATACTATAATTCTGCTTCATTTTGCTGAACTGCTAGAGCAGGCACCTTGTGACACCTATAAATCAGAGCAGGAAATTTTTCTCCAATTATGCCTTAATTCAGGGGCCATCATTTTTCTACAGCAGGTGGCAAGCTGAGGGGGGCTAGACGTCAGGGAGCATGAAGTCAGGCTGGTAAAGCACTGAGTAATTTTAATGTGAATTTTTACAAATGAGTACTGCAAGGGTGGCAGAGACAAAATGCGCCTGTTAACTGAAGCCAGGTGAGCAGGATGCATCTAGAACCATCTCCTCAGCCAATTGCAATGCAATGTAACACAGATGCTGTTTCTCACTTGAATTCTCAGATTGCCTTGGTCTAATTAATTTCATCATAAGACCATCCTCCCATTCTTTGTTTGAGGATCCTGAACATGACCTTGAGATTATTCACCTAACTGCAGTGTAATTTAGGAATTGATCCATGTGACAGAAACACATTCCTTTCTAATAATATGCCATTTTCCACTCTTTGGAATATCTGTGCCCAGAGAAATTAGCAGAAAACTTTTCCCAAAAGGACCTATGTATCCTAGTAAAATTTCCCTCTTAATATGCTTGCTAAACATTTACTAAGCATGTTATGTGAATGACACTTTAACAGAAATTATCCTGGGTGGTTCAGTCGGTTAAGCATATGACTCAGTTTCAGTTCAGGTCATGATCTCATGGTTTTATGGGTTCGAGCCCCAGATCGGGCTCAGTACTGGCAGCATGAGGCCTGCTTGGGATTCTTTCTCTCTCCCTTTCTCTCTACCCCTCCCCCACCTGCACTGTGTCTGTCTCTCAAAATAAATAAACTTTAAAATATAATAAAACAAAATACAGAAATAAATATAAGCCACTGACCTCAAAAAGCTTCCAATCAAATAGGAAAGACACTCACTGCCAAACTCTTGTGCAAATGCCAGCCCACAACAGTCCCCCCCTGCCTCCCCATCTCAGGAACAGACACACCATCTGCCCAGCTATTCACATCTGAAATCAGATGACCCTTGATTCCATGACACTCCATCTCTGGGGCTACCACCCAGAACCAATCCACTGCTACTTCTACGTGGACAAAGGAAACGGTGTCTTAAATGGTTTCCTGACTCTGTGCTACTTTCTCCAAGTAACATACATCCTAACGTTGGTCAGAAGTTCATCATCAGGCTGCTCTCCTTCTGAAAGCCCTCGAAGAGTTCCCCAGCCCTCTTAGAAAAGAGACAAACTCCTGCCAATGGCCTAAGGGGCCTCATACAGCTGGCCCCCCACCCAGCACCAGCCTCACCTCCTATGACTGTATTCCCTCTACCCTGAGCTCTTGCTGCTCCTCGGATAGAAGCCATTGTACTTGTCCTCTGCCTGGAAGATGCTCCTCTCTCCCCCTTTCTGTAGCTCCAGAGTCTTGGATTAAATTTCCCCTCTTCAGGAAACTCTCCCTGATCACTCCATCAAATACTGCTCAGGACATTTCATTCCCACTTTCTGCACTTATTTGTAAATCCCCCGTGCCTCCCTCTTTCCTCCAGTGAGCTATAAAGTGATCCCGTCGGGGTTGTGAACAACTGTGCCCCTGAGCTGCTCCCCCACAGCAGGCATGCTGAAGAGGCTTGTTGCTTGATGAGTATCCATTAGAAAGAGGCGCAAAATGAGGATAACAGAAACGGAGCAATGTAGAGTGAGGAAGGGATGCTTACTTTCAACCGGGAGAGGAAAGCTGGGGATAGCTTCCAGAGGAAGAGATCACATGCACTGTGTCTTAGAGGATATGTAGGTCCATCCTGAAATGCATTCCAGGGCTCTGAAACTAGCAAAAGACAAGCCCCAAAGTCACAGCGAGTCCAGGTAGGTCTGAGCAATGGAAAGGGTCCCTGAAATGGCTGGAACCCAGAACATGCGCAGGGATGGGCTAAGGGAACAGCACGTGGGGCGGAGAGCCTGAGTGACACCATAGGGGCTGGCATTCTATATTTTGAGACCATGGAAAGTCACCAAAAAGTCTGGAGGATGAAAAATTAGTATACTCTAACCTGAGTTTTATAAATGAGAAAAACTGTTGTAACTTAAAAACCAGCAGATAACCAAAAGGCATCACTTTGGAGAGGACTACATATTCACCTATGTTTGGAAGAGGAAAAAAAAAAAGGCGCTTGGGTCACATCTGGAAATGCAGGGGAGAAGGGGGCTCCCAGCTGGTGACACTGTGTCTCCAACAGGGTGAGCTGACCACAGATGAGTTTTGGGTTTTTCAAAGGCACCGAACAGCCACATAACATTCCCAAACGGTTTCAAAGTAAAAGACACCAGGATCAAGGATAAAGAAGCTGGAAACTGGATTCTAGGATGAGAGCCGGGTCCTGGGCTGGGAGATGATGACGAGCAAGGACACTACACATTCCAGAACAGTTTAGTCAAACAGTACTGAACAGATGGGATTGCAATACTTAAGCTGAAATTAACCCTAAAGACCTGAATATTATATTAAGCAAAGTGAGCATATGAATGACTCCATCGCAGTCACCATAAAAGGCAGTTGCTAATGCTACTGCAAGGCACCGAAGACCTCTAACAAAACATGCCTTCCAAAGCAGCGATAAGCCAGGTGCTCTGAGGGCTTTATCACTATGCTTTATTTCAAGACAGATTTATTTGATGAGCACAACTCTCTTCAACAGCTATGTAATAAGATGTGCAAGCTGACCTGTAAGACTGGTAAAGACAGAGACTGACAAAGTTAACCATGGCTTGTACCTGAAGAAGTTCTGGAGGGTGGGGAGAGGCCCCAGGGCTTGCAGCTATAATGTTGCACTAGGTGGTTGTTTTTTGTTTGTTTTGTTTGCCTTTGGGTTTTCTGTTTGTGTGTTTGCTTTGGTCCCAGCAAGGTATGAAATCTGGGCTTCAGCTTGCCTATGAGAAATCCCGGAAACAAAATCAAAGGTTCCTCCTAGGTTTAAATTCCAGTGGCAATGAAGAAATGCCTTGTAGGCAAATCAGCTTTTCACAAGCCAGGGAAGGGACTTGAGCCAAAGGAGGGGTGCCTCCAGGTTAGTATCTGTGAGCACTGCCCAGATGGGGTGGGGGCTCTAGGAGAGAACCGGCCCCAGGTCCGAAAAGACCCCCAGCTGGAGCGAAGAAGGGAAAAACACAGTCACTGCATGGGCTAAGACCTTGCGTGGGCCAGCAGATCGCTATAAATTCTCCGCACGTCAAGCGGGGACAGTCATCAAGAGCATTAAGACAAAGGATGTGAGATGCAGAGCACAGTGACCGGCATGGAATGCAGCCACTCCTGGGTACAGGACAGTTTTAGAAGACACTGTTGTCAGTTTTATCTCACTTCTTTACCTCCGCTGCTTTATATGAGAGTCTCTCTGCAAGAAAGATAAAACTGTGGGACGTCACAAAACAGCAAAGGACCCCAAAATCCTTTTGTCCAGTCCCCTGTCCTTAAGCATTTTCATTGTCACCACCACATCACTACTGAAACGTGAAGGACCTGAGTAGCTCAGCCCAGCCACAAAGTCCTCTGTGTCCTCAGGGGTCCCCCCAAGGCTTGAAAGCAGTGAACATAATTTCCTGCACTCCTGGATGCCCTCAGAATCAAAATTGTCTGTTATTACAATAAATTTATAAAATGAGATGCAAGTGCCTAAACTAAGGGGATCATGCACTAAGTAATCAAAGAGCCAATTCTAAAATAATAGACAATTACAAAAATGATAATGAAGGCTGTAACAACCCACACTAATGCTTCTTATGCTGTTAAGCAAAAAAAAAAAAAAAAAATCAGAATACACAATCTCATCTGTGTTGTGATTACAACGAAGTAAAATTATGTACAGATAGAGCAAGGGCTGAAAAGCAACTTGGAAAATGACTATGACTGATTTGCTAAGGAGGCACGATTACAGAAGTTTTATTTTTATCTGGTGACTTGAATGGGGTTGACACAATAAACATCACAGAAGTGACAGTCACAGGAAAGGAGACACTGCTGTTCACTCACCCTGGGTTATACAACATGACCGCCGACAGGTTCTCACAGGACTTCGAGAGGTCAGTCATGGACAAGCTGAAGGAGGACAGAAGGCCACTCTAAGAGTAGACACAGGGCAGAGCGGTTACCTTAGCAGACGAGAGAGGGCCAGAGCCCTGGACTCACTGCTCCCACCTTGTGAGACGCAATGAGGTGCATACACCCCTCGTTAGCACACACGCCAACTGGTCTACCTGAGGGTGGCAAATCAGGGACAGCCAGGCGATGGATCCAACTCCAACCTGAGCCTCCAACCTGGGGCCCCGGCATCCCCGGACTGGAGAAGCTAGCCAGGAAGTGCACAACTGCGGGCATCTCCTCACCCACGCTGCATCGAAGTGGAGGGAAGGGTCACCCTCCATCCCTGGTGGGAGCAGGGTCCTATTCTCAGCAGCACTCACATGTATTGAGGGATAAAGATGAGGAGGGAGAAGGGAAGGGAGACCATAAAAGGAAGAGCTTAACCTGTTTGCTTCCATGGAAAGCTATTGGCAAATATATTTTCCTCCCTCTCTTCCTCTGCAACTGTGAACCAAAAAGGGCCCTCCAGGGAGACCCTGGGCTGGAATAGATAAGAGGCTTCAAGGGCTGGAACAAGCAACCATGGAGAAGACTGGGGTTGGCAGCTTTCTCACTATTTCCCAGCGAAGGCACTGGCACCCTTTGGCAGCAGCCCTCACAACAGGAGGCCGACATGCAGGGCTCTGTGACTCAGGGGTGAAGGGCAAACCGTTTAGGTGAGCAGGTCAGGGCAGCAGCACAGGCTGGCCACATGCTAGTTAGGGAACAAGTTAGCCTCAGTCTCTCATCTTGATCATCTGAGACCTGGGGGTAGTAACAGCTGCGGCACAGATAAAGCAGTAAAATATGCTGCAGAAGTTTCGTATGGTGCCTGGCTCCCAGAAATGTTAGCTGTAGGCTGTACCTTCCTCAGTCTAAGGACAGTATGGTGTCCTGACACACATTTCTCTCTCATCTCTTCCCCTGTCTCTCAGATCCTCCACCCACCACCCCCGTCCAGCACTTAAGAGTACCCTCTAGATGTCCTTCTTCAACGAGCTGTCCTTCACTCACCCCCTCTCTGCTTTACACCCCAACCAGAAGTCTAATGTGCTGTGGCAGAAAATAAAAAGCAAGCAAACTTCTGGATGAAAATGATTCTGATATGGGGTTAACTCCTAAAACAGATCCTCATAAGTGGAAGTCACTCCCCACTTAACGTAAAACAATGCCCAGCTCCTTTGTGGGGATGGATGGAGGGGAGAAGGGAAGGGTCTAGAAGAAGCCATTTCCCCTCCTGCTCTGGCCTTCACCCAGTTGGCTCTCCTACTTCTTCAGCCAGTTATCCACTGAGAAACAACTCCCTAGAGTCAGTGCAGGCCACAGCATGACTTTTCTAGTTCCATACTCCAGAAAAATCAAACTGCCCCCACAGCCCCAGCCCCGCCAGAATCAGAATTGGCTCCAGGAGATGTCAGGCGGCTCACCTTCCTCTTCTCCCTGAGCTTGGCAGCCTCCTTAGGATGGTTAAAGCGAAACATATTGGTTCTTCCCAAGAGTATCACAGCACCTAAGAACACGCAAAAACAGTAATGAGTTCACAGTAAGCAACCTGGTGGGTTGACAACATCAAATCATGGAGTTTTACAGTTGAAATGTAATTTCCAGTGCAGTGCTCTATAAAATTGGAATAATAAGGGAAAGCTGTAGTCTCAAAAGTCTGCTTACATAAGCCAATTTTAAATCTGCAAATATTCTTATTTTTATAGCTGAGTGTCACAATACTCATGTGACCAAGGCAGAAGTGATGGATTCAAGCATTATATTAGGAGATTTAAAACTTAATATCCAGATAATTATAGTTTTGATTGTTCGGAAGAAAAAAAGCAGTAAAATCTGCAAAGAGATGCTGTAATACCAACCAAAGCATATGGTCACAAATTTGGGAGATGTTTATTAATGCTAGTAAAAAGAGAAATCCCGAAGGAAAGTGCTTTTAAAAGAAAACATGGTATAATCAATTGGCAGAGTACAGGTTACCGCTACCAACATCTACCTCAGAGTTTGACAGGAAAGAAACTGTACACGTAGGGTCTGTTACCATGTGAAAACACTGCTTCTTGTTAAAGCCCTGTTAAAATTTGGGTGGCCATATGAGATACATGAGAAAGGCTCCATTGGATGGACCAGGGTCCTGCTTATTCAGAAAACAATGGTGTAAGAGGCAACAGAATGCAAAGCAAGTACCCAAGGGTAATAAAAATGCTAGGTTGGGGCAGGGGCGAATTTCAGCATTATTGAGCAAATAAGCAGACACTTTTTTTCTTTTATAGTTTATTGTCAAGTTGGTTTCCATAGAACACCCAGTGCTCATCCCCACAAGTGCCCTCCTCCATGCCCATCACCCCCCTTCCACTCCCCCCACCCCCATCAGCCCCCGTGAGTGAGCAAGCGAGCAAGTGGGGGAGATGGATAGAGGAAGAGACAATTAGAGAGAGAGAGAGGGAAAGGGAGAATCTTAAGCAGGGTCCACACTCAGCATGGAGCCTGGTGTAGGACTGAATCCCGTAATGCTGGGATCATGACCTGAGCCAAAAACCAAAATTTGGCCACTCTAGTGACTGAGCCACCCAGGTGCCCCCGTTTCTCTTCTTCTGAGGTAATTTTCCTGTGCTATTTGTTGTCCAATGTCNCCTCTCCCCCACCCCCATCAGCCCTCAGTTTGTTTTCAGTATTCAAGAGTCTCATGGTTTACCTTCCTCCCTCTCCCCAACTATTCTTTCCCCTTCCCCTCCCCCATGGTCCTCTGTTAAGTTTCTCCTGTTCCACATATGAATGAAAGCATATGGAATCTGTCCTTCTCTGCTTGACTTATTTCACTAAGCATAACACCCTTGAGTTCCATCCATGTTGCTACTCTAGGCCATATTTCGTTCTTTCTCATTGCCATGTAGTATTCCACTGTATAGATGAACCACATCTTCCTGATCCATTCATCAGTTGATGGGCATTTAGGCTGTTTCCCGTGATTTGGCTATTGTTGAGAGTGCTGCTATGAACATTGGGGTACACGTGCCCCTATGCATCAGCACTCCTGTGTCCCTTGGGTAAATTCCTAGCAGTGCTACTGCTGGGTCATAGGGGAGTTCTACTGTTAATTTTTTGAGGAACCTCCACACTATTTTTCAGAGGGGCTGCACCAGTTTACATTCCCACCAACAGTGTAGGAGGGTGCCTGTTTCTCCACATCCTCACCAGCATCTAGCAAACACACACTTTCTAAATTCAGAGCTGCTCAAAACTGGCACGGGTGCTACAGAAGGCAGTGAGATCCTTGTCACCAGAGGCATCTAAGAGAAGCGATGTTCCAGAAGAGATTCACTGTGTTGCCTGGTCCCATCCATACCCAAGAGTTTACTACATCTCTGAAGAGACTCCCACGTTCAATCCTTGCCCTGAAAAAGAGTGCAACTTCCTTTTGAGGACAGAACAGACACAATGAAGTCAACCATAGAAGATGACACGTGATGAGGGGTCAAGAATCTAAGTGATGTGTGCAAGGCTAAGACCTACGCTCACATGGCAGCTTGAGGACAAGAGAGGAGGCTCCAGTTTGGGGTAACCACAGGGAAGGACTAAGCCTTGCCAGGGGAATGGGCCTGTCCTGTTGGGAGAGAGGAAGGAGTCACATCCACCCAAAATGGAGAGCACCGGGAATAGCACTGGAATAGAACAGGCACTGGGTAGACGACATAGAGACACACTGTGAGGACTTAGAGAGCCAAGGTAGAGAAGCTGCACCAAATGTCACAAACTGATGGCCCGAGAGAAACTTCAGCTCATAGATGTTTTGTGTACCCCATGAAATCTTAAAAACTAAAATTATTAGCTGCCAGTTAAAAATGTGCAGTCATCATATAAAGCTCTAAGTTCCTTTCTGATTTCTCTTCAAAGACTAGAAGGTATGGCATCAGTAGATCTGTATTGCCACTTGGCAAAAATCCCTGGGCTGCTGAAGGCTGCCTCATTTGGACAGAGCATGTGACCTGTGGGGTAAAAGCGGTCACCAACCTCTTTGCGTGGCTACTACTTCTCCACCTGGGCCCCACAAGTAGTATCATGGCCCCAGGTAGCTATTCTAT
Source organism: Hyaena hyaena (assembly GCF_003009895.1). Classification (NCBI taxonomy): domain Eukaryota; kingdom Metazoa; phylum Chordata; class Mammalia; order Carnivora; family Hyaenidae; genus Hyaena; species Hyaena hyaena. Next base: position 733,274 of record NW_024081040.1, read on the forward strand.
TTTTTTTTTTTTTTTTATGTTTTATTTCTGAGAGAGAGAGAGCGAGCATGAAGGGGAAGGTCAGAGAGAAAGGGAGATACAAAATCTGAAACAGGCTCCAGGCTCTGAGCTAGCTGTCAGCACAGAGCCTGATGCAGGGCTTGAGCCCATGAACTGTGAGATCATGCCCTGAGCCGAAGTCAGACGCTTAACTGACTAAGCCACCTACGCACCGCGCCCCTTCCCCTCCCCCCCGCCGGTAGCTATTCTAGAGCTTCAGACCAGTAGACCCACCTGCCTGCTCAACATATTGCCTCGGATTCTCAAATTCAATATGGTTAAAACCTAACGGGTTTAGACCATAACCCCGGGGAGTTGCTGAAAGGGTGGGTTCCGGCAGTTGTCATTATTGAGTGGAGATGGAGTCAGTATGAAAAGAAGAACACAGTTTTCGTAGACTTAGAAGGATAGCAGTGAATATTAAACAATCTATGATCTGCTTATTCCCCTCATGTAAAATTATATTCATATATTTTCTGATTATGAAAAGGCACCATTACCATAATTAAGAAAGGTGCTTTCCATGCCTTTTATGACCAGGACACAGAACTGTGTGCCACACAAAGAAGTCAAAAGTTAAGCAGCCATGTCTAGGATATATGTATATTTAATGCTCTGGAAGTGAAATTAGACATTAATAAGGCAATCACATTCAATGTGCTAATTACATTTAATCCAATTCCTTTTTTTTTTTCCTGTTAATCAAATGGCCAGCCATGCAGGTTGAAAACTGCTAAAATATGTTAATGGAAAAATAGAATGGTATTTCAGAGACATATTTCATATCATACTGAATCATTGAAAATAATCTTGCCACCCACGTATTTGCATGAAATACACATAAAAATCCTTTTAAGAGTTATATAAAAGAAAACAAAACTGTTCATGACCATTCCTTGTTTCCACCTAAATAATGTGCATAAACTGACTGGCACATAAAAAGAGGCTCTGTTAGGGGCCCCTGGGTGGCTCAGTCAGTTAAGCATCCAACTCTTGATTTCAGTCCAGGTCATGATCTCATGGTTCATGAGATTGAGCCCCACGTCAGCCCATTTGTGATTCTCTCTCTCCCTCCCTCTCTGCCTCTGCTGTGTGTGCACTCTCTCTCAAAATAAATAAATGAACATTAAAAAAAAAAAAAAGAGGCTCTGTTAAGGCTGGTTTCTTTCTATTTAACTTTATTCCTTTACTCAACAAACCTACTGACCTAAAAAATTTGCTTCATTTTTACATTATGCTGCTGTTCATTCATTCATTCATGCAACAAGTACTTAATGAACCCTGACTGCATGCTAGTCACTGTGACAAGTATTGCAGATACAGAGTTGAACAAGTCAGACCTATGCTCTGCTCTCATGCAACTTATAAGCAAGACAAAGAGGTGAATAATCAAATAACTCCACAGGAGATGCAAAGCTTAAAGGAGAGATACCCTGCCCAGTACTCAAAAAGCACATAAGAAGGTTGATTTAGAGATTAGAAAACAGGCCCTAAGGGAGGTGGGAAGCAGTGCCTAAGACAAGCTCTGAGGATGAAGCAGGGGGAGTGAGGGAGTGGCACATGTAAAGGTCCTATAGCAAGAAAAAATGATGGTGGTGGTGGTGATGATGCTGAGTGACAGGAAGACAGTTAAATGCCTATGGCAGAGGAAACATGGAAGAACAGTACATACAATGAAGCTTGAGAGAGGGAAGCAAAGAGGCCACATAGAATCTTTCAAGATACAGTAACGCAACTTTTATTTCATGTAGGTGCAAAAGAAGATGGTGAAGGGCTTTGTGCACCATCACATGATTGGATGAGAGTTTTAGAAAGTTCATTCTTTCGGCTGTTTGAAGAAAGAACTAAAGAGGGCAAGAGTAGATGAAGATAAATAATGTAGGAGGCTACTGCAAGAGTCAGGTCAAAGACAATGGTGGTTCAGCACTGGGGGGAAGTAGAGAGTAGAGAAGGAGAGTAAACAAATCAGGAAGATAGGTAGAAGATAAGATCAATAGGACTGCATGATGGGCTGGATATGGGGACAAGGGAGGTGAGGACGAAGCTCCTGGGTACTGGGGTGCAACGGCTGGTTGGATGGGGAGCTGTTCACACAGATGGAGAACACTGGAAAAGGACCAATACTGGGTTGGGAGAGAAAGCCTGAGTTTGGTTGTATACACAATGAATCTGAGATGCCTTTGGCAGGCAGAAATATGGGTCTGAAGCTCTAGAAGAAATCTATCGATATCTATCGATCAGTCTATCTAGCAACCTACCTACCAACCTACTTACTCGTGAATATATATAAATGTATCATATGAATGTATGTGTGTGTGTGTGTGTATACATATACATATGTATACACACACACACACACACTCAGACACACACATGCACCTATGTGTACATATTACCTAAGATCTGTGTATGTAAGACTCAGAGAACGGGCCCTGCCCCAAACTCTTGGTATGGCCAAGGGTGACTTAAGCTCAACCTTTCCAGAATTCAGTTTCCTCATCTAGTCATCAAACTGGATACTTTCTAAGGTTCCTTCCAGATCTCAGACTCTCTTTAACTATGAACTACTCCTTGATCTGAGGTTCACATGATTAATCACAGCAGATGGACTTTTCTGATGCATTTAGTTTGTAATTTTTAGAGTGTATCTAAGCCTCCTTAAAATACATGATGGCTTCTTTGAGTTTACCTCAGAGCCTGTTAAATACCAGAAGGTAGACAAGTTCCAGATGGTCTTAAAAGGAAATGCAAGGGAAATGACATTGTAAAAGGGTACACAGAGGCACCTGTTAACAACCCTCCCCCCCAAAAAAAGTTTCACTTAAATCCCTATGAATGAAACCACTGAATACTGATTTCACAGGGGATTTTCCATTTCAGTATTTCAGGTATACTGAAAGTGAAATTATTTTTTTTTATTTTTTAATGTTTATTTATTTTTGAGAGAGAAAGAGAGAGAGGCACGCAGAGAGAGAGGCAGAGGGAGAGGGAAGACAGGAAATCTGAAGCAGACTCCAGGCTCTGAGCTGTCAGCACAGAGCCCAATGCAGGGCTCCAACTCACAAATCATGAGATCATGACCTAAGCCTAGGTCAGACACTGAGCGTGAGACAGACAACTGAGCCACCCAGGAGCCCCTGAAAGTGAAATTAAACATGTAAACATTTCTGAGGATTTCTAAGAAGTATGGTGACAATAATTGTTAATATCACTATTAATCACTCTCAAATTTCATGTGAGATTTTCTACTTCTGCTACTGCACAAATAAATCAACTCTTTTTATCCTATTAAATGTTGTCATGAATATTTCTGAGGTGATGATGTACAAATTAATTAATTCTGGGTTATAATTAACATAAACATGTAAGAAAACTGTATTTCCCAAAAGTGAATGGTCCAACATAACAGGAGTTTAGAGGCCAGAAAGTAAAGGGCCCAGGGAAATTTTGCTTTGGGCTCCAAATTCCAAATTTAATTACTTCAGAAAGCCTCACCCCCACCCCATGAAACACACAGACAGAATATAACCCCTGGCTAAAGCATGCTCAGTGAAAGAGAAGTTTTCATTTTAGATACAATTGTCAGAAGGCAAAGCTCTGTCTAGGAACATAATTTTCTGAATTTTTTTAATGTTTATTTATTTTTGAGAGACAGAGAGAGAGACAACGCGAACAGGGGAGGGGCAGAGAGGGAGGGAGACAGAATCCGAAGCAGGCTCCAGGCTCCGAGCTGTCAGCACAAAGCCCATTGTGGGCTCAAACCCACGAACCACAAACCAAAGTCAGACGTTCAACCAACTGAGTCAACCAGGTGCCCCGGGGAACATAATTTTCTAGAATGGTAGTGAGATACAGGTCAGGATAAGGTAGGATGGGTGAAGTTCTTAAAACTTGCTTGTGTGGGATAATTTTCCTTCTGATTTAAAACATCTTCAAAATATTTATATTAAAATAAGTTATGATGCTGGCACCATTTGGGGGTCCTAATAAAGAGAAAGTCTAATTTCCACTAATACATGCCAGTACTTGAGAACACATTAAGAAATATGTTCGAAAGTCTTGGACTCCTGTGACATTGATGTTATTATTTAAGACACCTGAATTACAGTAATTTTTCTCTATCTCAAAATGGCTTCAGGCAATGAGCTGGGGAAGATTAAGACCTGACATGGTGCTTGTGGTAAGAAAATTTCATATGAATACTGACGCATTCAAACAGGACATGCGGCTTGGGGTTCACAGCTAGCTTGGATAAGTGACAGGCAGTCGGCATCAAGGGTAAAGGATGTCAGTGTCACAGCATGCCATCGGGCCGTCTGCCAGTATTTGTGAAGGATATAAATACACATGACACCTTATCAAAAGGCCACATAGGCCTGGCCCCTTCCCTTTCAACATTTATAATTCAAATATGGATTTACAATTTCCTGCCTTAGATAAATCACTTAAACCCTTGTTTATGTTTGGTAAAGTAAAACTTGCAAAACTACATTGTGAGACTCTGGAAAAGAAAGTAAATTGATTTTCAGTCTTTGTTATTGAGGTTTCCTGCCAAATAACCCATCAAGACTTCTTTGCCCAACTGTGTGAACGGGCTGACTCTGGAGCTCCATAAAATCCCAAGATGCTCCAGTTCCATCCCCAAAGAAATGTTTAGATGTGTGTGGGGCTGGGGCAAGTGGGGGCTGATTTTCTCTTCTGAAAGCCCGAGGGAAGATGCAAAAAGAATATACGGAACAAGTTCCATCCTTCTGAAGGATAATGCAGAAAGTGTATGAAACAATTAGAGGATGATTCCAGACAGCAGAATATAAAATGACAAGTTCTAAGGTACTGAATGGAAGGCATTATACTAACTGGGCAGGGCTATTAGTAACTTTACTTTCTATTCTTTGTTACCAACAATACCATTTATTCTGTTAGTAACAAGCTCAACTATTCCGTTCTAGCCTCCTACACACTCCAAGCTGTCAATATTTTATTGTTCCTTCCAAAATAGTTCTTCCAAACTGCCTCCCTTCTCTCCAAGCAGCAACAACGGTCTCTTCCCTCTATCAGTCCTCTTGTCATTGCTCATCTCCAAGGCCCCTGGGGCTACACAAATACTGCCCTGTCTTTTATGTCAGTGACCATGCTACACATTTAACGAATGTTAAGCACCTTCCAGTCCACGGTTCCCAAGCCCTAGAAACCTGCCGTGATTCAGCTGCCCTGGTCCCCACCCCCACTGCCTCTGTCTTCCTCCTCACCCACCTCCCAGGCTTCAGACACTTCTTCACGACACACTTTGGTCAAAGCACATCTACGTCACTTCTTCACCATGTGCCATTTTGACAAATGCATCATCTACTTCAGAATTCAGCTTTGGGTAAATTTCTCCACTGTTGGCAATCTACAGCCACCCTGTGGGAGGAGTTTTGGCTCTGTGCAGGTGGATGGGCGGAGTTTCCCCCACCCTGTCTGTCCCACTGAATGCCACTGCAGTGTAGGCAGAATGCATGCAGGAGTTACTTCAGGGCCCTGACAAGTAAGCAGGAGCAGGCGGGCTGAAGAAGACAGGGATCTGAAGCACCAACGGACAGACAGGAAACGTACCATTTACACCCTCCAGTGTTCCCTGGCTTAGTCTAGGAGAGACCCAAACGCTGACATGAGCACAATTGAAAGAGCTCCAGGAGAAGCCCTCTAGTTCAGATTCAAGGTGGAGCCAGAAGGTCCCCTGGCAGCAACAGAGGAAGAGAGGAAGCAGCAGGGGGGCCACAGATGCCTAAACCTATGAGGAGGGGAAATCTCTCTCCAATCAGAAAAGCTGTGATCTCCATGAGGGTGGGGCATAGCTTCTCTCTCTCTCTCTCTCTCTCTCTCTCTCTCCCCTCTCTTCCTTCTTGGGCCCAGACTTGGGCCCAAGCACAGAAAGAACATGAAAGAGTAGTATAAAGCTCTAGATTTTTAGCCAGATGACAGAAAAAGAAAGACTCGTCCGTGTTGACACAGAAGGAGTAGCTCAGGAAATCAAACTCACAGAACTATTTATGAACTCTTGGGCCACTTAGTTCTGACCCTAACAGCATACAAACCTTCAAGAAGTGACCTAAGATACAGACCACTGCTCAGGTCCCAGACAGGCCCTTGGGTAGCACACACACGGGACAGACCAGAATAGCACTACAAAGGCTTTGCATATCGAACTAGCATTGGAACTAGCATCACAACCCCCAGAGGCTAATTCTAACTTACGGTCTGAATCCAACCAGGTCAACTGCCTGCTAAAAGGAATCAAAACAAAACAAAACAAACCAAAATCAATGTTTCCCATAGGATTTAAACAAGATTCAGAGTCTCATATCAAAATATCAAAAATGTCCAGGATGCAGTCTAGCATTGCTCAGCACATGAAGAAGTGGGAAAACCTCAACATGCATGACAAAAATCAAGCAACACATGTCAACGTGGAGATCAGAGATGCTGAACTTATTGGATAAGGATTTTAAATCAGCTATTATAAAAATGTTCAAAAATAGGACAATAATCTTGAAAGGTAAAATGCTATAACAAAGAAATAAAGGATATTTATTCAAAGAAGAATCAAATAGTACAAATGAAAAATACAACAACCAGAATAAAAATGCACATTGGTTGGGCTTAATAGAAAGGTAGAGAAGACAGAGAAAGAGTCCATGAACTTGAAGACAGACCAATTAAAATTATCTAATCTGAAAAGAAAAAAGAGGGATGCCTGGGTGACTCAGTTAAGTGTCTGACTTCAGCTCATGTCATGATCTCATGGTTCGTGAGTTCAAGCCCCATGTTAGGCTCTGTGTTGATAGCCCAGAGCCTGGAGCCTACTTCAGATTCTGCGTCTTCCTCTCTCCCTCCCTCTCTCTCTCTCTCTCTCTCTCTCTCTGCCTTTCCCCACTCATGCTCTCTCTCTCTCTCAAAAGTAAACATTAAAAAATTTATTTAAGAAAAAAGAAAAAAAGTTTACCAAAGGGTAAAACTAAGTAAACAGAGCCTCAGGGACTTGTGGGACAATACGAAAATACTTAACAGTCATGTAACTGGAGTCCCTTAACAAGGAAAGAAAGACTATAGAGTGGAAAAAGTTATTTAATTTTGACTATGACTGAGTAAGTATAATAACTGAAAAGTTCCCAAATCTGGAAAAAGACATAAACCTACAGATACAAGAAGCTGGGCAAATCCTAAACTGGTAAACATCAAGAAGTCCACGCCAAGGCACACTGTCAAGCCACCCTATGGAATGTGAAGCTAAAAGTGACATTAAAAAAGGAACAGAGAGGGGTGCCTTGGTGGCTCAGTCGGTTAAGCATCCGATTTTGGCTCAGGTCATGATCTCGTGGTTTCTGAGTTCAAGCCCCACGTCAGGCTCTGTGCTGACACCTCAGAGCCTGGAGCCTGCTTCAGGATTCTGTGCCTCCTTCTCTCTCTGCCCCTCCCCCGCTCATGCTCTGTCTCTCTTTGTCTCCCAAAAATAAATAAATGTTTAAAACAAACAAACAAAAAAGGAACCGAGAGATCATGAAAAATAGATGTGATGACTCTAACAAGAAAAGGTGAATCAAATAAAGAGAAGAAAGAGGTTAAAGAGACTGACATATAGTTGTCATGCACAATGACATCTGGGACACCAAGAAACTGTCTTCGGTGTCATTAATTTTGGTCAGCTGGTCTCACATCAGATGTTCATCAGCATCACTTACGTGGCTTGTGAAAAACTAAAGCCCCATCCCTACATTTTCTGGCTCAGTAGGTCTAGAATGGAGCATTTCAAAATGCTCTAGGTACTACTGATGCTGCTGATCTGGGGATGCACTTTTAAGAACCATGGGCTTTGGAATGTTCATAGCAGCACTCTCAACTATAGAAGAAGGGGGGAAATGGTGGGGGAAAGGGAGAGAGGCAAACCATGAGAGACTCTTGAATGCTGACAAAAACTGAGGACTGATGGATGTGGTGGGGGAGAGGGATGGGCATGGAGGAGGGCACTTGTGGGGATGAGCACTGANAAAAAAAAAAAAAAAAAAAAAGAACCATGGGCTTTCGGTAGATAGTCTTTAAGAAGAATCAGGGCTTTGACTTTCAAAAGCATCTGCTGAAACATCCATGTACAAGAGACAGGGATCAGATGTACAGATCTCAAGTCTGAGGAAAAAAATCTAATGATAATGAGTGCTTATGAGCAAGTACAGATGAGTTAAATCGGAGGCTAGCCACTGGTTATCTGCTGGCCGTCTGCAGTGTATAAAAGATCTCTTCTGTTCATTAGATACCTTGGCTAAGCTGCTGGAAGATCCATCTCCCTTGCTAGTTCCACTAAAATTCTTTTTTAATTTGCCACTGAACAACTCACAGCAGCACTTAAGCAAATGAAAATTTTATCAAAGCTTCCTCAGCTCCACTCCCCAGACAGTCACCTGTTACCTCTTTCTGAGTGCTTGAATAGATGCAAATACATTTTGGCACTCAAGCATAACACATTCAGATGCACTTAGGTGTAAAGTCCCCAGATACAGTTTCTGCAGCACGTCTAAAAGAAGAGATGAACGTTCAATGGCTCTGAAAATCCCGCAAGATGACCAAAGGAATCCACTGATGTGAATGGGAAAATAAATTAGCTTTTAACAACTATCAGCTTTAAAATAACTGTTTACAGTAAAAAGACAAAAATAGTAATAATTAACATAAGAGAGACTAGTTCCTGGCAATTGTACAGAAAATGCTGAAATACTTTTTGACTTGTAACTCACTTGATTTTTGTACCATTTCATTTTAAGTATTTGTAAAAAAGAAGAAGACAAGCCTAAGGTCACTACCAAGATCTGCTCAAAGCCTGTGCACTAGATACCATGGTCCAACTGATGCTCTCTTCTCTAGCAATTGTCTCTCCTTCCACAGAATCACACTGTGGAATTATTCTTTACAATCACTCTACGCTATCGTGGGAGTGAGGAACACTAAGCTCCAGAGAACAGAGCAAATGAAGAGCACGGTCAGATGCAATGCTGCATATGCCACACATGGTTTCTGGACAAACTCAGAGAAGAGGAGGAGAAAGGTTTCCTGTGCCAGGCTTTAGGCAACATACATTCTGTATGCCATTTCATTTAATTCCCGCAGCACTAGCAAACACTTTTCATTTAACGACGTTGCCAGACGGAAATACTCCTGTAATTTAAGGCAGGGGAAGTACTGTTTATGCAGTCTCAAAGAAGTAAGGCTGTAAACTGACAGAGGTTAAAAAAAAAAAAAAATCCCCACAATGGTGAAAATCTGCTAAATACAGGTAAATCTCTTATTAGCTGACATTCACAAGTATTTTAAGTGATCTAGATAAGGAAGTGGTAATTACTGCCTGTGCTTTTTAATGGGACAGCCTAACTAACACATTTCCAAATGAAGTAATTTACTAATGAAAAGAGACATTTAAATACCAAATGTCAGCAATAAACTGGAAACTGGTAGTGGAAAGACAGGAAGCTGCTGGTCTTGCAGGGTAAACCGGTAATCCAATCAAACGCAGAGTTAATACAGTTAGATCACTGTGACTTAGGTTAACATCCATCTCTTCTTTTTTTTTAATTTTTTTAATGTTTTATTTTATTTAATTAATTAATTTATTTATTTATTTAGGAGAGAGAGAGAGAGACAGAGTACGAGCAGGGGAGAAGCAGAGAGAGAAAGAGAGACAGAATTGGAAGCAGGCTCCAGGCTCCAAGCTGTCAGCACAGTCTGACCCGAGGCGGGGCTCGAACTCGTGAACCGGGAGATCATGACCTGAGCAGAAGTCAGACACTTAACTGACTGAGCCACCCAGGTACTCCAACATCTATCTCTTCTTGATACCTTTATTAAATCGCTTCATGGGCAAAAGCCAAATAATCTTTGGAGTATGAATATACTGATATGTTTAATTGTTTCTCAATTATTATTATATTTTATAAGTCCGTATTCTTTCTCTTTCACTTTGGTCTTGGTTTTTGTTAAAGGATCAAATCTTACAAATACAGCTGAAAATTCTTTTGTAGACCTACCTGATAAAGGACACCCCCTTCCTTTCCAGAGGTTAACACCATTCCAAAGTAGGCATGTGTTAATCCCATCCACATCTTTTTGTTTTTCCTACATATTTTCACAACCGAAAACAACACACTGTATACTTTGTGTTTTTAAAATGTGTTCCAGTTCTCATTTTAATAATCCTCAAAAACTAAGGTATGTGAAGCGAAGAAGTCTAACCCTTAATTAGAGAAGGATTGTACACATGCTTTCCTTGGCCGGATGTTTCAGTCTGAAAGTATGTGCATTTAAAAAAAACGGTATTCCTTTGCTTCTTTCATATAATGCCTTGAAACACAAAGTCATCTTGCATTTCACTGCCCTAAGACTTGTTAATGACATTTGTGCTCGGTGCACGGGTGTTTTAACACCTCAGAACATGGCATTTTTATGTCAGCAGAGCACCAGAGGGGCTCAAGCCCAAATCACGGCACCATGGTAATAAAACAGTTAAGATACCCTACAGGAAAAGTCTGACCATTACCCTTAAATGTCAGTTAGTACTACTACTTTCCTAGGACAAGTCAAAAATTTAGTTTTAGTCATCACTAACCTGAATAGCCATATGTTTTCAATGGACTTTCAATTAAGGTAAAATCTTAAGATTAAAAAAACACTTGATAAAAATACTATATGGGAGATATAATTATTACTTACCTACGATGATGCCTCAATTCACAAGAGAATTAGAGACATAATCATAGCCACATAAGCAGATGGCAATGGAATAGTAAGCAAATTCTTTGATCTAAATAAATAAGCCAATAATCTTGTTTCTGGGGGATAGGCAAAGGGTAAAAGACAACCCCAATATTGAATAGTAAGTTCTAAGCAGTTTCTCTGTTAAACAGTGTGTGTTCTAAACGTTCCTTTTACAGTGTATTATTTGGACCCTCAGGCTGATTTTCTCACAGAAACACCATTACACATAAAAGTTAACCTCCAAGAGAATCCACAAGAGACTATTTGACCCATAAATGGGACTACTTGACCCTTTTGAAAAAATTAATAGGCATAGTACAAAAACACTCAAATAAGAAGAGAAACTAAAGCATATTAAAACATAACAAACATTAAAATTGTGTGATACCTGTATAGGAGTGGAAATACAGAGTACGTGAACCAAGTAGAAAGCCACAAAATCAATACGTTGCTACGTGTCAGCGTTCATTTTTGGTAGAGTAAATTTCTTCAAAAGAGAGGTGGGTATATAGCATGCATGAGGTAAGGTTATAATAAATGATACACCAATATGGAAAAAATTAAATTAGGTCTACTCCAGATGTATTAAACAATTAAATATTTCAAAATGAATGCCAAAGTTCTACTATGCATTAACGATGATATTGAAAACCAGTGCACGCCTCTTGTAAAATCCTGTAACAATACACAGTCACTACAGGAAGGTCAACCTCCCCTGACGTGCTGGGGATGCAGCCTGTACAGAGATCTCTATGGACCAGGAGACCCGTCTCCCACTTCTCACCATGACCTGTGCACCACCTCTGCCGCCTAGAAGAAGGGCATCAGGCCCTCCATCTGAAGTCCTAAGGGTGACAGACATGTGGGCTGGGTGTGTGTGTTCACAAGTAGGACTGCCTCTGAAAAGCCCTACGTAGTGACCACCTGTCTGCTGGCCAATTATGGTATCTTTCTGGGTTCAGGGCAGAGACTGCCAAACGATTACTCTTCTGTCTGGCAGGAACCAGCCAGACAGAATCCTTGTCCTGATTACAAAAAAGCAGAAAATGCTGCTTTGGTCGTGATCACTGGGCACTTGCAGTGTCCTAGGTTTTGACTAGTTCCCGGCTACTGCTGACCTCTGACATTCCCGGCCAGCTCCAAGGTACCCAAATGTTTCCCCAGCTCAACTTACCCTGACACTAAAAAATACTAAGACTACAAAAACAGATGAAGAAATCAATGGATGAGTGGATGATCTGGTGGTAGGACCATGGGTGGATACTCCATTAGTTGCTTTTAGAAGGTCTTCAATGGACTCTATGCCCTTCCTACAAACGGATGACCATCCTGGTCCATTTCTGAGATAACTTCTTACAACTGATTTCTGCTCATGAATTCATTAGCACCAATGAATTTGTGAGCAGAATTTCCATCTGTCCAGTTTCCCCCACCTGTCCAATTCCTATGTCAAAGTAGATACAATATTATAGTATATAACCACAAAAAACTGTTATCATAAAGACTATGCATAATATACAAAAACGGGGGTGGGGGTGCTTAAGGCATATCAACTCTTTCTTTCATTCCTTCTTGCATGATTCAGTACAAAAGCCATTAGGTGGGACTGAGCAAAGCAGGCATCAGCATGGGAACGGGAGAAGTTCTGGTGTCTGCACTGGAAGAGTGAGGGCAGTGGCAGTGGCAGTCCAGCATGGGGTGTCAAAGCCTGAACGGGAGGCAGAGGCTCCCTGCAGGAAGAGGGGGCAGAAGTGACAGGATACTGGTTACATAAAGGAAGTCGGGTTTATCACTATCAGAAAAGGGAGCTACAAACAAGAAAAAAGGAAAAAGCTAGAAAGAATGCTATGGTATTGCGTTGGATTAGAGGTACTGATATGAACTCCTGGTCAGCAACCTAGATAACCGAAATGCTGAAATAGATACAGACATAGTTGTATGTGTTGTACATACACACAGAGACACGCACTTTTCTTAACTCTTATGATTGACAGAACCTGGGAGCAGCAACACCTCAAGAACAATGAACACCTCTAGTGTTCAGATCTTAGTTTCTGAATTCCATTCTCCACTGAGATGAACCAAGGCTCCTTGGATAACTGGCTGATTCCAGGAAAGCACAAGAGGTAAGCCTGGAACATCTTATTGTACCAGAAAGTAAGAAGTGCGCATCAATGATGGGGATAAGACACAACACAGAAATCAGCCTGGAGCAACTCCTACTCACCAAACCTGGGACTATTTGAGTATTGAAATAAATAATGATAGACAGACCAAGACCTACCAGTAAAATAGCAAGCCCAGTGATCCTGCTGATGCCTACAACAAAAATCCAACTCATGTAGGAGGAAAATTACCATGTGGCAGCCATCTGAATAATAATTCAATCAGACACCCCCCTGCCCAAGATGGTTCCAAAACCAGAGGGTGAAAGTATGACAAAGAATGGGATACTTATGATCTCAACATCCTTCCCAAAGTCCTTATTAATAAAAAGGAGGAAGAGAAGAGTAAAGAAGCCTGCAAGCTCCATTTTAATTAAATGATCACAGTGGGCATCTCCTCAGTAACAGGACAGGGGAAAAACAGGGTATCATTTCTCGGAGAGTCCTGTCAAGAAGGCGCAGTATTAGTGTCACCATGAGGAAGGAGCAAATAGATGCTACACTTATGTAAAGGGACATTCTGTAACATATTTGACCTGCCAAAGTCCTAAAAGTCAGAGGAAAGCAAAGAAGCTCTTCCAGACTGAAAGAGACAGGCAGTTGGGGCAACTAAACGCAGCACATGATGCCGGACTGAATCCCGGACCCACAGTGGACACTGCTGGGCAAACGATGACAACTTGCGGGGTGTCTGAGCAGCAGATGGCAGGAATGTCCCAGTGTTCCTTTCCTAATGTGGATGTTTATGTTGTAATTATATAGGGGAATGCCATTGCTTAAAGGGAATAAACACTGAAGTATCCAGGGGTGGTGGGGCATCACATTAGCAATTTACTTTCAAATGCTTCTGAAACTAAAAAGTTCTTTGTACGATACTTGCAAGTTTTCCATAAAACTGAAATTATTTCAAGAGGAAAACAAAAGTTATGATGCCAGATCCTGTATATATGTTACAATTACAACCATCTGCAAAAAGAATATAAATATGGTAATAAAGTTATTAACAACAGACACTGTGTTAAGGTTTTGCATTTGAAAGGTGCTTTTTTAACTTAAAAAATTCCTTTAGAGTCAAATTTCCATAAGAGCAATAATTTTTAAGACAACGATATATATGTTTAATTCAAAAAGACGACTAGAATTATAAAGAAGTCCTCCAGCAAAACAGGAAACAGCATAACGAAGCAAACAGTCTGCATCTTTATTATAACTAACCAGCAATTAATTCTAAGATGCACACGTTCTCCCATTACCTGGTCAACTTGCTGTCTAGCAACGACATACACAAAAAACTCTGAAAAACTGACACAGATACCTTGATTTAGGTGTGTGGCCTCCATGATCTGAACACCATTCACAGAGCACTGAGACCCGCTCAGAGGTATCAGAGTCACTGTCCCTCCGACGTTTTCAAAGATGCAGTGTTCACTCTCCAGGTCGAGGCCATGAAGAACTAAGTTGGAAAAACAAAAAAGAAAGATAATATCTTCTTTGTTATCTAGTGCAGTGATTCCCAACCTTTATTTATTTTTTCATACTGAATACCCTTCCTTTTCCGTGTAAGTATCATGAAGTGAACATTCATGTTCAGTGAGAAAAGTGAACTTCCGGAGTTCATGGCATCAACCAATAGAATGCTGAATGTTACCTCAAAGGGTCTGGACATCACCTGTGTAAGGAAGTAATTTCTCACATGCTAATTCATCTCATTTTCAGGGAGGATATAGTTGAGTAATTTGTCCTAATTGAATACCATTGTGTGGCTCAGATGCTGAATAAATTTCCTCCACCAGCCACCCAAAGGTCACTGTAAAACGGAAGCAACAAAAGGGCTCTGTGCGTCAAGGCCCTTCTTATAACCTCTGTACTAATAGACACTGCATTCCAGGAGCAGACACCAAAGGTGAACTTGGCCTGGCGTGGATCTTGAGAGGCCCAAGGAAGTCTCCAGAAGCTGTAGTGGGATGCACACTGCCACAGCCTGGGCCAAATCTGAGAGAACATGACCTCCACTGACCTTTCAGACCACGAGGCTGCTAACATACCTATTCTTGTAGGACTATCTTGAGTTATTCTTATGTGGTGAGTGGCCAGGCATGGACATGAATGCCTGTCAAAACCACCTACACAATTTTAGGCACAGTTCTTGGCCAGCTTCTCACAAGTACAAATCAAATAGCTCCCACTACTGAACCACACTACTGAACTCTTCTGTGCACAGAAAACATGTGTTCCTACCACTCATCATCATTTACAGCAACCCCAAAGGTCAAACACACAATTTAACGATCAGAAGACGAGGCCTGACACCTAGTTCTACTCAAAAACAGTTGAAGCTGAGGACTTCTGGGAACTGGTTTTCAGCTCTCCCAGTTTCATAGCAAATAGTAAAACACAGAGAACTATGCTAGCTTTGGTGTGATGAAAAGTTTACACGTGGCAGGAAAGCAAGTCCAATGTCAACAATGCTAAAAACACCTGAGAAGATACAATTCTTCCCCTGCCAATCCCCACCTTGTCACACACACACAGACACCACCCACCACCACTGTAGTGGTCACTCAGATATGTTTTTAAAGCATAACAAGACCTGACCCTGCTCCCAGGCTGAATCACTGGTTATCTGTGTGCCTCGGCAAAGACTTTCAGGAAACCCAAAAGTCATACCTCCAAATGCGTGTGTGCTGTGCACACTCTCCATCATCATTGCACAGGTAAGTGTCTGAATCCTTCCTGTTGAGGGGTCTGCTACCGTCTATCTGTGTCCATTGGCATATTTTCATCACT
Organism: Hyaena hyaena; assembly: GCF_003009895.1. Lineage (NCBI taxonomy): Eukaryota > Metazoa > Chordata > Mammalia > Carnivora > Hyaenidae > Hyaena > Hyaena hyaena. The sequence continues at coordinate 749,044 of NW_024081040.1, forward strand.
ATCCCATTGTGACAAGAGTAGAGTAATTTAAATTACTCTTGAAAGTTGGGACAGAGTATAGAATGTATATATGGTGGGGGGAAGGGCTCACAGTTCCATTCTATTCACTAAACTAATTGCTCTGTGTCATTTGAATTGAGCTCAAAATTATAGAAATGCACATACTGATCAATACTGTATTTGAAAAAGAGGGTTGTTGTTTTTTTTTTATAATCACTTTAGTGTTAGTCATCCGAAAGAAAATTCTTCATTAAATGATTTTTAAAAATCACAGGGAATGGGAAATGCATAAAGATTCTCACCAATATCCTGTTCTGTTGAAGCATCTTCTCGACCAACATATGTCTGACCTTCCTACAAAGAAAAGTCAAATAGAATTCATTAGCAAGAACATGAGGAATGGCCTGTTTCTCCATTTTTCATGAAAACCAAGCAAGCTGGTGGCCAATGGGCTGAGCAATGTCCCGGGCAGACCACGGCTTCAGTGCAATTAAGAGTTCACTGAGGCTCTATAACAGTGTCTCATGTTGCCCAGAAAAAGCCCAGCTCCTGAGGCTTCCTGCTCAACAAGGGTAGGCTCCTATTTCTGGCATGCATCACTACTCTGTCTGTGACGATAATCTCACTGATGTTTCTTATCCTTCTTGGGAAGCTTCTCCTCTAGGGGCCAGGGGTTCCTCCTATCTAAAGATACAATTTACGGGAGCCTGCAAAGCCCAGATCCAACACTCTTCTCATTTTGAGTTGCAGATCAGAGAGAGGATACTAAGTCAAGGTTATAGAGGCAGCCACTGATACTAATGTGGTAATTCTGTTCTCTTGACACAAATTGCCAATTTGGGACCAAGCCCAATAATGTAGGCAGGAGATACGCTTTATAATTAGCCCAAGGGACTAGAAAATTACATCTAGCAAATCCCAGCTCCAGGTGGTTGTAATGTTCCTTCCCTGGTCTGCCTGCCTTTCTGTTCCTTACCTCCCTCTCACTATTCCACAAAGTAACAGGCTAAGTGAATGGATCCTCCTTTAGCTTTAGAACTCCAGAAACATGGGAACTTTTAATACCACAGAACACCAGTGAACCAATGAAAATCCCCAAAGGGCTCAAAGACTTGTAGTGTATTCTCTAATGTAACAGTTGTGTTCACAGACGTAGAGTATTACAGTAAACCCTGCTAGTGTCTAAAGAGAAAACTGAAACAAAATTATATGTTCCACATAAGCCGTCTCTACCTTCAAGTGATATAAGATGATTCCAGTACTCAGAAGGTCATCATCAATGCCAATCAAATGGGGCAGTTCAGAATCCAAAACAACTCCAATCCCTTCTTTCCTAAGGGCTAGAGTTTGTTCCTGAAATTAGGAGGGAAAGAAAAAGGTTACTTAGAGGAAAGAGAATGAACAATATTTTATTTCTCATCCAAAAAGCTGCAAGAAACATGGGAAACCTTCATGTTGGGATCCTGGCATATGGCAGGCAAAGTGAACTTGAAATATACAAAAAGCTCAATATAAAATGAAGTAAATTTATTGCCTGATGAATACAACCTCTTTGAAACCAAGCTCAGACCTTACCTTCCTCAGGAAAGCTCCTAGGACCACCCGACTACAAAGTAATCTTTCTCCCTCTTCAGAACCTTTATTTCACTTAATATCTAGATGTCTCCTGATCCGTTGGCTCTTCTCACCAGCTACTATGGTCAAACTGTGAATGTTCCCCAAAGCAACCCTTTCCTGTGTATTAGCAACCTCTGTGCCAGACACACTTGACCTACCTACCAGTTCATTCCTACCTATGTAAAAATTTGCTATACATTGTCCCAACAACACAACCGCCAAGACCACCCCCACCCGCCCTTGGCTCTGCATCTCCTCCAGCTATCCACAATTTCTCTCTGTCCCTTTGGAAATAATTGCCTCCGAAGTCTTCCCTACACTAGTGGTTTCTCCAATTCCTCCCCTCGCGCTCTCTTCTGAGCCCACTCCACACAAGCTTTCATCCTTGGGACTAGAGTACCTATACTCACTCCCTGATGACCGCATCTGGTCTCTGGACTTCACCTGCAATCTATATGCTGAGGAGTCAAATCTAACTGTCCAGACAGCCCTCTCCCTTGACCCCACACTCATGCATACACACACTCACTGACCTCAATGTATTCTATGGGGATGCCAAAAACGTAGCTCAAACTTAATACACTGAGAAACCAACTCGGGGTGCCTGGGTGGCTCAGTTGCTTAAGCATCTGACTTGGGCTCAGATCGTGATATCGGTGTGAGTTGGAGCCCTGCATTGGGCTCTCTCCTGTTAGCACAGAGCCCATTTCTGATCCTCTGTCCCACTCTCTCTGCCCCTCCCTCACTTATGCTCACCCACTCTTTCTTTCCCCCAAAATAAACAAACATTAAAAGAAAAACTCAAACCTTGATTTCCCCTGCCTCCCAAACCTGTACACCATACCATCTCAGCAAATGCCAACCTTCTTTCTAGTTGTTCAGACCAAAAACCATGGCTATACTTTGCTCCTTTCTTTCTCTAAATCCTACATGCTTCATGTTGACTCTGCCTTCAAAATATGACCCAATCTGAAAACATCAAACCACCTATACCACATTCCTCCCGAGCCCCAGCCACCATCATCTTTCACCAGGATCGCCACAACAATCGAGGCTACCACCCCTGGTGCCCCACTGGGGCACATGCTCTATTCAGCAGCCAGACAGATGTGAGGGCAGGCTGCTCCCCTGTTCCAATCCTTTCCCTGGCCTCCCATTTCATTTTTTAAATTTTTTTAAACATTTATTTATTTTTGAGAGCCAGAGCATGAGCAGGGGAGAGGGAGAGAGAGAGAGATACAGAATCCGAAGCAGGCTTCAGGCTCTGAGCTGTTTGTTAGCACAGAGCCTGACATAGGGCTTGAACCCACAAAATGTGAGACCATGACCTGAGCTGAAGTTAGACACTCAACCGACTGAGCCACCCAGGTGCCCTGGCCTCCCATTTCATAGAGTTGAAAGCCCAAGCCTTTGTAAGGCTCTACAAATCTCTACACAATTCCCACCCTTGCTAACCTGTTCTCATCTCCCCCTACCTTGCGTACTTCTGTCTAGGAGCGCAGAGGTTCCTGGGTGTTCCTCAAACTTGCCAGCCAATCCCCAGCTCAGGACTTTAGGCGTTGTTGTCCCTTCTGCTTTTGCGGTTGCTATTTCTTCTGTCACTGTCTATTCCTTCCCTTCCCCTAGAAGAGGGTTGGAAACTACTGGCACTACTGACCTCTTGGATCAGCTGCTTCTTCATTATGGGAGGATGCCTTGTGCACTGCAGGAGGCTTAGTGGCATCCCCGGCCTCTACCTGTTGCTATGATGCAGTGGGAAGTTCCTCAAACAAGAAGGAACAAAAGTAGGGAGGGAATGGGTTTTGTTTTGTGTCATAGAACCAAGAGCTCCAGCCAAGGAGAAGCCCAGCTAGGTGTTTGACCTGATAGTCCCTTGCTAGGTGTGTCTCCACTGACAGCCCTTTACACAAGCCAGTTTGAGCCAGATTGGAGCGGAGGACCCCCTGAGTTACACAGAAACCACTGAGTTGTCCTGAAGTTACCTTTAGCTCATTACAATATCAGGACCCCCGCCTGTAAGTGCAGTTTTCCACCATTTCAAACATGGGATGTATGTACTAGCAGGCTAACATGCCAGGCATGCACAACTGAACCCAATGCAAACTCCTTGCAAGGCTCCTTGCAAGCCTATGCAAGCTCTGCCTCCGCCCCCTCATCTGCTTAATTAAAGCTTCCTGTACTCACCCCACGGGGAAATAGTGCTTTGACAGCTCCCTCCCTATCTCCCTATTGAAAGTTCTTTGCTTTCAGTACTTCCTTGGGTTGCATTCAGTTTGGTGTACCCCAAGCAAACCTCTGAGTTTGGTTCCATACTCACTAGATACCAGTCGCCCTACCTCTTCCCCGAGGTGGTGACAACCAAAAAGTCTCTAGATACGAGCAAATATCCCCTGGGGAACAACATCAACACCAGTTGAGAGGAACTGCCCTGTGTGTGTGTGTGTTTGTGTGTGTGTGCGCGCGCGCGCGCATGTGCGTATAACTATAAATAACTTGGCCTTCAGTTCCCAAGTCTCCACTCCAAAGCCACCTTCCCCATCACCCCACACAAAACAGTAATCACTAACCTCCTTTATCCTGCTTTGTTTTCCTCCTTAGCAATTACCACCATATGATATGTTATATACGAGATTATTACTAATCTGGACTAGAATATAAACCAGTGCCTCATTTCAGGTCTGACACATAGCAACTGGTCAGTATTGTCAAATGAATGAATGAGTGGTCAGGTACACAAAGTTCAGAGAAATGCAGGAAGAATGTGAGCAGCAGTGGTCAGGCAAGAGGCCACGGGTCCCTGTCTTAACATCAGGCCCATCTGTGCCAAGATGAAAGAGCTCTAAAATCAGGCTTCTAAACAAATCTGAGATAAATTCCGAAGACTGAAGGTGAAAATTCCAGCTTTGAGGCTGGGCCATGCTGGGTTCTGACTGAGTCACATCCAAGAGCACGATGCTGCACTCTGTGATTTTAGATGTAGTGTGAACCACAGGGATGCAAGCTCTAAGCTACTAACCAGCTCCTGGTAGAGGCTCCCTTAGCAGACCTCTTCCCCATCCCCACAGTGTGACCAGGGCACAGTTCCAGATGGGAGTACACCTCACATTCCTGGAACGAATAAATGTATTTCGTGTCACTTAAATATTAAAATGATGTCATCCTCTAGGTGAAGGATTCAGAACTTCACAACCTTATAGACAAGAGAGTTCCTAAGAGGTTCAGGGGAAGGGCAGCAGGAAGAGAGAAGTCCCCTGGGCCTTCATCTCTGCAGACATCTGAGTCTCAAACACACACCCACAGAAATGCAGTCATGCAAAAGGGTGATGGAATGAAATGCCCCCCCCCAAAAAAAGAACCCATAAAAATCACCACTTGAAAGAAAGAAAGCAATGTAATTTAACAACCATTAAACAGATACGCAGAGAAAATGACCAATGCATAACTCTGATTCAAGAAAAGGAAATGAAGCATATCATTGTTCTTCAATTACTCCTCTTATCAGCCAGGCTCCCATTGCTGGGCTCAGAACCTCAGGGTCCCAGGTTGGAGATTCAGTGATCCTGATTTACTGTACCAAGGCCCTCGCAAATCTTTGCTAAATGAGTACTCTAAATAAACCAGCCTCTACTCCTAGCTCAAGCTCTCAGATATTGGCAGAATGTGTGCTTTTCCTCCCGACTGTAGAATTCAAGCAGAAGTGGAAAGTATGTGCTTTAAAACAAACAAACAAAAAAGATATATGTTAGAGTGGAGAATTTAATCACATGGTTCTATTTCATAAAATGATGCCCTCACTGGAAGGTCTGGCGGCTCTCAACTGGGACAGTACTGCATATGCGGTTAGGCAGCCACTGTCAATGAATGTTCCAGGCCTCTAGGTCCATGTGAAGAGAACAGTGACTGTTCTCAAAAGTGCAGAGACATATGTATTTTCTTTCAGCATAAAAGTGGACAAGAGCCTGAGAAAAAGGCAATATTTTAAATTCTAATAGCTCCCACTCAAAGTAGAGAAATTGTTCTGGACTACATCCCAGTTTAGTTTCATATTCTTTTTTTTTAACCACTGAAAAATACTTCCTTTTTCCCTTCCTTGAAATAAGTCTCATAGACTTTGAAAATCATTTGAAATTCATAACTTTGGAGCCACTAGGTCAAAAGCATTACTTGTTCCCCCTCCTCCATCCCCATGCACACACACCAGCATGTTCTCATACACACTTCCATATACAGAATGGGTAACAGCTGAATTCAGAGACAGTCTTCCAGGACTGGGAGTGGGGGCAGATGAATTTATGATTAATGCCACTCTAAAGCTCTGTGACATTCAAGCTGCATTCACTACACGATATTATAAAAGTGTCACCTCATAAAACTAAAAACGAGGGTTTAAATCATTGCTCAAGTGAAAAAGTAATTTCAGACAAAAATATCTATCACGTATAAAATATTTATTGAGTGGCATCTACTGTTATACATAATTTATGAAACACCTCTTTGATAAGATGGAATATTTAACATAGCACAGTTGGCCATTCCTTTTCAACTCTAGGAACGCCATGTCCCAAAGACGTGGGAAATGGGAAAATATAGAGGGTTGCACATATTTTGTATTGAAACAAAGCTTCTGGCAACAGTAATTGTATAAAAAGGAAACCATAGCCTCACTAAAAGTGTCAAAACATACTATCGGCTTAAATACTACGTTCATTACATTTGCAAATAATGTGTTCAATATGTTTGTCTGAACTAAAACATGTGTCCAGTCCCTTTACACTTGCTGCATCACTTCTGGCACGTTCCAGTGGTTCAGGTGAGTTATAGGTGGGGCTGCCCGGCTCCAGGGAAGAAGACCACACAAGGGCTTAATTCACTGGGAGCGCCCCATGTAGCCACCACCATACTTGTTTATAAGATTGAGCAGAGGTCTTACCTCTTTTAATCACAACCATATCCTCAGGATCTAGCATTTTCTGACAAAAGTCAACAGCTTTCCTCAATAAATGACTAAAGTGAAAACCAAAACAAGAAACTACCAACAACAAAACCATTTTTTCCCTTCTGAGAAGCCTCCTGAGAGCTGGATCTCATTTGGGAAATACTAGGAAAACTGGTGATGTGTCTGTCCCACCTAAATCAGAGGTAAGAATAGAAACTGTCACACCTCACACTGACTATGTCAGGTGCATACAGCTGCAGTGGGCACACAGTAGTCACTCAGTAAGTGCTGATTATCTGCCATGGTAGGGAGTAAGTGATTTTAAGTGGATTGTTTTTCAACAGGCAAAAATTAAATGTCAGAATCCTTTTTTTGAGGAAACGTAGTCTATGGAGAATTATGCGTTTCACTAGTGGAATCTTGTAGAGTTGCCTCACAGTATAAAGTGCACTTAATTTCTGCCAACTTGCCTACAACACTTAGCAGAAGATGAGAGGGAACGACACGTTTCCCACGGTGTGTGTAAAGAGGGAGGGAGGAAGCCAGGCAGACAGGAAGACTTTTATAAAAAATAAAATTAGCCTCTAGCAAAGCTACTTTTTTCATTACAAAAAACCGCATGTGACTTTATGTGAATTTAACAAAAGGAAAAGAAACTGAAGTATTTGTTGAATTTCAACCAAATGTCCCTTCACTACGAGAGCGATTTCCTACAATATCCTTCTAAATTAAAACGTCATGAAGCATATTTAGAGGTTCAATGGTGCTGAGTACGTACATTTTTCATATGTGCTTTGATTTTAAGCACTCTTACTCAAGTTTGTATGTGTTTGAAAATATCTGCCTCCCGCCATCATACCTGCATGACACCTTAGCTGTGTTCATTTGGGCCACTGTTGGGTCATACTTCCTTACCCTCAGAATGCTGAAGACCCAGCCTCACTATGTTCAGAAACTGAGAGCTATTCTGAGAAAACACAAAGCTAGACTGACTTTTAGTCCCTGGGTTTTCTGCCCGGGGGAAGAGGGGGATATGAAGAACTTCTCCTTTATCTCTGAAATCCAATAGCTTTATTAAAATAGATTTCAGTACTGAAGCATCTGTACTCCAAATTTTCCTGGAATACAATACTAACCTGCACACCCAGTTCCTTTATTTCTTCATTACACGAAAACTGCCTTGTGTTCTACCGCATTTTGTTTCATTTGCTGACGGTCTACTTCAGGGATACCAATTATCCTTATATTACACCGTCTTTTTCTTCGTTATATTTTAGCCTCTGGTTACTTCACACTATGAGTATTTCATTTGTGTTTACTGAGATTATTAAGCCTTTACTCTTTTAGTAATTTGATTTCAATGGCGTCTATTCTTTCCCTTGGAATTTCTAATTTTATGTATTAGTGCTATACTGGATGTTGTTTTGGACCTCACACTCTTTCTTTAGGTCTGCAATCTCTTCTTTTTGTCCCCCAACCTCATTCTGCTTTTTATTATCATCTTGTTTTGTTTATTGACTTCACATTTCTCACTAACTTTAGTTCCACAGAATGAAACAATTGTCAAGAACTCCCTTCTACGCCTTGAGGGATGTTTTCATCTAGATCTGGACCTTTCATTTTTGCATGCTACATACCTTTTTTTCTTTCTATCTGTCTGTCCATCTGTCCACCCATCCCTCACTACAACTGTGTTTCTAGAATTACCCTACTTTTTCTCTCATCTTGCGTATGCTCAGATGTGTATGCTCTAACACACAACAGGCAACTCCTCGACCCCTGTCCTGCCGTTCCTGTGATCTTGTCAAGTTCAAAGACTGAATAGCCTGCGTTCTATCACTTTTCCCTGCCAGATGGAATGAGAGAGTCACATTTCAAACAAAACACCCTAGAGACTCTGTTTGAATTCCAGGGCTCTGCCCACTCTTAGCAAAGGACATGATATATCCTCTACTGTGCTCCTTCCTCCTGTTTGAGAAGAGATCCCACTCCTAAGGGGAAGCCTGCTCCCAGGTCCCTCACCATGTCACCAGGCCTTCACTTACAAAGAGAATCAGCTCTGCTTTTCACTTCTCCAGTGACCGCCACCAGCTACTCCTATGGCTCCTCGTATAAGAACAAGGAAATCAGTTTGGATCTCCCCAAAGTGGAGGGCTCCAGAAAGGGTTTTTAGAATGCCCTCTGATTCAGGGGCGCCTGGGCGGCTCAGTCGGTTAAGCATCCCACTTTTGCTCAGGTCATGATCTCATGGTTCATGGCCTCAAGCCCTACATCAGGCTCTGTGCTGACAGCTCAGAGCCTGGAACCTGCTTCGGATTCTGTATCCTCCCTCTCCCTCTCCCTCTCCCTCTCTCCCCCCCCCCACTTGTGCATGCTCTCTCTCTCTCTCTCTCTCAAAAATAATAAACATTAAAAAAATTTTTTTAATTCCTTAAGAACGCTCACTGATTCAGCTTCCGATGTGCAGGCTTAGGAACGCTGTCTCACAACTGTCTCCCTCTTCCTCGGCAGCCAGCTTGTGACTTTGTCATCTGTTCCGTATTAGTGAGTTCACAGTGGTATTTCTGCTACAGCATGGGGTACTTGCTTGGCTTTTTATTATTTCCTCCCATCTTTGAAACTGTGATGTCATCTCCAAATGCCTCTTTCTTATAGAATAGGATTCAGCAGCTTACAAAAAGGAAGAAAATAAAGGGTACTCCAGATTTGGAGGACTCCGTGAGTAAAGATATGGAAACAGCAAACATGGGTATATCACCAAGGGACCCCTGGAAATTCACTTTACCTGCTAAACCTGGAAAAATGGACTGGAAAGCCAGGTAGATGGGTTATTATTTGATTCAGAAAAGAGGAAGCCATTGAGGATTTTGAAAACAGGAATGGGCTGATACTTTAGAAGATGAATCTGGCAGGGATGTGCAGGAAGAATGGGAACAGAGGAAACAGGAAAGCGGGACTAAAAAGGACACTGCAGAGGTAGATGCACTCTGTGCAATCAGTGCAGATGGACTGACCTTTAAACATCCTTCTCAACTATTTTACATATTCTTCCTAATGAGACATAAGAAAACTGGAGAGCTTGCAAGAGTTGCAAATATCTGATAAATATCCAAAAGAGTTTTACTGCTAGGGGAAAAAAAAATCCTTACATTTACTAGTAATATTTTGCAGACAGCTCAGCAAGTGGGTACTGGTGACACTCACCAATTTGACTAGTGAGTGTTCTCAGGTAATTTACATGATTCTTTTATAATATAAAAATGATAAACCGTCATTGGCAGCACAAACTAACTAGCTCTGAAATCCTGGAAGTACCCCACAAGCTGACATTCACGCAAAAGCTACTATTTCTTATACGTTCTTCTGCACACAGAAGGAAATCTCTGTATCTAACAGAGAAAGGAAACAGTGCCAAGGTGACCAGGATATCAATGAAGCTGTGCATGTGAACGGCCCTCAACTATCATCCTGTGTTCTTTCACTCTTTGTTCATGCAGCCTGAGTAAGGCTATGATGAAGAGAGGTATGAATCTCCTTCACATTCCTTCAGGAAATAACTGTTTATTTGTGCTGTGTTCCTGGAGAGAATGTGAGAGAGAAGTGAATAAAAATAATACTGGGTGGCTAACAGCACGTTCTATGACCCTACAAGGCTATTGGTCATATGTAATCCTTCTTGTGAGATCTCTAGTTCATTATGCTCTTTGAATCATATTCTGATTTACACACACACACACACACACACACACACACACACACAAGAACAGTCTGTGGAAGTTAATAAGGGACTGGAAATCTACCATAACTGAAAACTGACACATAACCACAGACCTAGAATCAAGGGAGGACTGGCGATCAGCTTTAATCAGAATGAGGCTCCAGGAAGGAGGAGGTTCAGGTCAGAAGGCAGAATTAGCAATCCATGGCTTGGGAAACAAAACAAAACAAAACAAAACAAAACAAAACAAAACAAAACAAAACAAAAACAGAAGAAAGGAAGAATCAAGTGGGTCAACCTAGAAGCCACCCTTGATCCTTCTCTGTGCCTCAAATCCCCTAGCTAGACCATCAATAGGTCCATCAGCTCTACCTGCACAACAAAGTCTGAATCATCCACAGCTTTCTGTCTCCACTGCTACTGACCTGATCTGGCTACCACCATATCCTACCTGGAGTCTCTGACATCCTCCATTGGTCCTTCTGCTTCCTCTTTTGCCATCCTATGATCTATTCTGCATATGAGCCAGAGCCACTTTTTCCAAACACAAGAGGTCATGCATAAAACCCTACGATGGTTTACATGCATTTACAATAAAATGACCCCAATGTCTCTCTTCATCTGGCCCTGGTGCACCTCTCCAACCTCGTCGCCCTCCACTCTCCACTTGACTCACAATGCTTCCAGCCATAATGCCTCCTCATTCCCACTGCAGAGCCTTTGCACATGCTATTCTCTCTGCCAGGAACATTCTCTCCTGACATCTTTGTGGCTTGTCCCTTCCTGTCAATCAGCTCTTACCATACATGCTGCCTGCTCTCTCAAAATCAAAGACACCAGTGAGTAAATGGAGAAGGTCCCCACTCAGATTAAGTTTACGCCCTACTAGATTCCAGTCCCCTACTCCCAGGCATATATTCTATCACTCTACTGGGCTTAAGATTTTCAGAGCACTCAAGGCTACCAAAATTACATTACTGTGTGTCTGCCTCTCCAGAAAGCAAATGGTGGGTCTAGGACAAGTTAGGCCCAGAGATAGAGAACTCAGGATGGGATCAGTGAGAGCCAAACTACTTAACATTATCATGACTTCTGATTCTGGGGCTGAGACCATCTCTGATCAGTCCTATTTTTAAGCTCCTCCCTAGGCAAAAGCAATTCTTGAACTTCAAAAGAATACTTCAAATGGCCAGAATAAGTCAAACTTATAAGGGAATCTTGCTTAAATGTGAAGGTTTGATTCTAAAAGGCTGCCATCATAAATGATTTAAGAAGTGTGCAACACATCTCTACCTCCAGCATCATGGTGCTGATATCAGATTGGCACCTATTACATCAGGAAAGTTACAGCAGAAATGTAAAAACCTTGCTTTTTACAGGACTTCGAAACAATCCACATGAAAGTACCCGTAGTCGAAAGAAACACCTTTAGAACAGATGGTGAACAGTCCCAGACTCACCAGGGCAGAAACAGGAAGAGAAGAATCTGGCCACCACCTACTCCATGGCGCTAACAAACTTAAATTTCCTGGCATTACTGGCAGTCAGCCCCTATCAGTAAACAGAATTAATATTGCGCTTTTAATGAACAGAAACTCTTGGGGCAGTTCAATTTCCACTACACTTCCCACTACAGAAAACATTCTTTATTTAAACGCCAAACAACTAACTCTTGGCAGGCAGTTCAGAGACGATGCTGTATAGATCTTTCTGATGAAGCGGTCCTCTGCTGGCTGAGCAAATCACCCAGATGTTGGTATTTAAATTATGCAAAATGCATAATACCAATTAAACAAATTACGTGTGAAAATATGCAAGAGCAAATTTCCCCATATTAATATTTAACTAGACTTTTTAAGTAGAGCGACATCTTGTGATCACAAGTACGTTAGTTTGTCTGACCTAAATGGAAGCCTAAAAGACTCAGGAGGGCTGACCAGAAGGTGCTTGCTACAAGGGCATTTCTGTAGAACACAAATTTGAACACAGGTAGGAAACCTAAGTGAAAAGGTCACTTTAAGTGGCATGTCGTAACCTAGCAAGCTTCACTCTGACATCTGCCTTACACTTTGGTCGAGTAAAGCTGATTTACTCGTGTTTTCTTACCCACAGAAAATGTCACGCTCACATCCACCTTCTAGCCTTTGCTCTATAATGTCTGCTTGGGATAGCCTTGCAGTCTCTTCCTCTGTCTGAATCTTATCCCATCGTTCCCCTTGCTGTGGGAAATATTTAGAGCCTACTCAGATCCACAGTGGACCCTCTCTTGTACTGGCCACAGTTAAGCAGCCTAACCACTCAGATCTAGTCAAGTACAGATTACTGACAGACATTAGCATCTGTTTATGGTTGTTTCTCCTGCTGGACCAGCAGATCACCCAAGGGACTTTTAAAAGAGAGAGAAAATGAGACAGAAAATGAGAGAGAGAGAATCCCAAGCAGGCTCTGCACTGTCAGCACAGTCAGCCCAATGAAAGGCTCCATCTCACCAACCGTGAGATCATGACCTGAGCCAAAATCAAGAGATGATGCTTAACCGACCATGCTACCCAGGTACCCCAGCATGAGTATTTTTTTAAGCTCCCAGGTATTTCACATCTGGGATTGTGCCATAATTTTCTATATTCCCCCGTATGACTGACACCTTTGTTTGGGGCCCACTTTGAGGATTTACCAAGTGCTACAGTTTATCAATTTGCATCCCCTCCGCATCCTCCATTTAGCTGCTTCTACAATTCATTCAACTAATATTTAATGAACTGCTACTTGCAAGATGCTAGTATATGCTAGGGATGAAGGAGTGAATAAAACAGATACCCCCTTTATATATTATCTATATCTCTATTTCATTGTCTCTAATCTGGATATATCAATGTTATACATTGTATCTGTGTATCCATCTGTTAATCTTTAAATAGATTTATCTGTATCTACTTATCCGGATTACAGATGGTAGCTATTATCATTAACATCCATATCTTTGCTAACCTCCATTAGCATAAATAATTGGCATTAACCAAAATAAGAAAAGTAAACAAAACCCCAAAATTCACAACTAGCATGTCAGTTTCACCAAAAAATTTAAAGGTCTTGGTACATGGACAGAATTATTCCAAATAATATTTTATCCAACAAAAATCTTGTCCATGAGGAATCTGCACAGACTTTCAGAGTTGTAGCAAAATTCAACTCCACTGGTTCAAGCTGGACGCTGATGGGCTAGGAATGTTTAGTCATGCATGCCACATCCTTCCTCCTGAGTGTCACTGAATAACGCAGCGTCACATGCCAACAAATAGCACGCAGGGCCACACGGAAACTGACGTGCCTCCGTATCAATGGTTCGGTACTATCTGCAGATGCCTGAAACCACAGACAGTACTGAACCTTATGTACACTGTTTTTTTTCCCCAATATATATGTACCTATGATAAAGTTTCATTTATTAAACAGGCATGGTAAGAGTTAACAACAATAATTACAAAACAGAACAAGTATATAAGAACATGCTGTAGTAAAAGTTTTGTGAATGTGGTCTTTCTCTCTCAAAATATCTTATTGTACTGCACTCATATTTCCCCTTGTGATGACATGAGATGATAAAATGCCTTCCTGATGAGATGTCAGGTTACTGACGCAGGAGTTGTGATGCAGCGTTGGGCTACTACTGACATTCTGACAATATGTCAAAGAGGAAGATCATCTGCTTCTGGACCACAGTTGATGGTGGGTAACAGAAACTGTGGAAAGAGAAAGTGAAGAAAAGGGGGGACTACTTTAATAAATTAATTCAACATCCTTTCTTCAAGGGAATCGGTATCAGCAGATCCACTTTATAAAGGCAAAAGCCAGAGGCACATGGTTTCTCCTCCCTGACCTGGCACACAGCTATCCCGCAGACTCATGGGGGGAATGGTCCAGAGCCAGAAAAGAAAGCAGGGCTCCATGTAGGCACCCACCAATGTCAAGGAGAAGGGCGCATCAAGAGCTTCCCAGCTGAATTTCAGAACACCTCTGTTAAGCAGCTGCTCCTAGCAAGCTACATCCAGATTTAGAGACAGGAGAAGTGAGCCTGAAGGAGACTGCATCATTTGCTGAAACTACACAGCTGAATTCAGAACTGGGGTTCTCTAAAATGCATCCTGTCACACCTCCTTATGCAGTCCTCCAAAGCCTGCCCAGAAACCCTCATCCTCCCTAGGTTTTACACCTGCCCTTGTGACTGTCTACATCTGGCACTACTGCTCATTTGAGTAACCTCAGTTATGTCACTCATGAAAGACGCATCACATCTCAACAGGTTCAACATATCACTATATAGCGGACATGTTTAAAACAAAATGAAGCTTTACATCACAACACAAAAAGCTCAACTAGTCTCAGCTGACTTAATATGGAAAAGCAAGTGGCATATATTAGAACAAAAATATATATCACAGTGTGATTCATGCTAATGGTAATCAGAAAAAAAAACTGCATTAGATTACATAGAAAATGATTTCGATTTCTGTTTAAAATGTGTGGGTCTCCGTATATGTATGATTCGTGTGTGTGTTTTTACGTGTCTGTTAGTCATGTCGGGCTGCAGTAACAAAATGCCAAAGAATGAGTGGCTTAAACAATAGAAACTTATTTTTCATGGTTCTAGAGGCTGTGAAGTCTAAGATCAAGGTCCCAGCAAAGCAAATTTCATTCTGAGGCCTCCACCTGTGGCTTGCCAAAGCCACCACCTCCCCTTGTACTCACATGGCCTTCCTTTTGAGCATGCAAGCAATGGCAGACAGACAGACTTCTCTTTCTTCCTTTTACTGTGAGGCCAGCAGTCCTACTGGATTAGGACCCCAACCTGATGACCTCATTTAACCTTAATTACTCTTTAAAGGCTCTATATCCAAATACAGTTGCATTGGGGGTTAGTGCTTCAACATAATGAATTTCAGAAGGAAACAATTCCATCCATAGCAGAGGTGTGTGTGTATGTCTGTGTGTGTATGTGTGTCATGTCTATGTACCTATTTGGAATACGTAAGAAATACAATAAATAAATATGAGAAAGAGAGAAAAGACAAGGAGAGACTGAATGTGACCCACATCTCATGCAATACTACAACATAAAAACAAATTATATCTGGCTATTTTTTTCTTTATACTTTTTAAAATTTCAATTTTTTTAATGTTTGAGAGAGAAAAAGCACACATGCAAGCAGGGAAGGGGCAGACAGAACAAGAATCCAAAGAGGGCTCTATGCTGAGAACAGAGAGCCTGATGCAGGGCTCAAACTCACATACTGTGAGATCAAGACGTGAGTCAAAATCAGATACCAAAGTTGGACACCTAACCGACCAAGCCCTCAGATGCCCCCCAAATTTTCTATACTAAACACACTTGTAAGCAAAATAATGCATGTAATAATTTTTCAATATAGGGACATATTTTCATGTAAAAAATTTTAAACACTGTATTTCAATTTATATTATTTAAAATATATTTCACTTAATCTTATGTATATCTCCAAGGCTATTATCTTATTGCGTTTTTATCGTATGTTATATAATGTTCTGAAGCTGGAACTCTAAATGAGAAAACAAAATCTCATCCTCCAAAAATGAAAGCCAAGAGACCATTCCTCCAAAAGCCTCAGTGAGGAAAACCTGCCCACAGATAACATCATACTCAACGGCAAAAACTGAAAGTTTTCTCTCTAAGATCAGGAATAAGAGAAGGACACCCACTCCTGCCACTTTTACTCAATGTAGTATTGGAGGCCATAATCGAACGTCTTAATATCAACCCATATTACAAAGCCATAGTAAAGAAGACAGTAGGTTATTCGCATAAAAGCAGACACATGAATCAACAGAATAGAATAGAGAGGCCTGAAATAAACCCATCTGGACAAGAATATACAAAGGAAAAAAGTATAGTCTCTTTAATAAAAGGTGCTGGGAAAATTGGACAGCCCCATGCACAAGAATGAAACTTGGACCACTATCATACACCATACACAAAAATCAACCTTAAAATGGATTAAAGGATGGTATATAAGACCTGAAACCATAAAACTCCTAGAAGAAAACATACAGAGTAAGCTCCTCAAATCTTCGCAAGGATTTTTTTTTTTTTTTTTTTTTTTTAGATTTGACACCAAAAGCTAAGGCAACAAAAGCAAGACAAACAAAAAAGTGGGACTACATGAATCTCAAAAGTCTTTTGGCACAATAAAAGAAACAATCAACAAAATGAAAAGGCAAACTATTGAATGTGAGAAAATGTTGCAAACCTTATAAGGGGTTAATACCCAAAATATATAAAGAACTTGATAACAATCCAGTAACAACAAAAGCAACAACAAAAATAGGAATAAAAAAATGGACACAGTATGGAAGTAAACATTTCTCCAAAGAAGACATACAGATGGTAGACAGGCACATGAAAGAAAAGATGCTAACATCACTCATCATCAGGAAAATGCCAATCAAAACCACAATGAGAGATCACCTCACATTTGTCGGAATGGCTGTCATCAAAAACACAAGAAGAAACAAGTATTGCCAAAGATGCGAAGAAAAAGGTACCCTTATGCACTGCTCATACAAGTGTAAACTGGTGCAGGCACTATGGGAAATAATACAGAAGTTCCTCAAAAAAATTAAAAATAGGACTACTATCTGATCCAGCAATTCCACTTCTTTGCATATATCTGAAGGAAATGAAAATGGGATCTTGAGGGGCGCCTGGGTGGCTTAGTCGGTTAAGCGTCCGACTTTCACTTAGGTCATGATATCACAGTTCGTGGGTTCGAGCCCCACGTCGGGCTCTGTGCTGACTGCCAGCTCAGAGCCTGGAGCCTATTTCAGTCTGTGACTCCCTCTCTCTCTGACCCTCCCCTGTTCACGCTGTCTCTCTCTCTCTCCTAGAAATGAATAAAACATTAAAAAAAAAAATTTAAAAAAAAAAAGAAAATGGGATCTTGAAAAGGTATCTGCATCCCTTTGATCATTACAGCCTTGTTTATAACAGCCAAGACAGGGAAACAACCTAAGTGTTTATTAGTAGATGAATGGATAAAGAAATTGTGGTGTATACATATGTATATATGTATATACACAATTGAGTATTATTCAGCCATTAAAAGGAAGAAATCCTGCTATTTGCAAAGCATGGATAGACCTTGAGGGCATTATGCTAAGTGAAATAAGTCAGACAGAGGAAGACAAATACTGTATGATCTCACCTATATGTGGAATCTAAAAAAAGCCAAACTCATGGACACAGAGAACAAACTGGTGGTTGCCAGCGGTGGAGGCAGGGAAGGAAGGAGGTGTAACGAGTGAAGGTTGTTGAAAGATACAAACTTCCAGTTAGAAGATAAATAAGTTATGAGGATGTAATGAACAGCCTGGTGACTAAAGCTAACATACTGTATTGTATAACGGAAAGTTGTTGACAGAATAAGTCTTAAAAGTTCTCATCACAAGAAAAAAGAAATGTGTAACTATGTGAGATGATGAATGTTCACTAAACTTACTGTGGTAATCACTTTGCAATAAACACATGTATCAGGTCATCATGCTGTACAGCTAAAGTAATCCAGTGTCGTATGCTAGTTGTGGCTCAGGAAGATAGAGGGTGCAGAGATAAGGAAAATCTGCAGATGTCTGGAAGCCAAAGCAATGTTCAGCCAACCTTTATCAGCAGAAATCTCCCCTGGAAAGCCTATTAAGACTTTCAGTAAAAATCTACCATCTTCCACAGGCATCAGGAGCACACTTAGGAAAATAAAATTTAAAACTTTATGTGGGAACTCATAGGGTGTATCTGGATTCCCAGATCTGAATTAAGCAGGAAATAAATACAAAAGCAAAGACCCTCCAGTTCACTATTTATTTATTTATTTATTTATTTATTTATTTATTTTTGTCAGCTGCTTTCTTATCACTCTTTCACACAAAAATGGGAGAGCATATGGGGGAAAAAGTCGTAGGAGGTCTTCTCTAATAGCTAAAAGAAGGGAGGGGCTTAATTCCTGGACTCCATGTTACAGATTTCATTTGTTTCCTAGCCATGTGAACCGATCATGACCCGAAGGGGACTTAGAAAACTAAGAAAGGAGGAGACAAAGAAGAGACAGAGGAAAAGTTAAAGACAGGGACACACTTCTGGGTTCTCAAGATTTCCTTCTGGAAAGTATACACTCCAGACATGCTGGTGAGTCACTGAAGACCTAACCCCAAATGAATGGGCTCATTCTGTCTCCTAGTTAGTAATAAAACCTGCCTTTAACAGAGAAGGGAGAGCATAACCCTCTTCCTTCTACTAACCTGTATCCACCGCAAACACTAAAACCAAATCAGTCTAATGAATCACACTGTTCAGACCGCTGCCTACACTATGAGCAGTGAGGGCCCGCAGGAGCACACTCAGCACAGAGGCGAGTTTCCGCCCCGCCTGTGCAGTAAACTTAAGAACAGCAAGGACGCCCAGAGCAAAGAGATGTGACCCTGGCACTCCATGGATAATTAGATAAACTATCCTCTAGGAAACCAAGGAGTTAATCCTGTTCAAAAGGAGTGACACTCAAATCCTGTCCCTTTGGGGGTTCAGGTCATTCACATCACAACACTTGATATGAGCACCAATCCCAAAAGACCAGCTCCTCCTCCCCCAATCAATTTAGCAGGAATATAAATATATGTCTTGGTTCTTATAAATACTCTCATGGCCAACAATATTTTACACAAGTATTCCTGTAAGTGATACATTACACTTTGAAACATTATTAATATACCTTTAGCAAGATAAACTGCCCAGTAAATCAACAGGGCACATTCACTCAAATTATGCAAGTGGAGGGCTTTCAAAAACCCAAATATAATTCTGAATGCTGACTGCACATGGCCCCAATAGTTTATTAAAAAAAGAAATGTAATCCATTTTAAAAAGAGAAATTACATTTGAAAGCTTTTTACAAATAAGCATGTGTGGCTAAGGTTACAGAGCCATTCAAGGAAACATGAAATTCAAAATAAAAATTAAATTGTGTTTCCTATCTGGTCTGTTAATAGTAAAAGCAATAAACGAAATAAAAGGTACACATGTAACGCTGTCCAATTACATATTCCAATCACTTCTCTTAATAAGGGCAGTGCCAGCTGCTTATCTCAACATCTAACTTCTCAAATAACAACCCATCAGGACTCAAAAGGAAGGAAACAGCACTTTCCTGAGCCATCACAAAACCCAAACTCTAAAATCCACATGCTTCATTCATAACAAAAAAACTATTTACACGTTGTAAGAGCCTGGAGAGACCCACTCTGGAAAATAGGCAGGGTCTTCTACTACATATACCACGTGACCCGGCACTCCCCCTTAGGTACACACCCTGTACCAAGGGTCAGCCAACTCCCTTGAAGGCCGAATCAAGCAAGCTGCCTGGTTCTGTACACAGTTGTGAGTCAGGGATGATTCTGACATTTTTAGATGGTTGAGAAGGAAAAAAAAAAAAAAAGGAATTGTATTTCATGACATATGAAAACGCAATTTAAGTTTCACTGTCTGTAAACAAAGTTTTATTGAAAGACATATTCCTGTGTTCATTCATTTACACAATGTCTATGGCTGCTTTCTCACCGCAATAGGAGGTATGGGCAGGTGCGACACTGGCAATACAGTCTGCAAGGAGGGGACTGTTTACTACCTAGCCCTCCACTGAAGTATCCTGCTGACCTCCACACCGTGGAAACGCATACAGGTGTTCCCTAAAAGACATGCTCGGAAACGTTCACGACGGCACCGTTCCAAATACTCCCACAAAACCCCAGCGAACTATCCAAATGCCCGTTAAGAGCACAATGGGTAAACTGCCCTTTATTCAGACAATGGAGTAATGAAAATGCATGAACAGCAGCCACAGAAAATATCAAGGATGAGTATCACAAACCTAATGTGGAGGAAAGAAGCCTGACAGACGAGAAAAAAGATGCAACAATCCCTGTGGCTAAGGTTCAAACACAGGCACAATAGTCTATGCAGATAGAAATCAGGATAATGGTGACTTCTGTGATGTAGCACCAAAGAGCACAGGTCTAACTGTGGCCTCAAAACATCCCTGTATGGGGCATCACACTGACTCAAGTTTCATGATGATGTCTGGGTCATTAGGAACACTGAGGCTTCCGTTACAACACAGCAAACTCTCACATGTCGCCTCTTAACTGGTTGTGGTTTTAATCACCCCACCCTGCCAAGCCAGGAGGGAGCATTCTTCAAAGGTGCCATGCCTGAGGCTAGGCTATTTTCTGTCCCTGCCAAGGTATTACCTCCCTTTCCAGAAATTCTTTCATTCTTCAGATCAACAGCAGGAACAAATCCTGCCATGAAAAATTTTAAGCACTGCTATGCTGTATTTAAGATGATGGGGAAGTGTGTTATCTATTTTATGAAGAAAAGTCCATGCCAAATGAGTAATTTGTGGGGCATCTGTGTGGCTCAGTTGGTTAAGCGTCCAACTTCGGCTCAGGTCATGATCTCACAGTTCGTAGATTCGAGCCCCATGTCGGGCTCTGTGCTGACAGCCAGCTCAGAGCTTGGATCCTGTTTCAGATTCTGTGTCTCCCTCTCTCTCTGACCCTCCCCTGATCGATCTCTCTCTCTCTCTCTCTCTCTCTCTATCTCACACACACACACACTCTCTCAGAAATAAATAAAACATTAAAAAACAAAACAAAAATGAAAAGAAACAAATGGGTAACTTGTATTTCTTTGCTCTAAGGGGTAAACTTTTGTAGCCCAGAAAGCAGAAACTTAGAGCAAATGCCTCACTCACAATAGTGAGGGATAACGCGGACTCTGAACAATCAGGAAGGGAATTCCTTCCACTGATTAAACTATCACCCTGGGCAATTTTGTAAAAGATGAAAAACCAAAGTATACATAAATTTTAAAGCTATTAGTTTTTTGGGGTGCCTGTGTGACTCAGTTGGTTAAAGGTCTGACTCTGGACTTTGGCTTAGGTCATGACCTCACAGTTTGTGAGTTTGAGCGCGGTATCAGGCTACATGCTGATAGCACAGAGTCTGCTTGGGATCCTGTCTCTCCTTCTTTCTCTGCCCCTCCCCTACTTGTGTTCTCTCTCTCCCTCAATATAAATAAATAAAACATTTTGTTAACTAAAAATTTTTTAATGTTTGGTTTTGAGAGAGAGAAAGGGAATAAGTGGGGGAGGGGCAGAAAGAGATGAGGACAGAGGCTATGAAGCAGGCTCTGCATGGACAGCCCAATGGGGGCTTGAACTCATGAACCTTGAGATACGACCTGTGCTAAAGCCAGACACTTAACCAAGTAAGCCACCCAGGTGCCCCAATAAATAAAACTTCAAAAAAAAATACTGAGAACAAACTGAGGACTGATGGGTGTGGGGGGGGAGGGAGGAGATGAGCATGGAGGAGGGCACTTGTGGGGATGAGAACGGGGTGTTATATGGAAACCAACTTGAGAATAAACTATTTGTAAAAAAAATAAGATAAAAATAAAAAATAAAAATAAATAAAACTATTAGTTTTCTGTTGCTGCTTAACAACTTACCACAAAGTTAGTGGTTTTAAATAATCAAATTGATTATGTTTCATCTTCTATGGGCCAGGAGTTGGGACACGGGTTAACTGTTTTGTTTGGGGTCTCACAGGGTTACAGTCTGGATGTCAGTCAGGACTGTGGTCTCATCTGAGACTCAAGGCTCTCTTTCATTCAGTTCCATTGAAGTTGGTAGAATTTAGTTCCTTACAGTTGCAGGATGGAAGCCCCTATTGGTTTTTGTTGGCTGTATGCACCCACAAGTTAGCTCCTCAGGTCCTAGCCAAGGGCCCTCAACAATAGGACCTCTCATTTCTTCAAAGCCAGCAGGAGAATCTCTCTAGTCTGCTGTGACAGTGCCTTGTATATGTAACATAATTATGAGGGTGACATCCTGCCATATTCACAGGTCTTACCTGCACGTGAGGGGAGAGGTCAGATAATGTGTGCACAGCAGGGAGCAGGAATCTAGGCTCACCCACTCTGCCTCCCACAAAACAAAGAAGAAAGAGTAGTTTACTACATGAAGGTATTTGCAACTTTAAAAAGTTATTTTTTTTCTTCTGAGACACTTAAAATCTTAAGTTTTACAGAACAAATAGTAGTTAAAACTAAGTTTTTTCCCCATTAGGAAAATTAACTCCACTTTTTTCTATGAAGTTTATTTTCTACCAGTAAAGAAAAATATAGCAAAATATCTGAAGAAATATTCAGTTGCAGGAATATGCTGAAACTCTCATCAGGCCTATCCTAAAAATATTCTCAACAATCCTTCCTCCTTCCTTTGCTTCCGTCCCTCCTCCTCCTCTCCTTCATCCCTCCATCCTTCCTGCTTTAACGCAACATTACTCCTGGTAATGTGTTAAGGGGGCACTGTTCTCAGTGGATTAGAGGGTTTGATCATCCCACCCCATCTCTTACTTCGACACACAATTAATGAAGGATGTTCACCTGGCACAGAGAATAGGAAAAGGTTTTATACTCTCTTCATCCATTTTATGCATAAAATTATGTATAAATGGAAGATTATGCAGAACAGGAGCAATAACAACAATCCATGACATTCATCAATCAAAACAAAGGATGGCTTTGCTAGCTTTGTGGATCCCTCCCACCAGAACCCTGCAACGCTGTGCTTCATAATTAACATACTTCTAACGTGCCCAGTGAAGAAAACAAGTATTTACCCAGGTATACTCACTCCCACGGTATTTAACTGAGGTTGAGATTATGCGTACACCTTTCCTTACCTGTGGTTTCTGGCACACACAGTAGGTATATCATCGTTGTCTGATGAATACTATGGGTGCTTATAAGATGTGGCAAATAATAACATCAGTGGGACTAAAGGTTATCCATCCAGTCTAAAGATTCTCCTTTTGGAAACTAGCTTTTTTCTTCTGATATTTTTGTTATTGTTTATTTTGAGCAAGGACAATACAGCACAGAGTCTTCTTTGCATCATTTACTACAGACCCAGGACTCAATAAATGCTGTGCTGTGTTCTGTTCTGCACAGTACTTGGGTACTCTCCCCAGAATTCAGTTGCTAAAGTTGAGAATTCTGGGTGTCAGGGCTTTTTACACTTTCTATTGACAGGCACTCCACACTGCCCTGGTCAGGAGAGGCAAGGCTCTGCAATCCCCCTTCCCGGACTCAATCCTGGGCTCCTACACATATATAACTTTCACCTTAGCTGAGTTCTTAACCTTGCCCTCTCTGTTTTTGAAAGTAGAAACTAGGGTACTTATATCAACTGAATTTATATCTTATTTAATTTAAACCGAGTTTAATCGCTTCTTGGCCTTTTGGCTAAGATCAAATGAACTGAGTCTAAACAAGATGGTATGCACAAAGCATCCAGTGCATTACAACAGTGCCTGGGACCAAGCAAGAGTTCAACAAGTGTTATGCATTTATATCTTCATCGTTACAACACCCAATTATTTCCTAACAGGCTAAACAGCTTTTAGAAAAATATTTCTCTCCCCTGCAATGGAGCAATCATCTTGGACGCAACCTTGAGACGCAAGCCCAAACAGTCTTAATGTTGATGGCCTCAGATCTGTTTTTAAAATTATCATCAGATTGTGTCATCTCAACTACTTTTGTTTTCGATCACTGATACATACATACACAGAATAAAAATTCAAACCATACAAAAGGAATATACTCCATCCAGCTCCTACACGGGAGACAACCAGGACCCTTCCCTAGAGGTCTCTGAAATTGTGCAGAGACACGGGCACAGTGAGCACATTATTGTCATTTTGCCTCTCCTCCCTGTAACAGTGCATAGTGCATACCATTCTGAGCCTTGTTTCTCTCTTTCCCCCATCCCTTCCTCCCTCCCTCTTCTCTCTCTCTCTCTGTCCCCACTTAGTATTTCTGGAGCTCATTCTATATCAGTATATGAAGAGCTTCTTCAGGTTTTATAGAGTTATAAACAATTCCATTGTGTGAATACACTCTAATTTATTTAACCTGTCTTCTATTCATGGGCATTTAAGTGGCTCTCAGAATCTTTCAATCACTGGCTATTGCCAACAGCGCTGAGATGAGTAACACCACATGTACAATGAACCTCTCAGTGCTGGATGAGGGAATGGACAGACATTCATAATTGCTTCTCATTACACATCAGAAGCAATACAAAAACCTTCCTGGGGACTTGGGCTCTAAATGAACTAGATTCTACACTAAATTGTGGCCAAAAACCTCCTATTCCCAGGGACCAACCATACAGGGTGTTATTATTATTAGACCTATTAGCCTATAAATAATAGGCTCTATTATTTATTAGAGATTGAGGGGGAGATAAGAATGAGTAAATAATACACACATATATTTATTCTTTCATTCTTATTGCAGACATATATTTGTATATACATGTGTGTATGTATTCATTTGTATGTGTGTGTATACCCCCTTCAATGTGAAGTCAATCCAACCAAGAACTTTACAAGAACTAATTTAAATACACTTTTAAGTGGGCAATTTGAATAACAAACAGAAGTCACAAATGGCTTAGAGTTTCAAGTCTTCTCAAACATCACAACCAAGAAGCAGTTTTGACAGTCCTTTACTGAAAATGAGGGCTTCAATGTCCTGTCAAATTTTTGCCCATGTCAGCACTTGCAGGGGAGAATGAGTGTCAGGTCCTTTTTCACAAAATCACAGGTGCTTACGTGGTAACACAGTGAGTCAGAGTTGAGGTCTCCTTGCTACCAATGCACAATTAACTACAGAAATTAAATGCAAGTATTCAGAAACTTCAAGAGCAATTAGACAGAGTAATTTCATGAGCACTGAATCTAATAATAAAATATTGGGACTTGCATGTTGTTATCCAGTTTTGCCAACACCATTTGTTGAAGAGACAGTTTTTTTCCCCATTGGATATTCTTTCTTGCTTTGTCGAAGATTAACTGACCATATAATTGTGGGTTCACTTTTGAGTTTTCTATTCTGTTCCACTGATAAACGTGTCTATTTGTGTGCCAGTGCCATACTGTTTTGATTACTACAGCTTTGCAATATAATTTGATGCCCAGAATTGTGACGCCTCCAGCTTTGCTTTTCTTTTACAAGATTACTTTGGTGATTCAGGGTCTTTTTGTGGTTCCACACAAATTTTAGGATTGTCTGTTCTAGCTCTGAAAAATGAAAAATGCTGTTGGTATTTTGACAGGGATTGCATTAAGTGTGTGTATTGCTTTGGATAGGTTAGACATTTTAACAATATTTGCTCTTCTAATACATGAGCATGGAATGTCTTTTCATTTCTTTATGTCATTTCAATTTCTTTCATCAGTGTTTTATAGTTTTCAGAGTACAGTTCTTTTACCTCATTGGTTAGGTTGATTCTTAGGTATCTTATGGTTTCTGGTACAATTGTAAATGAGATTGATTCTTTCATTTCTCTTTCTGCTACTTCATTACTGGTATATAGAAATGCAACAGATTCTGTACATTGATTTTGTATCCTGTGACCTTACTGAATTCATTCATCAGTTCTAGCAGCTTTGGGTGGAGTCTTTCAAGTTTTCTATATATAGTATCATGTCATCTGCAAATATGCAAAAGAATGAAACTGAACCACTTTCTTGCATCATATACTAAAGTAAATTCAAAATGGATTAAAGATCCAAATGTGAGATGTAAAACCATAAAAATCCTAGAAGAGCACATGGACAGTAACTTCTTTGACATCTGCCGTAGCAACTTCTTCCTAGCTATGTCTCCTGAGGCAAGGGAAACAAAAGCAAAAAAAAAAAAAAAAAAAAAAAAAAAAAAAAAAAAAAAAAAAAAAAAAAAAAAAAAAATCTCTTGGGACTACATCAAAATAAAAAGTTTCTGCACAACGAAGGAAACAATCAACAAAACTAAAAGGCAACCTTCACAATGAAAGAAGAAAGAAGATATTTGTACATGACATACCCAATAAACAGTATCCAAAACACATAAAGAACACATAAAACCTAACACCTCCCCCAAAAATAAATAATACAATTAAAGAACGAGAAGATATGAATAGACATTTCTTTTTTTTTTTTTTTTAAATGTCTTTATTTCATTTTGAGAGACAGAGATAGAGAGTGACTGGGGTAGGCAGAGAGAGAGAGGGAGACACAAAATCTGAAGCAGGCTCCAGGCTCTGAGCTGTCAGCACAGAGCCCGACACGGGGCTCGAACCCACAGACTGTGAGATCATGACCTGAGCCGAAGTTGGACACTCAACCAGCTGAGCCACCCAGGCACCCCATGAAGACATTTCTACAAAGAAGACATTCAGATGGCCAACAGACACATTAGAAGATGCTCAATATCACTTATCATTAGGGAAATGTAAACCAAAACTACAATGAGCTATCCCCTCACACCTGTCAGAATGACTAAACTCAACAACACAAGAAACAACAGGTGCTGAGAATGTGGAGAATGGGAAATCCTCTTGCACTGTTGGTGGGAACCAACACTCTGGGAAACAGTATGGAAGCTCCTCAAAAAGTTAAAAATAGAACTAACTTCCAATCCAGCAATTGTACTACTAGGTATTTACCCAAAGGATACAAAAATAACTAATTCAAAATGATACATGTACTCAGATGTTTATAGCAGCATTACCTACAATCAACTGAGGAATGGATAAAGAAGATGTGATATACATATATATAATAGAAATATTACTCAGCTATAAAAAAAAAGAATGAAATCTTGCCATTTGCAACATCAATGGAGCTAGAGAATATTATGCTAAACAAAATAAGCCAGTCAGAGAAAAACTTACACCATATGATTTCACTCATATGTGGAATTTGAGAACCAAAACACACAAGCAAAGGGAAAAGAAAGGGAAGGAGGGGGAGAGAGGGAGAGAGGGAGAAGGACAAAAGAGGAAAGGAAGGAGGGAGGGAGGGGAAGAGGGAGAGGGAGAGGGAGGGAGAGGGAGAGAAAGAGAGAGAGAGAGAGAGAGAGAGAGAAAGAGGCAAACCCAAAACCAGACTCTTAACTATAGAGGGCGAACTGATGGTTACCAGAGGGGAGGTAGGTGGGACGATGGGTAAAATGTGATGGGGATTAAGGAGGGCACCTGTTGTGATGAGCACTGGGTGATGTACAGAAGTGTTGAACTACTATATTGTACACTGGAAAGCAGTACTACACATATGTTAACTACCTGGGGGACTTGTATTTTTGTCTATCTTATTTTCCATTTTGGTATTCTAATAATTCATTTTTATTATTGTATTTTACAGATGTTTCGGTGCATAATGGATTAAAATTTAAGAAAGAAAAAACCTGCATGTGACCACTGATGGTGTGGATGACCTCCTCTTCCTGCCTGACTCTGCCAGAATGGACAGCCTGTGGGAGGGTAGAAGCCTGTTGTTGCTGCCTTGATGTCACAAGTACCCCACAAGGAGCAGGAGAGATGAGACAAGAGACAGGAGTCTGTCACCTTTAATAAAACCCAGATTTACCCTTACACATCAGTTAAACATTGAGAAAAAAATTAGGGATGCTGAAAGTCCACTAAGTTAAAAAGGTAAATTCAGAAGTTTAGGAGAAACTATAGAGGTGATTCCATTGCGGTTTTAATGACAGTGCTGTCAAACACAGGCCGATTGCAACTTCAACAGCCCTGTGGCCGCTATCAAAACACCAGATTGGGGTTAGTTTGTACTTTAATTAATCTAATGAACCGACTGACTGGCTTCAGTAGACATTTTTAAAATGTCACTGCGAACCTCGAGGCTGCAAGTGAACCGGGTGGCGAGCTCTCCTGCACCATCTTGATTCCATTAACACTTCCCTACGGGAACATTTACGACTGCATCCTCATATGCCATGATAATGTCGTCAATTTAGGCTTTATTAGGCCAATTAAAATATAGAAATGTTAAGTAATGGAAATCTACCAAATTAGAACAATTCCTTCAAATAGACTATACCCTTAATTCAAAATTATACACACACACACGCGCGCGCACACACACACACACATATATATAAAATAGCTGCCAGACTTCAATCACCTAGAAAGTCCATGGATTCCAACTGCTAAACACGGGAAATGTTCATTTAATTTCTAGAGACCATACTCTTTAAATCCTAGGTATTGTATCAATTTCACCTTAAAACATCAGTAGGCAAGCTAGGTAGCAAAGAGTGGATTTCTGAAGACTTTACATACTGAACAGTAAGTGCTCCTATATAAAACTTTGAGATGAACCTGAGAAAATATTAGGACTCAAAAGAAATCACCCCCCACAAGTGGACTAAATCCACTCATATTCACCAACTTGATTCCCTCATCACCTCTTAAGAACAAGAACCTGTCTTTTTTAACGTGGTTTTCAGAGCCCCAACACAGCGCAGACACTCAAACACGAAATGAATGCTCCCCTGCAAACTAAGTGAGCACTTTAAATCCTTCAAATCATGGACTGCACTTGAAAACAGGAAAAGAGGAAAGAGTTTAATACCTCTCTTTAGGGGCTTATCTGATTTTCATTAGATGTGGACTACTTAGAACATCTCTTCATTCTTCCTTCCCATTCTATGATCTAAAAAGTCTACCCTTAAATTAGACAGTTGGAGGGAGTTGCAGCTAAGAAACAAATCACAGAGACATATTCCAATGTGAAAAATATTCCAACATTGTTGATCACCTTCTTGAACTGAGATCAGAGACCCGCCTCCAACTTCACTAATCATGAGAAGAGGGGTGAAGGGTCCTAGAGGATGGCCTGCAATCTCACTGGGGAGAGAAGAGCTGTGCTAGAGACTTATACTGGAGAAGTCTATTGGGAATGTCCACCCCAAGCTAAAAGCAAGTTAAAGGCTCTAGTAAGTATTTCTGGTTTATGACAGCAACTCCCAAAACCAGTGGCAACTGACGTAATCTCAATTAGGTCCATAATGAAACTCTGATAAAAACAGAACTCAGTGGAACCAAACAAACATTTTGGCATTTAGTAATACTGGTGATAATGGGCCACATCCTAAGAGATACTGTTATAGTAAAACCACAGATAGGTGAGTGTTTGAGGAAAAACAGCGAGGTCAGCCAGAAAGGTGCCTTCCCATGCCTTTCCATATCCCTGGTGCCAATTCTCTGCAGGAAGAACTGCCTTTCTGAAGTAGCCTAGACTATTTCATCATCCCTTGCTAGTGTTCTTTCTACATCAACTGTCACTCACAGCCAGGACGGAAGGCACAAGCCACTGCACACTGTATCCTGGCACATGGTAGAGGGAACAGGAAGGGGAGAAGGACGAGAGCGGCCCATACAGTGTCCTATTAAGATGTTTCTCATGCTGCATGTATGCCAAGATTAAAAAAATACAAATGTTTCTATTTCTTATGACTAAATCTTCAAGTAATCCCATAAAATATGATGGCAACAGACTATCCCTTGTCAGAAAAGCAAGCTGAGCTAGACAAATGACCAGAAGATACCAAGAATCTGGCAAAGCACAGCCTACCTAGACCAGCCCTTCAGCTTGTGGCCTGGCGAAGAATTCTAACAAGGATCCCAAACACAAGTAACCACAAAATCAACAATGTTAAAAGACATCAATGGTCCTCACTGACACACAAAAAAATAGGCAACAGCCACTAGTAACTTAAACAATAAGTGATAATAGCACACAAGAGGGACTCTCCAGGACAGTCTGAGATACCAGAAATAAAGTATTTTGCTCTATTCTGTTTACAATAAGAAAGAGAAGCTAATCTAAGATATGTGACCTAAAAAGGGGGGATGGGGAGGGAGAGAGAACTGAAAGACATAGAGCTGAAACAGCAGAGAGGTGAGTACAAACTCAGAATTAATTTCTGTATTAAAAGAGGAAAGAACAGGGGCCCCTGGGTGGCTCGATTGGTTGGGCAGCTGGCTTCGGCCCAGGTCATCATCTCACAGTTCATGAGTTCGAGCCCCACAACAGACTCTGTGCTGATAGCTCACAGCCTGAAGTCTGCTTCCAATTCTGTGTCTCCCTCTCTCTGCTCCACCTCTGCTTGTACTCTGTCTCTCAGAAATGAATAAACATTGAAAAAAATTTTTTTAAAAAAAGAGGAAAGAACAAAACTTGTACTCCAAATAAACAGATGAGTGAGGCAGAGAACAAGGGACGCAGTCATAGAATGCCAAGTGTCCAGAAAGAAGGGATGAAAACAGGTGGGGATAAATAAGCAACAAACCGGAAGGAAACGGACAATCTAAATGAAAGGAAACGGGTCCTCCCGTGGAAGAGAAGAGATGAGAGAGAGCTACGAAGAAACAATGGAAAGAAAACCTGAAATGAGGCCAGCATCTGATGAGGGAAAAAAATCTCTGAGGAGGAAGACAAAAAAAGAAGAAAGAGGAGGAGGAGGAAGTCTATTAAATATCAAAATGTAAGGGAGCCTGGGTGGCTCAGTAGGTTAAGTGTCTAACTTTTAATTTTGGCTCAGGTCACCATCCCAGGGTCTTGAGATTGAGCCCTGCATCCAGCTCCACACTGAACGTGGAACCTGCTTAAGATTCTCTCTCTCTCTCTCTCTCTCTCTCTCTCTCCCCTCTCTCCTCTCTCCTCTCTCTCTCTCCCCTTTCCCCAACCCCCTCTACTCAAGTGTGCGCGCTCTCTAAAAATTATTAAATAATAAAATAAAACAAAACTAAAATATAAAATTAAAAAACCTGTAAGTATCAAGATAAAAGAAGAACAGTTACAATGGAAAAAATATTGGGATGACTTAAGAATTTCCCTTAGCAATACGGAATCCAAAATGTAAGTGACATTCACAGTTTTGGAAGGGGAAAAACTCAAAACCAAAAAGAATTCTGTACCCACATGACTTTCCACCTGCCAAAGTATCACAAGCAACAAAAGATGATCTGCAAACTCACTCTGAAACAATTACTTTGAGGTAAGTAAGAGATGATGTAAACTAAGCACCCAAGAGTGGAAGTGGTCATGGGGGACAGTAAGCAGTGAAACCATTTCAAATAGAGGGGTGGGGCATGGATAAAATGGGCAAAGGGCAGTGGGAGATACAGGTGTCCAATTACAGAATGAGGAAGTCACAAGAATAAATACAGCACAGGGAATGTAGTCACTAGCAATAGGTATGGTGGCCGCACTTGTGGGGAGCACAGCATAACATACAGACTCTTCCAATCACTATGTCCTACACCTGAAACTAACATAACACTGTGTGTCAACTACAATAAAACTTCTTTTCAAAATAAAGACTCTTACTAATTGTTGGAAATAAGGTTATAAAGCAGAATGCAAATGTCAAAATTGAAAGGTATATTAAACAGAATTATTAACAGTAGGATATTAAAACCTCTCATTACATCAGCAACAGTAAAATGGATGGCAGATGGGTGAGGTAATTACTAGGAAAATAGCTGCTAAAACTGAACCCAGTTCACACAATTTGGTTCAACAAACATTCACTGAGTCCCTCCAGGAACAAAACACCACGGGACATGAAGGCGAACCAAAAACACAGTTTCTAATAAGAATGAGAATGAACAGCATAAATACTAGAAGAAAGTTGAAATAATTAAGAGGAAAAAGAAAAGAATGATAATTCTACTTTCCAGAAGAGCCAAGTGTTTAATTGATATACTGAGGAACAACACTGGCCATGGTAAAGAAAGGGGAAATGGATTTTTTTTTTTAATCCTAAATACAATCCAGGCTACTTCAGTATTAATCCATGGTAAAATTTAGTTGTGTTCGAGTTTTAATCTCTTCCAATTTTATAGCTGTTTGCTAACGTAGCTCACAAAGCAAATATGTCTTTCCAGTTTAAAGTATCAACCTACTGGATTTATTGGTTTAAAGTTGGTCAAGTTCTACTGCAGAAACTTTCCCAGCATGAGGCAGAGAGAGGACAGGAGAGCCAAAGAGGATCTGAGATCACTGTGCCCATGTCTGCCATCACACGCACACCCCCAACAGGCTCTTCCTCTGCTCAAGCTCCCTACATTAGACGCGCTTCATTACTGTTGTTCCCCGTTGATGGCACTGTAAGTATGCGCTGTCACTCTCCCTAGGCTGAGTTCTCTGAGAACGAGGACAGCATCACACTCAGGTTTGTAATCCCAGCACCTAACAGAACCTGGTACCCAGCATATGCTCCACAAACGATGTGGGGCTGGGCTGAGCTTTCCATGGGAAGAGACACAGGACTTGTGGAAACAAACCGATTTCACATCTATATTCTGACGGACAGGAGTTCAGTCCTGAAGACACTTGAACATGCCCACTCTTTGGAGACGGAGAAATAAGTAGGATTTTGCGAGCAGGCTATAGCTTACCATGTTCCACACCAAAAAATACTGCAATTTGTTTGAAGCAACAAGTAATGTGGGAGTGGGAGGGGGTCGCTGGGCAGCACGCTGACAGCAGTGTCACCTTCTAAATCCTGCATATTCTCAGACACGTTTGGGTCAGTCACAAACCCTATCTCAATGTTTCTTCCACATTTCACAGAAAATAGACTTGTCAGCATATATTCTGCAAGCTGCCTTCCAAGCTCACAGAGGGGGAAAAAAATCTACAAATGAGAAAGACTGAAATAGCGCAAGTCATTTAGCATCTCATGTGGCTAATGTCTTTAGGGAAAACATTTCTATAATTGTAACTTCCTTATTTGGCCTTCTGATGGGAGACATTTATAGCAGCAAATGCAAGATGCTGCTAGACTCAGGAGACATGGAAACACATTTCATAGAATAATGAGGAACAGGGTGGGGGGGAAATGGAGCTCCTCTAGCCACTCAGAAAGTTTATGAGGCATACACAACTGCACTACGCTCACTGTTTAAATGGACACTGATGGTGATTCTTGATAAATCATAACTGACCCAAAATATCTCTCCTAAGTAACTGGAAGGCCTCCCTCTTTGGATCACTATGCCATTTCCATCATGCTGAAATAAATACCACCATGTCAAAAAGACAATTCATGGTTTCTCAGAATACCTTGGTCAAGTTCATTTAAAGCCCTCTCTTGTGAACTGGGCAAACCAGAAATCAGGAGAGGAAGAAATTATTAAACAAATCTTGTCTTATGTTCACACTATCCAGTTCTGCTGAAGATTACAAGCTGAAAGCACACAAAACATTCCCATAGTCCTCTACAGAAAGGCTTAGGAGCCTTTTTTTTTTTTTTTTGTCAACCCTTGGTTTCATTTACCTTAATGTTCTGTATTTTAAAAATAAGCTCATGTGTACCTATTTTAAAAGGAATACATGGGCTCTATCCAGGTTCAGGTAGGAATTATGGGGATTATTCACTTTTTCTAAAAACCATGAAAAGCAAACTAGAAGAATAAACAGAACCTCTTATTGATGCCTATTTCCAATATTGTACAGGTTATTTCAAATAACGTAGCCCTGCTGCAGGGTAAACCTGTACCAGGAGAACCGATGGCACAAGAGGTAACAGCCATATGCAAGGGAGAAAATATAACCAGGAAGAATGGGAGTGGGGTAAGGGACTTTATTAGTAGCAGACCAAGGAAACACCAGCCAAAAAATATTCACCACCAGAGGGAGAGAGGCTCACCCTTTGTGGGAACAGCTCTAGCCAGGTCTGAGAACAAACAGGGTAGAGCAGGAAGCACTGGGGGAGACCAAAAGAAAAGTCATGGAAAGTGAAAAATACGCAAAGAGCCAGTGCCACGTAGCAAAGAAATTGTCCTGTTCCACTAGCAGCCGCAGAGAAGATGCTATGCTGAGAAACCAGAAGTGCTGCCCTAAGTCCTCTACCCTCACAGGCCTCTGTGACTAGTAGATATTTCAGGAAAATACAAATAATTCAAATGGGGTGGGGGGGGAAGGCAAGTAAAACTGCCATATCTGCTATAAGAAAAAAGCATAATAAAATTCACCAGAAAAACAGAGTACCAAAAGCTAGAAAGTTACAGTGGAACATTCCAAGAATTCAAAGACATGATTACACAATAGAAGGAAGGGAAAAGAAAATGTACAGCACTCAGGGAGGAGAAAAAGAAAAAAGTAATTAGGAAATGAAGACTAAAGTACACAGAACGCACGAGAAAACAGAGAGCCTAGAAAGCACAGTGAAGAATGGAAAGAATGAGAAAAGCTCTGAAAATGAAGCCAAGATCAAACAGCAGATAGGTAAGACAAAAAGTGACAGATATATATTTATATATAATTTTAACATTTATTTATTTTTGAGAGGGAGAGAGTGACAGAGAACGAGCCAGGGAGCGGCAGAGAGAAGAGGGAGACACAGAATCTGAAGCAGGCTCCAGGCTCTGAGGTGTCAGCACAGAGCCGAATGCAGGGATCGAACCCATGGAATGCAAGATCATGACCTGAGCTGAACCGACTGAGCCACAGAGGTACTCTGAAAGATATTTTAACAAGTAATTAAAGGAACAAAATACATTTCTCCATCCAAACAAGAAAACCAAAACAATGGAACACATCAAACATGTGAAATCTACTGCAAGCAAAGGTCTCTGAAATAAGGCACTACTCTCTACACCAGGGTTTGGCAAACCAGAGACCCCTGGCCAAATCCAGTCACATGCATCTGTGAAAGTGCTGTCTCTGGCTGCTTTAGCACCATGACAGCAGAGCTGGTAGCTGTGACAGAGAATACCTGGCCTACAAATCTGAAACCATTTACTCTCTGGACCTTTATGTTAAAAGTTTGTGGATCCCTGCTCTAAACCCTATGCCTGGAAACACCGAGACATACACTTGGAAAACCAAGGGACTTTAAAGATGAAGGGTCTTTTGGGCAGCCAGTCAAAAAGACCAAGTCACCTATATGGGGAAAACAAATCAGATTGGCAACTGACTTCAATATCAACATTCAAAGCCAGAAAATAACAGAGCAGTACCTACAAAGAAAGAGTGAATGAACCAGGTATATGCATGTTTTGAGGGAGTGTTTTTCCTGAGAGCCCCTCCAGAGAAGTCTACCAAGAAGACAAGCTTTGTCTAACTAAGAGATGAGAGAAACCTCAGCAAGGACTGATGGAGACCCATCATTATATGTCGCTACAGAACTAAGACCTTAATAAACGTGGGGGTAAAAATGACGGACTAGCGTGGAAATATTCATGCACCAACAATTTCACAACAGTACAACTCACAGCCCACCTCCTAGGTACCAGCAGAGGGAGAAAGGATGGCATTTTAAGCTACTAAGTCTCATTTAAGGATACAAAGTTAAACACTAAGAAATGCCACACAAGTGACCAAAAGTATAGATAGAAGAGAAGGAGAGAAAACTAGAAGAAATAAGAAGTTAATTTCATTGTTAGTCACTGCAAGAGACCAACAGACATGTTCTAAGCTAAAGGAAAAGGGACTGAGTCTTTTGTGACTCTACTGTCATAAAACTACCAACACAAAAATATAGATCTCCCCAAACACTGGAACTATAAGACCACATTGCGAAGCAAACAGAATACATAGGGAAGATGCTTTAAAAATGTGCACACACACATACATAGCAATGCATAAGTCAGTATCACAAAACTAAACCAATCACGTTGGTTGTATGTATCTTTATATATAAAATATATATATTAGGGCTTAATTCAATGATTTTCAGGTTAATTAACAAAGCAAAACTCTTTTCTGTACCAAGTACAGAGACACTAACACAAAATGAATCAAGAAGATTCAAAATGAAGTTAGGAGCAATGGTACAGCAGGCAGATGCAAAGCCAAAGGAGTGTAGGGGTCACAACTTTGACATTAAATAACACAGAATTAAATCATGTAAACAGTGACACAGACAAACAAAAAAGAAGTGTAAAAGTTCAGAAACAAACCTAAATACATTTGGTGTTTTTGATGGCCTATCAAAACAGTTAAGATCAATTTGTAAATGTAGTGCAGGGAAGGAAATATTTTTCCTTCAACCCCTCAAGGTCTTCCAGCTAGTTTGAAAGTTAAATTGACATAAAACAGATTACCAGGAGAAGAGAAGCAAAGTTTTATTATATGTGTATGTACTCACAATTGGTTAATCTATGAAGACTCTTAGAAAAATTCAGGGAATCAGAATAACCAAAAAGCCAATAGAAAAAATTTTTTTTAATTATAGAAACAAATAATTCACAGGAAAGAAAAAACAATTAACTGGCCCTTAAATAAAATATTCTCTGGGTGCCTGGGTGTCTCAGTTGGTTGGGTATCTGACTTCAACTCAGGTCATGATCTAGCAGTTTGTGGGTTTGAGCCCCACATCAGGTTCTCTGGTCTCAGCATAGAGCCTGCTTTGTATCCTCTGTCTCCCTCTTTCTCTGCCCCTCCCCAACTCAAGCTTTGTCTTTGTGTGTGTGTGTGTCTCTCTCTCTCCCCTCCTCTCAAAAACATTAAAAAAAATTTTTTTAAGAAGACAAAGTTGACTCCATAACTTTATTACTTTACACAGGATAAACTAAAAGTGGACAAAATATTTCAATGTAAAATACAAAACTATAGAGATACTGTGAAAAAAAGTATACTTCTTTATAGTCTCAAAGTGGAAAATATCTAGTTTTGATTCAAACTCCAGAAGTCACAAGATAAAAGATTAATAAATTTGACAATAAAAACTATTGTGTGACTATATTATACACACACACACACACACACACCCATAAAGCCAAATACAAACTTCTACATAACTCATGCATTAACACACACACCACACAATAAAAACACAAATTAAAACTTAAAAATCCAGTGGAAATAAATTTGGAATGTATAATTACTTACAATTAGTTAATATAAGAAAAATTTTAGAAATTCAGGGAAGAGGAATACCCAAAAAGCCAATAGTAAAATTTTTAAAAATTACAGAAACAAATAATTTGCATAAAAAAAATACAATTAACTGGACCTTAAATCTAACATTCTCTTAATTTCACTTATAAGAAAAAAAAATCAAAACGACCATGATCCATTTCTGATCTATCAGACTGGTAAAATTTTACTATGACAATATACTCTGTTGACAGGTTGTGGAAAAAGCAAAAGGGTACAACCTCTCTGGAAAAGATTTGGCAGTACCTTCCTCAATTATAAATTAATTTATCCTTGACTCAGCATCTTCACTTCTAGAATTCTATTCTATGAATTCACAGGGAAATGTACAAAATGACTTTCACACACACACATTATTCAGTAACTCCTTATGATATCAAAACATTTTGTTGAAAACATTGAAGAAAAAATACCTAGCATAGAGAAAGCTCAGGTCAATCGAAGTGGATACAGTATATCTATTCACACACTAACTGTGCTGTTATTAAAAAAAAAAAAAAAACCTAATGAGGAAAGTCTCTAAGGAGAACTAAGATATATTGATAAATGAATAAAAAGATACAGAACAATGTGTATATTTTGTCTTATTTTTGTGTAACAAGTGTGGAGAACAAAAATATATATTCATTGCTTTCTAAAAGCATATTCATGTGTTCATACTTTCTACAAGAAAAACTTTTGGAAGGATAAACAAAGAACTAACAACAATAGGTACCTACAAGGACAAGAATAAAACTAATACTTATCTCTGTACACCTTTCTATATTGATTTAAATTGTAGAATTGTACAAATTTAATACAGTATTTCATAAACACACATGTATAATAAGTACATATATGTAAATATACATTATTCTTTATGTGTAACACTTTTATGTATTAACATAATAATTTAAATTTTTTAATCCTAAAATTAAAAATAAGCTGAAATAAACGAATTCAAGTACTCATCAAAATGAAAACATAACCACGTAAACAATTATTTCAGGTAAATTATAATGCAGCACCGTGATTGCAAATTCTCCTTAACATTCTGAGAACAAAGACCTAGAAATTTATTTTAAACTTCCTTCATTATTTTTGTCTT
The DNA here is from genome assembly GCF_003009895.1 of Hyaena hyaena. Taxonomy (NCBI): domain Eukaryota; kingdom Metazoa; phylum Chordata; class Mammalia; order Carnivora; family Hyaenidae; genus Hyaena; species Hyaena hyaena. The sequence continues at coordinate 787,285 of NW_024081040.1, forward strand.
AGTTATAATATTAGTAATGCTGTCCTGAAAGCTTTCAAAAAAATTAAATGAGTATTAATACAATAAATCAGATAAATAATTTTTAATGGTCTTAGGAATCAAGATTTTAATTTAAGGGAAAACACATAATTTTGAAATAAAATACAAAAATAAATGGCTTAGAAGCCATAGCATCCCAGCAGCAATGAGCATCCTAGGTTTCAGAGCTTGGTATCAACACTATTCATCACTAACAGGAACCAGAGCTCCTTAAAGAGATGGCTGGTTTCAACTCTAAGAGAGAAAAGGTTCAATATGCGCCTAGGACATCTCATTCCAGCAGAGAGCACGTGGTTTTAAAAGATTTATAAGATTAAAATGAAGGGTGGGGAGGGGTGATGCCAGGGTGGCTCAGTCAGTTAAGCATCCAACTTCAGCTCAGGTCATGATCTCACGGTTCGTGAGTTTGAGCCCCACATAGGGCTCTGTGCTGACAGCTCAGAGCCTGGAGTTTGCTTTGTATTCTGTGTCTCCCTCTCTCTTTCCCCCCACTCCTTGCTCTCTAGCTCTCTCACTCTATCAAAAATAAACATTAAAAATAAAAATAAATAAATAAATATTAAAAGATTTATAAAGTTGGGGCACACAGGTGGCTCATTGGTTGAACTTCTAACTTTGGTTCAGGTCATGATCTCACAGTTTCTAAGTCTGAGGCCCACGACGGGCTCTGTGCTGAGAGCTCAGAGCCTGGAGCCTGCTTAGGATTCTGTCTCCCTCTCTCTCTGCTCCTCCCCACTCATTTTCTCTCTCTCTCTCTCTCAAAAATAAACATTAAAAAAAGATTTATAAGGTTGTGTACAGCCACAGGTAGGGGAAAAAAAACACTAAACAAAATTGTGAAAGTTTGTAAATCAGAAAGAATATTGGTTATAGTTGACTAAAGCATTCTGATCCGGAAATTCCATGATTTTTTAATAATAATCAAAAAAAGAATAAAAAGGAAATGAAAATGCAAGAAGAAGAAAAAAACCTTATTTGTCATCATATTAAGTAGCTACGAAACCAATTCCTTACCTTAAAAATATGATGGGGGGGAAGCACTTATCCTGACTTTTCAGAGGATCTAAGTAGGCCTTGATAATAAGTGAAGGTCTACTTAACAGAAGAAAGCTAGCTAATAAAGGAGGAAGGGATGATAAAATTAGAAAATCATTATTCCACCACTTCTAATGCAATCACTGAATCAGGCATGAAGTAGCAACCGTTGTCAAAACCAAGATGTAAACAGTTCACAGGAATTAAAGTGATAACATATATTCTTTGTCACTTCCACTCTAGCACCCAACAAGAGTCTGCATACAATAAACAAAAACATAATAATAATAATAATAATACGGAAACGGGAAAAACCGAGACAAAAGGGCAGGGGCTAAATTAAGGAGTAAAGGCCAGGCTACAGACTGCTTGCCAGAAAGATCTACACATGCATTCTTATAGGGTGGGAAATACCTCTGACCCTAAATATATCTGCCAATACAAAGAAGCTCCCTGATTCACAGTATGTGTGAGTTAAAAACAAAACCTTTCCTTGGCATAGTACCTGCCCTCCGTCCTAAGAGAACTGTCCCCATTGGTTCTCACAGACACACACAGACTAGTCCTTAACAATTCCTCACGTTAAATATGGCAACCTGCTTTCTAGGGCATTTCTGACAATATTCTTCAATATAGGTTAATCAGATGTTGTCAAACGTTAGTTCAGTCAAAGCAATTCTACAGGGAGCTAATATGATCCAGTTCGGGCATATAATTTTGAAGGTCTGACTGAATCTGGGGAAAGATTTCTAGGTATCTAAAATCCAACTCACTGAATTTGACTCATATAAATACATGGCAGATTCATATTTCCTCTGGGAAGCCCAATTTGTAATACATAGCTCTCCGATGCTTATATTCTCAAATTCAAACTGACATTAGTGTCTTTGCAGTAGATTGCTTTTCTTTCGTTGAAACAAAAATGCAAACAGAAAAGGCTTTTCATGATCTTGCTAAAAATAGTCTTTTTTATTCCAATTAAAGCTCAAGCACACACTCATGTGTGCACATGCGCACATACAGTCTTTTATTGTAAAACACATATGCCTGTGTGCCCTTTAGCCAATATGGTCATGATGGAAGGTGAATCCCATATAGTAATCCCAAAGAAGAAAAAGACGGAAACTAAAAGAGATCACGAATATCATAACATCTAAAATGTTAAGTCACCTGCCCAAATTACACAACTAATTAATAATGTACCTAGGATCGGACTGTAAGGAACCTGATTTCAGAGACCATGATGCTAAACACCACACTCAACCATCTCTCAGCACCACATCCTCCACCAGGACCTGTCCCCATGTTTTTTGCCACAGGGATGGAACCCAAATTCACTTAATGCACGTATTGACATATGAATGCTATGCAGTGGACAGGGCCCATCTAGCCATGATGGAACCTGCTTTACCACAAGGCTTGAGGCTTCAGGCCTAGAACTGTCTAGTTTTGAAGTCTCAGTGTAGGAACAAACCTCCAGTGCCTGAAGACTCCACCCAGGTATCAAGACACAGAAATGTAAATGAGGATAATCTCTCCTCGTCCTATTCTTTAACTATGTCCATTTACAAGTTAGTCCAAGAAAGACACACAAAATGGGTCCTGGGTTAGAATCCCAGCAATTTCCTTACTCCTGCTGATAACACTGATACACAACCCTTTACTCTGGTGCATGTTATGAGAGACTTCTGATTAAATTCCACTTTAGAGAAAGCTCGTGCATTTCCTTTTCCGTAGAAACAAAATACCATTAGAAAACTGCACCAGTAACCTAATATTTCTAAATCTGTGTACACTGAAAAGGACAGAAAACATGCAACACTGCAAAATTTCTGTGAGCAATATCTTAGCCCAGAAATTATACTCACCGCTATTTACCTAATAATGAAACGTCAATGGTTGACTTTGCCCAAATGTTAATAGAACTACAAATCAATGTCACAACGGCCCTTCATTTCTGCTCCAGGAGGTGTTATAAAGGGGGGGGGGGGAAGGGGTCCTGAACACCCCCTGCCGTTTGAAGGCTTCATTTGCCTCATCCACAAAAAGCCTGGCTATGGTTTGCAATCCAGTATTCAACCGCTAAGCAGGCCCTATGTGAGTACTGCCTAGCCTTGTCCGGTAACAAACAAAGAGGAGTATGAATAACACCTTAAAAGGTCTTTGCCTCACACAATCTTGAAGCCTCCCACTCAAGATGTTTATAAAGAGTGACAGAAAGGCCTTCCCTAAACAGGAAACTGATCCTTGATACTGACAAGGACCTGTGGTATGATAGTCAAGGAGAGCTTTGCTGCTTAGTCTTGCCTGCATTGCTAGTTCAAGACCACAGAAAAAAGGGTGGAAGTAAAATCCTTTTATGCTTTGGGGAAGAAAAATAATTAATCTGCACCACCCCAATAAAGCCCAATGAAGAGGAAACCAGAAAACCAGAATCGGTGTTGCAGGAGATGGGGGGTGAGGGTGGGGTAGTTTTCTTGCAGCTTTGTGAGGCCCTTCTACTTTAATCAAGCAAGAAATTCATTAAAGATTCTGCTACAACCCAGATCAAAACGGTGTAGTTTTGTTGTGAGCCACTTTACTGCCAAAACGCAGCCACTTTGAAAGCGATCCACAAAGGCATTGATGGTTGCCGCAGATGAGCATCAATTAAAGAAAATGACAGATGCAGCATAAACAACTGCCCAAATGAGCAAGTCTGGCAAAGAGGCGGAGATGACAGAAAATTAATGTGGTCACTCTATGTAAAGAGAAAACGTTACATTGGGAATAACCTCACCTTCTCGTGCTTCACTTTTCCTATGAAGTGCTTGCTTCTGTCACCTAGGCGATCTGCTCACCCAAGGGTGGGCATGAAAATAAAGGCAATTACAAAGATATCAAATTCTATAAGAGTCAAAACAGGAAGGCACTGCTAAAATTTATGTTCTCATAGCATACCTGATATCAATTTTTGATTAGTGGTCTGATGTGTATGAGTAGCATATGCTGTATTTTTTTTTCTCCAGAAAACTCAGTCTTTATGAATAAATGTGGCTTAATATTCTAGAAATGGTATGCAATTCTTTGAAATGTGATGCTGAACAAAATGCCACATTCTAGCTAAGATTAGATTCAGAAAAGAGTTTGTTTTAGATGAAATGAAAAGTGAAGGAAGGGAGGGAGGAAGGGAGAAAAAGGAGAAATCCACGTAAAAAATGTGTCTGCACACGTATACATACACACACACACACACACACACACACACACACACACACACACCATGCCCCACTAGCTACTCTGCAAGAGAGCCAAAAAGATTAATTAGATGAGTCTTGGAAAGTGCTTTGAACTCTTTGGAAGACAGGTGCAGTATAAATGGAAGGTATTAGCTTTCTTATTATTCTAAAAGGCATTTTGATTCACTTCCGGATGAAACATAATACAACTAATACCCAGTATGCTTTCTTTTAATAATGAAAATTAATCATATCAGAAGTCTTTTCAGAATTTATATTAAACAAACACCAATTCCCCATTCACCAACTCTAGTGCTTGTATGATTATCATTTTTAAGTGCCTGAAGTCATGATTTCTTGCCAAATAATTTAATATTAGTTTAATTATAGGCACAAAGGTATTTCTGACTTTTGAGTTATACCCTCACCACCGAGACTATCATGCGCAAATATTCAGTGACTACCTACCTACCCTAGGTAAAACAGAGATGCACAAAATGTAGTCCCTGACCCCAAGAAACTTGCAATTGTTACATAAAATAACAAATACAATATAAAAACTAAGGCACCTAGGTGGTTCAGTGGGCTAAGTGTATGACTCTTGGTTTAGACTCAGATTATGATCTCATGGTTCAGGAGTTCCAAACAAATGTTTAAAATATATGTATATATATAAACTAGGTCTCGTGGGTGGCTCAGTCAGTTGGGCGTTTGACTCTGGCACAGGCCATGATCTCAGTTCATGGGTTTGAGCCCCACATCGAGCTCTGTGCTGACAGGTCAGAGCTTGAAGCCTGCTTCGGCTTCTGTGTCTCCCTCTCCCTCTACCCCTCCTACCTTCACACTCTGTCTCTCTCAAAAATAAACATTAAAAATTTTTTAAATAAAAAAAAATATATATATATATGTATATACAAACTATGCATTTATATCTCCTATTTAACCAACAAGTGGCTAGGTGTGGGTTGTCAGGCATTCTCCACAAAGGAATTTCCCCAAAAGCCTAGGCTTACTTTTATAAAGTTCTCAACCACTTTCTAAAATGGAATTATATTCAAGAAAAATGTTCCTTAAAGGAGCCACACATTCTGCTGGCTCTTGGGTTGAGGGCACTGTGTCTGTCTGGGGCTCAGAGTCACTGTCACGGCCGCTGATGACTCCAGGGGAGCAGAGTGCAGTCCAGGCCACAGGCTGGGCCCTCTGAAGGTAGTGTGGGGCGGCTTTTAGCCTGAACCGAGGAGCCATCAAAGTGCTTGGATTTGTTTAAATTATTCTGCCTCTTTTAAAATCAGCAGGTTGTCATTTATCCCTGCTATCTGGGCCTGCTCCTCACAGCTCCTATCCCACTTCTAATTTGCTTTTTGCTAATCTCCTGCGGTCCAGGAAACTCAAAAGCCCTTCTTAAGATCCATGCACACAGAGGGGTCTCTCAAAAAAGTATAAGTTTCTAAAATATTTCCAACACTTTCCAGCCTTTCTTTGGCTTCTGACCTGTGCTCAACAGGCTTCAGTGTTTTTAGCACCCAGCTGTTTTCTAAGAGTCAAAACTGTCAAATGTTTTTTGACATGTCTCACTTCTCCACTCATAAATGACTCATTTAAAAGAATAGTAAGATTTTTTAAATGGGAAAAATAAAGAGTTTTAAGGTGGGGAGCAATATTTATACAATGGAAATCTCAAGTTGTTTATGCTATAAATCCAGACAGAATGAGACAGAAGCAGCCAAAACCCACCCATCTGATGACTACATGACACAAAGAAGCACAAACAAAAATTATATGCAGGTTGGATTTAAAGTAAAATGGTCTACAATTTCTCCTTGGCTCTAGGATTTGGAAGAAAATAGAGCTTAAACTTCAGCAAAAGCGTCGTGAGCCCTACAGGCAATCCACCTGTCGTTTACTACAAAAGCCTCCAACATCCCAGAGCTGATACCTCCATTCATATAATCCAAGAGAGAAATCCAAGTGAAAGAGAGCAATGGGGTAACCAAACACACTGGTGGGAAGCTATGAACAATAGATAAAAGTACTGAGTTTAAGCTGAATATAGCCTACATACAGAAGGAAACATGGAAAGTAAAAGACCTTGAAAAAAGATCCAGAATGTAATAGCCAATAATCTGGAGTTAAAATCTCAAGAACTGAAGGCTCTGTGCTGTCAGCACAGAGCTTACGAAGGGCTCCATCTCACGAAACCCTGCAATCATGACCAAAACCAAGAGTCAGATGCTCAACCGAATGAGCCACCCAGGTGCCTCAAACTATAAATAAAATTTTTAGAATGCCTACACAAAAATACAAGTAGTAGATATCAAAATGTACAGGATGCTGTGAAATTTATCCTCAAAGGAAAATGCATAATAATCTTAAATAATTTCATTTTTATACAAAAAGCATAAGGATAATTTTTAAATATACAAGAATGAGGAAGACAGAAGTGAAAACAGTTTGAAAACAAAAGATAAACATTAGACTTGAAGATACACAGAGAAATTAAAGAAATGGAAACCTTTAGTATCTCTAACAAAAGGGTAAAAAACATAAGTATACATAATTAATAAAGAGAAAGAGATAATACATTTTTAAAATAATATCTCTTTTGTATCTCCTAAGTAACAGCTTTCAACAATTTCTCTTCCTTAACATAAAGAATCCAAAAACTCATGAGCCCCATTGGTTCTGCTTTCTGTGAAAAAAGAAATCAAAAAGTATGTGGAAAGAAACAAAATCATGCCAGCTCAGCTCACAGTAAACAGGCCCATTTCATTCATCACTAAACATGAAAGGATGAAACACACAGCAAGGTATACTGATCACCATGAAGCCTAACTAAAGGTAAGTCACAATTTATACATGTTTAAAATCAAGAATATCAATGAATAAGGATGATTAGGCGGCTCAGTCAGTTGAATATTCAACTCTTGATTTTTGCTCAGGTCATGATCTCATGGTTGTGAGATCAAGCCTTACATCATGCTCTATGCTGAGCATGGAGCCTGCTTGGGATTCTCTCCAACTCACTCTCAATCTCTCTCTCAATCTCTCTCTCTCTCTCTCTCCCTCTCTCAAAGGAGGAGGAGGAGGAGGAGGAGGAGGAAGATCAGGGATTGAAAGCCACTACCAGCTCAAGCCCACATTGAGAACACTGTGACTCACAGCACAGCTCTTCCTGAAAATTACAGATTTCTTAATGGAATACTAACCAGCCATTCCCAATTTACCCTTTTAAATACCAAATTCTAATGACCCAAATAACTAAGAAGTACTTTCAGGTGTAAAAAGCCCACAGAATTGTGCACCATATGATCAGAAGAATTGACAGAAAAGACCGTGAACGCTTAGCAGATTTCTGGCCTACCAGAGCAAAGAGAGGTATTTGAGTCCCTGCCCCAAGGCAGAAGTCTTAAAATGGAAGATGCCCAAAGAGGGAAACTTCCCGAGAATACTAAGCATGGACAGATTCAAAGACTCCAGATCTCCACTGTATACATGTATGCTTTTCTAGAATAGATCTGCTAGAAAGAAGCCTACAGTAGCCACGCCCTACATGCTTCCTCCTCCACCTCCTTTTCCACACTGTTCTTCCGTTTTCCAGCAGAAAGAAGTACCTGTGACCCACCCTAATAATTTTATACTCAAGGTGCCAAGCAAAAAGAGAATGTAAATATTTAGTTTAAATCTACGCCTCCTAGCTCAAGTCATATTATAGGATTTCCTACCTTCCATACACACGTTTCTGTTGAAATCAAAGCTGGTAACAGAACCCAGGTATTTTGGCCAAAGAGAGATTTTAGAGAATGTTGGCAACAAGGCAAGCCGAGGGAACGAGAAGACACGTTGAAAAGTTTCCTTACTTCAGGTTAGCAAGTGTACCCAGCACTCTTGTATAATCATGTTAGGACTTGAAACCACAAACATGGAAAGGTATGAATGTATTTGTTTCTTTTCTTTTTTTAATAGTTTATTGTCAAGTTGGTTTCCATATAACACCCAGTGCTCATCCCAACAAGTGCCCTCCTCCATGCCCATCACCCCCCTTCTCCTCTCCCCCACCCCTCTCAGTCCTCAGTTTGTTCTCAGCATTCAAGAGTCTCTCATGGTTTGCCTCCCTCCCTCTCCCCAACTATTTTTCCACTTCTCCCCCATGGTCCTTCGTTAAGTTCCTCCTAATCCTCCTATACGTGCAAACATATGGTATATGTCCTTCTCTGCCTGACTTATTTCACTCAGCATAACATCCTCAAGGTCCATCCATGTTGCTACACATGGCCAGATTTCATTCTTTCTCATTGCCATATAGTATTCCATCATATAGATAAACCACATCTTCCTGATCCATTCGTCAGTTGATGGATGCTTGGGCTCTTTCCATGTTTTGGCTATTGCTGAGAGTGCTGCTATGAACATTGGGGTACATGTGCCCCTATGCATCAGCACTCCTGTATCCCTTGGGTAATAATGTATTTGTTTCAACTGAAGAATGAGTCCAATGTTTTTAAACCAGAAGACTTTTTTTTTTCCTCAGTAGAAAGATAGCAAGTCTACACCCTCATGGTTTCCACCACAGACGTGGTATAGAGAGAAAAATACACTTAAAGCCAATAATATATAAATAAAAACACATTCTCAGCCTTTCCAGAGTATACAGAATTTTAAAAGGTGCCTTAGCGTAAAACAGAAACAGGTATGATTGATAGCAGTCTGATGAGCTGAGGTAAAGCCTTTTTGGTAAACTTCCCAGAAACTGAGAAAGTGAATGATTCTAACGACTAGATAACAAAGCCTTTTTGGAAGTCGGGAGGTTTCCAATTCTTGACTTTCAACAAAATTGAAGGAGGACCAAATCTGAAGTTGTCAGCGCACAGAGCATTAGCAGTGATTTCTGAGGGCAGATCACCACGTGACTGTTTATTACCTATAACCCTTGGGAACAAGGGAAGGACTCCCCTCCTGCTCCCACCAACTCATCGTCATGCAAGTGTTCCTCCATCAACATCCCTATGAGCAGTCCCTCTAACTGAGGAGAAAGTCCCACACATGGGGTAAATGACACATTTTTAGTAGCATTTTTAGGATATAATAATCAGTCTTCACAACGTATAATACTTGGATGGCTTTGATAAAGTGTGTACAACTAATAACTATCATCATAGCTCACTCTGGAAGAAATGTTCTTAATAATTACAGCCTTGTGGTTACAGGAAATGTTTTTAATTGCATTTCAAATTATTTGCATGGTTTTAGTGCAAGCGATTAGGATAGGATGATCAAAGAAAAACTTCTAAGAACAAAAATACATTCCACTAGAAGAAAAACTGGGAGGGCAAACTGGATACACAGGTTCAAGGAGAGAAGAGAAGGATGTAAAATTTCCAACAGTTACAATGAGACCTTTACTTCATTTTTACATAGATGATAGTGGGTGCTGAGTTCCTGTCATTTCAGATTCCACTGGATTCATTTAAAAGAGGGATGTAAATTTGTAAAATGTTAATATTTAAAATCCATGCAAAGTTCTAGCTTGTGCCGACGTTAAATGTGTGACAAAACACAGATACGAATTTATATGTGTGAAAGTCAGTGCAGGGTTTTGCCAAGTTCCTTTAGCAGATATACAAATCAGGAAGTCTGATGGCCTCTGCCATCGAGCTCCCAGCGTGGTTACAGCTTAGGACAGGCACACACTCCAAGCCCCAGCTTCAGTCACTGCTCGGCAGCACCCTGGCAGGCCACTGCTAATTTCTTCATTCATGCGAACTGGACTCTGAATGTCATTCTTCACTTTTTCACACTTGTACCCCAACCATCAAACACAACGGTACACAACAGTCATACACAAAGTCCTGGTTTTCAAAATTAAATAAAATGTCATATGCCAAAGGTCAGAGAGCAATTCCTTCTTCTCCGAGAACTTGTTCTAGCTGAGCATTTATCAGACATCAAAGATGAGACAGGCTGAACTCTGGACTATGAACAGAAGCCAAGAGTCAAATTCCTAACCGCAACGCATTCGAGGAGTAACCTTTGATAAATCATTTAACTGTTGGATGCTTCATGCAGGTTTCCAACTACTTAAAAATAAATGTGCAGCAGATAAGAACCCTTGCCTTACTGCAAAAGTGGCCTCAAGAGGATTAATACATGCCTTGAAAAGCATTTCCAGCTCCTAGAAGAAAGAAATGCCTAACATGGGAACAACAACAACAAAAAAGGACTTCAAGTAGTCATTTATTCTAGTATATTCTCTGCTCCAGATAAACCAGAATATACCAATTCCACAGAGAGCTGGGGGCTACGCTGGTATTGAACCATAATGAATGGGAAGTCAAGAGGTTCTTTAATAAAAAAAGATTCGCTGCTACTGCAGCTTAAGTCCACAGCGTCTCACAGAACTGGAGGTGGTCACACTGTCCTCCACCAGCTAAGCACTCCACACACCTCAAAGTACCGTGTGCAGCTCTTCCAGTGGGCCCCTGCACTAGTTTTTATTTTAAATCACTTTAATACACACATTATTTTAAAACATAGCTGCGTGTATAGCGTCCTCATATGTATATATACACACATATGCAAAGTCTCTACATCAACTATTTTAAACACTTCAACAACTAACGGTGAAAGGAAAAAAATCATTTTTAAGTCTCCCAACAAGACCCCAACATACACATGTATGCACGTACACAACACGTATATAATCATATCCATTATTAATTTCCACATAGCCAAGGCTGAGCAAAGCCGACCAATCTTTCCTCTTACTTAAAAAAATTCTAAGTGAAATTCAAAGTGAATAGACAAAAATCATTCTTCCTGTACTTCTCTTCTTGAACTTAGGAAATCTGTGAGAAACTCCGAATGATGGAAATCTCATGAGAGCAGAAACATGGTCTGTCTGGTCCCATATGCCTCATGTCTAGGACTCTGCCTGAAGTACAGCAGGCACACAGAGATTACTTTGTTGAATGGACGCCACAACAGTGCTCCAAATATAAAGGACGCAGTCTCAGCCACCACATGGTTCAGATGTGCAGGGCACGTAGGGAATGCAGCAGTTTTAAGTGAAGCTTGTTTGGCTTATTTATATTGAAATGTTAATTATTTGTCCAGCTTTGAGATATTATTGACATGTAACAAATGTAAGTTTAAGGTATACAATGTGATTTGATGCCCATATACATACTGCAAGACAATTACCCATATATATTGCAAAACAATTACAATTAATAAGGTTATTTAACAACCTCTATTCCCTAACATCGTTACCTTTTTTGTGTGTGTGGTGATTACATTCAAGACCTACTCTCTTAACAGCTTTCAAGTACATAAAATATTAACTATACTCACCTTGCTGTACATTAGATCCCCAGTACTTATTAATTTTATGGAAGTTTAGACCCTTTGACCAACATCTCCCATTTCCCTCAACCTCCCAGCTTGTCAACCACCATTCTACCCTCTATTCCTAGGAGCTCACTTTTTATAGATTTTACATATAAGTGAGATCATACAGTATTTGCCTTTCTCTGACTTATTTCACTTAGCATAATGCCTTCAAAGTCCATCCACATTGCTGCAAAAGGCAGGATCTCTTTCCTTTTAATGGCTTATGAACAGTCCACGCAACATACTACATCTTCTTTATCCATTCATCGGAAAGTAGATGCTTAGGTTCTTAGCCTATCTCAGCTATTGCAAATAACGCTGCAATGAATGTGGGATGGTAGATATCTCTTCAAGTTAATGATTTTATTGCATATATATATACACAATAAATATATATATGTATATATGTATGTATGTATATATATATATATCTATGCATGCCCAGAAGTGGGATTGCTGAATCAAAAAGTAATTCTATTTTTAATTTTTGAGAAACCTCCAAACTGTTTTCCAGAGTAGCTGCACCAGTTTGCATTCCCACCAGCAGTGCAGAAAAGTTCCTTTTTCTCCACACCCTCGTCAACAGTGAGTTATCCCTGGTCTTTGTGATGACAGTCATTCTGACAGATGTGAGGTGATATCTCATTGTGGCTGTGACTTGCATTTCCCTGACGATGAGTGATACTGAGCATCTTTTCATGTACCTGTTGATTATATGTATGTCTTCTTTGGAAAAAAGATGTCTATTTGGGTCCTTTATCCATTTTTTAATCATATTGTTTTTTTCCTATTGAGTTGTAAGAGTAACCCCTGACCAGATAGATGGTTTGCAAATATTTTCTCTCATTCTGTAGGTTGCCTTTTCATTCTGTTGACTGCTTCTTTTGCTTTGTAGAACCTTTTTTGCTTGATGTAGACCCGCCTGTTTATTTCTGCTTTTATTGCTTACACTTTTCGTGTCACCTCCAAAAAAAATCAATACCAGTATCAATGTCAAAAAAGCTTTCCCCTATGTTTTCTTATATTTGTCATGGAATTTTAGGTCTTAAGTCTAATCCGTGTGGAGTTAACGTTTGTGATGTGGTATTAGATGTTATCTAATTGCATTCTTTTGCAAATGAACGTCCAGGTTTCCCAGTACCACTTTTATTGAAAGGACTATCCTTTCCGTATTCAATATTTGGGTGCCCTTGTCAAATATTAGTTTATCAAATACGTGTGGGTCCGAGCTCTCCGTTCCATTTCATTGGTCTATACGTCTGTATTTATATGCCAGTAACATACTGTTTTGATTACTATAAGTTTGTAATAAAAATATAAATTATTATAAGGAGCAAAATAGGACTAAACACAGATCAGGGCTTGAAGGAGAACCCATTCTGGGATTAACTGTAAAAAACAAACAACTTCTGGTTTCTCGTCTGCCATGTAAGGAGCTTAGAAGTCACCCTCCATCCCAACAAAAGAAAAAGCTAGAAAAAAAAAAAAAAGGCAACTGAAAACTGAACAATTTTTTTTTTCTACTGTCAAAGAAGTGAGATCACAGGGAAAACTGCTATCCCCAAAAGTGGAGAGACAGACAGTAAGACACAGAAGATCCCAAGTTACTAGAGCAGAAAGTCATGAGAAAGTGCTAGGGTAAGAAAATGTAAATGATAATTTGACAAATTGGGGGAGGCGTGGTGTGGACAAGTCTGCGGGTTAAAAACTCCAGAGGGCCAGCCAAGCTTTTGCGAGATCTCCTCCCAGAGCTCTACCAGTCACCTGTGGTGAATATCAGAATGAAAAATTCCCTGATGCCTCCAGCAGGAGGCAGAGGGAAGTAGCCGTCTTGAAATACACCAGAGCATTTTGCTCTTCTTAACAAGGCCTGCCCTCAGTATAAACTATTTTACCAAACCCTAGCATGTTGAGATCTTATCAGAGCCTGACCTATCTGGGGGAAGGGAAATACCCAACTCTAGCTCGTTCTGGCCATCCTGTCCCACCTAAGGTGACATGGGGGGAATCAACTGAGAAGTATTGTGACCTTCGCAGTCCAGGGGCATAGATTCAACAAAAGACTGAGACCTATCATGGGACTATAGAATGCTTCTCTCCTCCCAAACCTTTCTACTACAGTACTGAAGGCCTGTCCACCTTTCACAAAAAAATTACAAGGCATACTAAAAGATAAAAACACAGTTTGAAGGGATTTAAAAAAGCATCAGAACCTGAGGCATGTATAGGAGGAAAGTTGTAATGACCACACTAAGACTTTTTAAAAGCCATAATTAATATGCGAAGGGTTTTAATAGAAAAAATAGATACCATGCAAGAACCTTTGCAAAGATGAACTCAAAATGGATTGCAGAACTATAAAACTCCTAGAAGATAACACAGGAGAAGACCTAGATGACTTCTGGTATGGTAATGGTGTGGTGACTTTTAGATACAACATCAAAGGCACTACCAACAAAAGAAATAATTGCTAACCTGGACTTATTAAATTTAAAACCTCTGCCCGCTATGTCACGAGGAGAAGATCAGCCATAGACTGGGAAAGAACATTTGCCCTACTGGTGTCCTACCTTCCGTGGGCTTTGCCATGTACCTGCCACTGCAGAATAATGGCACTGCCTTAAAAATCCTCTGTGTTCTGCCTATTCATCCTTTGTTCCCCTCAACCTACCTCTGACAACCACTGATCTTACTGTTGCCAGAGTTTCACCTTTTCCAGAATGCCACCCCACTGGAATCTTACAGTATATAGTCTTTTCAGACTGGCTTCTCCCACTTAGTGATATGCATATGGTTCCTAAAATATGCACTATCTGGTCCTTTAAGGCAAGTATGCCAACCTCTCTTGTAGACACTAAACAAAGCAGTAATGTAGATTACGTCTTTGCATGAATTGTTCCGGTGAGGTAGAAATTATTATCTCCACTGTAAGGAAAAGGAAGCTAAAGTAACTCTGTTAGATTCACAAGTGGCCAAGACAGACTACAACCCCAAACTCACTGGCTCAGAGGAGATGCTCTAGGCCACCAAGCTATACTGAGTGGGAGATGGAGAGATACCTTAACCCTAATTTCACATAAGCAAAGAGAAATCTTCACTGGAACAAAAGTAAAAAGCCTAAGCCAATCTCTGGGATGAAGAGACTCCCACACACTCTGGGGAAACACTGTGTGAATCCCATCATATAACTAATATCACAGTTATTACCACATTTCCCAGGATAACATCATGCTGTTTGCTGTTGCCACTTTGTGGACCAAGCCAGAACATCTTGGTGCACTCCACCAGCCCAGGGACTTTGCATTCTGCCTCTGCTGACATACTCTGTGTGCCATCACCTTGACGATCCCCTCTCTAAACACTGCACAAGCCATTATCTCAGGGCGTCTCATTCCCTGAGCTAAACAGACTTCCCTTAGAGCCTAAACACAACCGAGTATCGATGCGTGATGGACAAAAACAAGATCAGGGTTCTAAGAAACTAAGAACATGCATCATTTTTCAAAATGTGATTATATTCTCAAACAACAGATTTTTAACAGAAAACACTTCATCATTTTACTAGCAAAAGACCAGACGGCAATATAAAAAGAGTAAAAAGAGCTTTTGTCTCAAGGAATCTATTCAGACTACAAGCTCCCTTAGATGCTGGACATCACCACTGGCTGAGAGCCAAACAGCAGTCCTCAGAACACATTCAGTTTTGGGCATCTGAGTAACTCAGTCAGTGAAGCATCCAACTCTTGGTTTCTGCTCAGGTCATGATCTCACAGTTTGTAAGTTCAAGCCCCACAATGAGCCCACTATCAGCATGGAATACCAAAAAGAGCCTTCTTGGGATGCTCTATCTCTCCCTCTCTCTCTGCCCCTCACCTGCTCGTTCTCTCAAAATAAATAAGTAAACCTAATAAAATTTTTTTTAAAAAGGGACACATTAAGTTTAAAGTGAGCAGCCCCCCTCTTGTAACCATCTTAGAGCCGCAGAGCACATGGGTATATTAAAGGCTCTTCCAACTTTTTGTTAAACCCAGTATTTCCAAGACTTAACTGAACAAGGATTTTTCTTTTCCTCTTTCAGGGAACTACAATAATACTGGAATAGTCTGTCAACGAACAGTTCCTGAGTGTCTGCTTTGTGACAAGCACTCAACTAAGGACTAGAGGTAGGACCCAAGGAGGATGCATGTTAAACACATCACTGCAGATGATTACCCAAATAGCAGTACTCTGCGAAGGAGATACACACGGCTCAGAGGACACACTCGGGGAAATACTGGAATGGTAGGAGGACACTGGACTGTGAATGAGAAAATGATTTTCCGACCTAGACTCAGACACTGATTCCCTATGAAATTCTGAGGACCACTCAGCAAGGAAATACCATGTTCAGGCCTCAGATGCTCCCAACTATGACATGAAAAGGTTGAATAAGATCAGTTTGAAAGCTCCATCCATTTTGAATATTCTATGTCATTAATTCAATGTGAAATGAGAGAAATGAATAAGAAACTTCAATATACTTCTTAGACACTTCAAAAGACATACTGATGGCTCAGATAATGAAACTAAACTGGAAAAATGTCTTCAGAATATATGTTCAGAATTTAAATTAGCTCTGAGAATTTTTCCTGAAGCAACAATGAAGCAGCAAGGGCTTTAAAGGGGAAATTATATCCACCACGGTCTGACCTATGCTCTTCCTCCAGCCTTGGCACCTCCATCCATCTAAACCCTTGTTCCAAGCTCTCTTAGCTTCCTCCAAAATGTCAATTCCCCAGAGTAATGGGTTCTTCTAAGCTCAGGCTATCAGAAGCCTTTATCACCGCAGCCCAGGACTCCCAACATTAACCCAGTTTTATGGTTAGCTTCAAGGTCAACTCTTTTCTGAGCCCCTCCTGACATCCTCACCACCATCTTCTAAAAGGCATGACCTGTTGACCGAGGCCTCCTTTGCACTTCCACCAATCCTTACACTGATTTCTGGCCAGCCTGTGTGGCCAGCTTCTTGTCTACTCCAGCCTCCCTTTCCTAGAGCAGAATAATGAAAACCTGTATAGCAGGGCTGTTATGAGATACCATGTAAGATGCTTTGGACAGTGCCTGGCACATAGTAAGTGCTTGTGGTCAAGACCGCCTTCTGCTTTCCCTCTCTTCGTTTTGAGCAAGTCAGTTCTGGTATGAATGGCAATGTGCCCAGCTGGAAAACCATTTCCTGGCCTTCCGTCGGCCAGAAGGGACCACGTGGCATAACTCTACAATGAGATATAGGCAGAATTGTTGAGAAGGGCTTCAAAGAGGGGTAAACTCAGCTCACATATGCCCCACTGCTCTTCTCCATTCCTCCTGACTAAGTCTCAGATGTGATTACACAGCTGCAGAAATGGTCTCCAAACCATAATGGAAAGACCAAGAGAATGACACAGATCTCAGCTCTGACAGCTCTGAACCTCTCAATTCACATCTTCAGCCTCGCTCTATAATTCCCATCCAGGGAGAGAAAAAGGACAACCCTTAACCGGCTTATGAGACCCTTTCTCTTGTTCCTGTTATGTACAGCCAAATGCATCTCTGATGCAGTTAACTCTTATAAGTATAAGCGCAGCACTATAACTACTCATTTCATCACTTCTTTACATTATGGTTTCCTCACCACATGAAAAGTCTTATTCACGTTCACGCGGCACCTCTTACCAAGCAGATGCTCTAAAATGGTAAATGAATAAGTGAAGTGACAATAATGGCCATTATTTTCTGTCGCCAGTCCTTTCATAAGAGAAAAAAATTTTTCTTCTTCCCTCCCTAACTAAATCGAATATACTTTAGGTTATTTAGCAATTAAAAATGTGCCCATAGAGTACTAAAACTGAAGACCTTTATTTAACGAGCCCTTACGTTATTTGCCAAGCTTTACTTTCAATGTTTTCACAAACAATTCATTTAATCCTCATAACAACCCAATGTGACAGGTATGATTATCTCCATTTCACAGAGGAGGGAGCTGAGGCACAAAAAGGTTAAAGAAGCCACCTGAAATCATGTAGCCAGCAACCGAGCTATGTGGGACTGGGTTTCAAGCAGTTTGTTCCAGAGTCTGTGTCCTTGATTGTTATTAATTGAACAAGGAAGAGATGGGGAGAAAATCCAATCTGAATATTTATGAAGGTTTTTAGCTTCACAAACCAGCAGAAACTGAGGAAAACTCTCCATCCACTCACCAAAAAGCCAAGGGAGTAGGTATTATCAAAAGTATGACTGATAGTGCAAAGAGAAGACAAGGAATGATATATATTTTTTTAATGTTTTATTTATTTCTAGGAGAGAGAGAGACCGCGTGAGCAGGGGAGGGTCAGAGAGAGAGGGAGTCACAGACTGAAACAGGCTCCAGGCTCTGAGCTGGCAGTCAGCACAGAGCCCAACGCGGGGCTCGAACCCACGAACCGCAAGATCATGACCTAAGCAAAAGTCGGACGCTTAACCGACTAAGCCACCCAGGCGCCCCTGGAATGATATATTTTAATTCTCCTCAGAATTTCGGGAGTTGAAAACAGGAAAACGTGAGGTAAAAGGAGAAATGACATAACAAGAAATTTTTGTAAGTGACATCTATCAGCAAATAACAAAGAAAGCTTTCTAGTAGCAAGCTAATCAAAATGACCACCTTAGACCCAGATTAAGATGGTACATGTCTCCAGGTATTCTGCTCCTGCAGTAATTTTAGGAAAACTATTTTAAAACTGAGAAAAGAATCACCAAAAACCTCACAGTACATTTCATCTTTTGGCCGCAATTCTCGAGTTAGCCACAACAAGATACTAGTTATACTAAATTCTTCACAATTTATCTCTCACACAGATTCGCCATCCAGAAATCGGTAACCAAGCCCAGGTCCACTTAGCAGTACCTGTCATGTCCTTTCAGACAACTTCACTACCAAGGACCCTGGAATTAAACAGGCAGATGGCCCGCTTTTCCTATCTGCAGTGACATCTAGTGGTAAGAAATTGAAAAGCACCCTGCAACACAATATTTCCTTCGATTACTATCACATTAACTGCATATTATAAAATTGGAGTATGTATAACTCTAAAATAGGTCTTTTTTCATAATCAGAAATGTCAATTGTCAATTATCTTCTAATCAATACGTTGAAATATTTCCGAAGATTAACCCATTGAGAAGATACACTTGTTTGGCTGAGGTAAAGAAATCATTTTGTTCTCCAATTTTTTTGTTTGTTTTAAACACAAACATATCTTTATTTACTAACAGCAGACTGGAATGTTAGGAGATTCTGCAGACATTAAAAGACTTCCTGTTAAATTGAACCAAAAAGCACTCTGGCTTAATGTAACAATAAATACAAGCCATTTATTCAAAACCAACTTCCAAAAATCTCTGAAGGATAATTTAAATGCAGATGAAGCCCATTATAGAATGGTTTGCAGATTTAAATATGCCATGGGCTAAATCTTGTCTCCAAATTTTACATATTAAAATTATATTCTAAAAGATACAGGCTAGCTATATTCTCTTCATCAAAGTAAAGTACCATTCTTATACTAAGAACCTAGGTGTCTGGAAATCATCTTAAAAGATAAGTAAAGAATAATTAAAGAGCACTGAATTACAAGTAAGAAAACAGGAGCTTGCCCTGGTTCTACTTCTAGAACTCAGAGAGCAAATCATTTAATTTCTCTTGGTTTCAATTTCCATTAAAAAAAAATAGGCTAGGACAAGAAAGAGTTTTGCCTAGGTTCTCACCTGGGCCCCTAGTTCTACATCCCATGTTCTATGAGCAAAATAATCTTTAAGGTCTCATTCGGCATTTTGTTTTCATTACTTAAACCACATATAATGACACAGCACTTTGAAGAAGGCAGTGTTACTGGGGAAAAGGAAAGAGATCTGAACAGATTTCGGTCGAGAACATAAAAGATTTCTTTAAGGGGTGGCTCAGTCAGTTAAGCGTCCAACTTTTGGTTTCAGCTCAGGTCATGATCTCACAGCTTCATGGGTTTGAGCCCCACTGTCAGTGCAGAGCCTGCTTGAGATTCTCTCTCCCTCTATTGCTGACCCTCCCTGAATCGTGCTATTTTCAGTCTCTTTCAAAATAAATAAACTAAAAATAAAAAAGGTTAAGATGATGATTCCGACCTAGATCAAAGATGCATGACACTGCATCTACTATGACCTTGCACTTTCTCAACCATAAGTACTATCTAAAGCCTTTTAATAAAGATCTTCAGAAATCAATGTAATTCAAGTGGGCTGTGTTGCTAAGCCAAGATAGTCATGAACATTCTGGTTAAGCAAAATACTACCACCCAGAGTAAAGTTAGGTCTTTATCTAGTTTAGTGAATGTTCATTGCCAAAATGTTCTAAGATGAGGAAAGAGATATAATTAATTTAAAATGTGCCTGGAATTTTTTGCCACAATTATGGTTATTTCTCTCACTTTGCGGAAAGAATGTTGACCTGGCTAACGTAACAGCTTCTGCTCCCAATAGCTAAAGACAGATGGGGGGAGGGGTGCGCAGTGGGAGGAGTAGTTACACTCAACAAGCAAGCAAGAAAGGAAATGAGGTAAGCTGAACCCCAAAGGCCCAGAAGATTCGAGCTGGCTCCTGACCACTACACTGGAATGCCCCAAGTATCTCAGAAGGTCCCCCTCAAGTATTTGTGAAAAGCTGTTGACAGTGAGTCTCTGCGAGATGACTAAGTAGTGAGTCTATGAGTAAACAAAGTGCAGTGAGCTGGAAAAGGCTGGAGGAGTGTCCAGTGGTCAAGAACACCACACACTGGGGCAACTCGCTGAATGACAAGGTCTGGGGTGAAGTCATCTGGAAAACGAGGCTAATTAAAAATAATGGGAAATTTTTTAATACCATCAGGAAATGCCAAGTAGAACCAGTTCGACAGACCCAATGAAAATGGCTCAAATGGGAAAAGAAAAAAAAAAGAAGATTGCAAGTGTTAGTGAGGAGGGAGAGCACCTGGGTCTCTCACACAAGAAGGGGGTGCCAAGGGTACAACTACTTGGAAAACCTACCTTCAGTATCTCCTAAAGCTGGACATATCCCTGCTCTAGGACCCACCAATTCTACTCCTAGGAATATACCAAACAGAAATACTATACATTCGCAAAAGACACACTCAAGAAGGTTCAAAACAGCAACTATTTCTTTTTTTTTTTTCCTTTGAATCTTTTTTTTTTCCTAATAGTTTATTGTCAAATTAGTTTCCACATAACACTCAGTGCTCATCCCCACAAGTGCCCTCCTCCATGCCCATCTCCCCTCACCCCCACATCCATCAGTCCTCAGTTTTTGTCAGCATTCAAGAGTCTCTCATGGTTTGCCTCTCTCCCTTTCTCCCACCATTTCCCCCCTTAAAAAGAGACTATTTAAAATATGTTAAAGATTATAGGATGTGAGGTGAATCTGTGCTTGAATTTGCATAAAACTGCAGTATTTTCATGCTTGGAATTATGATTTGTGTTTTGTGTTTTGCAAACTACATCACAGCAGCAATGAGTCCTTCTATGCTGCAGGCCACTGGTATCAATTTGTCTTCTTGCAGTTAATGTTAACTTTCTTCACTTGATTCAGGGTCTCTCTCCCAGATTCAACCAGAAAATGAAAGCTCTCACCTTTGTTTACTAGAGATCTTGGTTTTTGCAAATACAAGTTTATGTTCTTGATCTCTTAAGATTCCATTTTCGGGGTGCCTGTGTGTCTCAGTCAGTTAAGCGTCTGACTTTGGCTCAGGTCATGATCTTGTGGTTCGTGGGTTCGAGCCCTGAGTTGAGCTCTGTGATAACTGGTAGCTCAGAGCCTGGAGCCTGTTTCAGATTCTGTATCTCCCTCTCTCTGTGACTGTCCCCTCCTCACACTGCCTGTGTCTCCCTCTCTCTCTCTCTCTGTCTCTCTCAAGAGTAAACAAAACATTTAAAAATTTTTTTAAATTCGATTTTCTTCTGTACAATGTCAGAGACACTATATCATTTATCAGTCTTATTTTCAGCAAAAGGGAACCAGTATCATATAGTTATGGTATGTTCAAGTGTCTTAAAATTCTAAAGAGTAGCTCGGCAGAAATGACAAAGGACGTCATTGGAAAAGAACTAATTAGGCATTTGTTGGTGTAAAGAAGGAAGTATTCATGATGTTTTATCTTTAATTTAACCTTCCCTTTTTTCTGAGGGTATCTCTGAACTTCACTATAGATTAGTTCTATTTCTAGGGCCTAAATGGCTTAGAATATTGTTGTACACGTCTCAAAATCCGATATCTAGTCTTTATTTTTGATTCAGTAGTACTTCAAATTAGAGTGAAGGAGGGGTGCCTGGATGGCTCAGTCAGTTAAGAGTCCGACATCCGCTCAGGTAATGATCTCCTGGGTCGTGAGCTTGAGCCCCATGTCGGGTTCTGGGCTGACAACTCGGAGCCTGTAGTCTGCTTCAGGTATTGTGTCTCCCTTTCTGTCTGACTCTCCCCTCCTCACGCTCTCTGTCAGAAATTAAGAAAACATTTTTTAAAAAATTTAAAACAAAGTGAAGGAATAGAACGTTGAAAAGCCTTCTTAACTGTCCTAAGATGCCACCAAGAAAGAGCATTTGGAGAAATCATGTTCTGTATCCTTCTGTGATGT